>NC_136263.1:104652918-105052918 GCF_964187855.1 Myxine glutinosa
TGTCCCCGGATATGAATCCGATAGAGAACTTGTGGGCAGAATTAACGCGTCAAATCGACCACTTGGACCAGCAGCCGACCTCTGTGCGTGAATTGCAGCAGGCTATTGTAACTGCATGGCAAGCGATTCCTGTCCAAACCTTGGCAAATCTCGTGAACAGCATGCCTCAACGTGTACGTGCTCTCCTGAATGCTCGTGGGGTTACACGAAGTACTGAACTGTAATTTTACTGTCCGTAATCGCAATCGTAAGTTAACTTTTGTTTTTGTTTAAAAAATTTTTCGCTAACGTGCAAAATAAAGAGATACTTCTGGAAAACGTACAGAAGTTTAACACAGTACTGTCCATGAATTGAGTTCGATATCAGTTTCCATCACTTTCAAGGATCAATTTATTTGTTTCGAAATGTCAAATGTGGTTTTTGTTTCTTTTAAAGGTCACATTAACAAAATCTAGAATAATTTCAACATAATTCCAATGAACTTTTGGTTCTAAGACATCTTGAAAAGTAAGTTCACCCCCACAAAAAAAATATTCCATATTAAATGCCAAGTCTCTATATTACATATATATATATTTAAATCAGAGGTTTACCACCATTGATGCACCCTCTCTTACACCACCGTATTTAACATGTTAAAATAGCTATTTGTGCTTGTTGTTTGTGTCCTTTATGACATTATTAAAACTACAACGGCACTCAGTAGAGAGCATACCTCCACCTGCTTGGCCATATCACTCAATGGTGAAGAATCACTTAAAAAATTAAATTATCCTCATATCCGAATCCATATTCAGATCTTCACCAAAATCAAATCGATTCTTCCTTGCCAGACCCACAACCTGTCCACCAAGTTTCGTCCAAATCCATCCATAACTTTGTGAGATATCCCACAATGTATAGTTTTTGACTCCATCTCACAATGGTGAAGAATCACTTCATAAATTAAATAATTCTCATATCCGAATCCATATTCAGATCTTCACCAACATCGAATCTATTTGTCAGACACCCAACCGGTCCACCAGATTTCGTCCAAATCTGTCCACAACTGTTTTTAGATAATAATAATAATAATAATAAAGGAGTTTTATATAGCCCCATCAAGCAGAGTAAACTACCCTCATGGCGCTTTACATTATCATGCGAATGCACACACACCGCACACACACCGCACACAAACATACACACACACAGACACACCTTCACTCTTGCCCTATTCCTCTCCCTCCCCATTCAAAACCCACAGATGTGTACTCCCCCTCCTCCTCCTTCCCTCCCTCCCCCGCACATGTACACAGACATACCATTATCCTCCTATAGATATCCTCCTATGTATCGTTTTTGGCCCTATCTCCCAATGGTGAAGAATCACTTTAAAAATTCTAGTAGCCGGATCCGAATCCGGATCTTCACCAAAATCTAATCATTTCGTCCTTGTCACATACACTACCTTTCTGCCAAATTTCGTCCGAATCCATCCACAACCTTTTGAGATATTTTGTTCATAAACAAACAAACAAACAAACGGAAAAACAGACAGGGGTAAAAACATAACCTCCATCCACCTTTGGCTGCGGAGGTAAACAGTAAGTTTCCTTTTTGGAATGATTTTCAATTTTGTTTCACTGCCAAGCAGACAGACAATAACAAAAAATCTCACTCCAATCTGCACATTCGCGATCGGGACAAATTCAGTGTCAAACTAAAGTGGTAGAGCTCATACCTTCACGAGGGTGAACAGCTTACGTTTTCTATCCCACTGTTAGGCCGCATATGCACCGGATCCAAACCAAAATATAATCAGCTTGTTCTTGTCACCGAAATAACTCATCCACCTCGTTTTGTCACACCTTGTCCCCAACTTTTTGAGATATCATGCTATATATAGTTTTTGGCCCTAACTCCGAATGGTGAAGAATCACTTAAATAATATAAAAAGTATCGTATCCTCATCCAGATCTTCACCAAAATGGAATAAATTCGTCCTCGTCACAAACGCAACCTGCCCATTTCGTCCGAATCCAGCCGTAACTTTTTGAGATATCCTTGCTCACAGACAGACAAACAGACAGACAGGGATGAAAGCATAACCTCCGTAAACCTTCGGTTGAGGAGGTGAATATTACTGCTAAACTACAGGTTTGTTTTCCGATTCATGTTCCAGTTCATGTTCAAAATATAACATTCAATTGAAATAAAGTTGTTCCTCGATTATAAACTGACGTTTGTAGATAGATAATACAGTTCGTTTTAACACACCCAAACACCCACTTTTCATTCATGCACTCCCTTGGAGTTCGGTAAGTATGCATGCAAAGTTTGAAGCCACGAGGTTTCATGGTTTTGGAGTTATGGAGGAGACACACACACACACACTGAAACACTGCCTTTTATTATTGCTATGTATTACTGTTATTACAATACTGTAATATGTTATTATTAGTAGGGGAGCTCCCAATAGAGTTCGTGACCATTTTCCCGTGATCAAGGTTTGAAGGTTGATTTTGAAAGATAAAAATATATATAAAAAAATAAGCTTGGGTATCTTTTTTTAAAATGCGGGCTAACTCGGCCAGAGGACAAAATCCAAGATGTCCGCCAAAACCGCGAAATCGGGCATATTTCCGCCTACGTGAATGCTACATATACATATTGGGTGTCCATATGTGGGTTTTTCTGGGCCCAGATCTTGCATCTTACATCAGTCAAGTGATATTGTGACTTAAAATGATATTAAATGATTAATGTTGACCAAAATCCAAGATGGCCGCTGCAAAAAACCATGTATTGTATATGTTCATAATTGTGCATACCATAGATTCATCGCTGGCGTCTAAATACAGTTTTACATGACTAGTGTTTTCATTTATAACCTTATTGTTACTATGAATGACTTTTTGAGCAGGTAACGAACCAAGATTGCTGCCTTATCTACAAGATGGTTTGATTAAGTTTCACAGGTATTTGTTCACAGGTAGTTGTTAGTATTAATTTCCAGGGAGTACCAGGGTGGACAATGGATCAAGGCATTACAGTTAAGTATATTCAACTAATAATAGTTAAAATATTAGTTAAGTCCCTTTCTTTAAGAGATAAAGATCTGTCCTGTTCAATATTTAAGTTCAGTTAAGTATTAACATCATTCATATCATGCTGTCTGATGTACGGTATGTACAGTAAGTAATAGGTTTTATTTTTCATTGCAGAGTATACCATGGCGACACCACCCATTCAAGGAAAGAAGAGAAAGAGTGAAGATGAGGACCAGCCTCCAGGACTATCAAGCTCCAGTGAGTGTATCCTCTGTCATAAGCATTGTGATGAGGAAAAGAGTAGCTTAAGCCCAGAAGCCTGGCAGCATCTCCAACAACAAGCAGAACGATGGAGAGGATTGGACAAATACGGTCAAGTCTTTGATGCAGTGCCATGGCACAATGGACCAGCTGGAATATATTTCCACAAACTGTGTAAAGTTCAACTGGCCAGTAACTATAAATTGGAGCAGGCACTAAAGCGACAAAAGAAATGTTTTGAAACAGAAATCTCTCGCAGCGATGATGTAGCTGACGAAGCACCTGGACCATCTTGCGCTCAGAGACAATCACGATCACAAACCGGTATTATACAAGACAAACATTTGTGTATTTGGTGTATGAAGGGAGAAGACCTGAAACACCCTGGACGGGACAAGTGGCACATCATGCAACAAATGGATGCATGGCATGTCTTCAAAGGTCACACAGTCCATCTGGACGACGAGAATATGCGGGATCGCATTTTGACACTGATTGATTCCACGTCAGATCCATTTGCCACAGAGATCCGCTACCATCGGTCATGTTGGACGAAATACATCAAAGTCCATGATTATAATGATCAACATTTGCACATGCACAATGTACGACTGGCAGAAGTACGTCAAATGTTTTTCAAACATGTGCGCACTGTAATTTTTGAAAGACATGAACTCCGAACACTACAGAGCCTTCTACAAGACTACACGCAAATGCTGGTGAACTTTGGCATGACTGTGAACACTGTGAAGTCTAGCACAATAAAATCTATGCTCCAAACGGAATTCAGCGACCAAATTGGTTTCCACGAAAGAGTTACAAAAAACAAGAGCTCAATGGTTTTTGACACGTCAGCTGGTGGAACATACATAGAAGCTGCTGTAAATTGCCTAGGTGCAACTGATGACCAACTCGTCTCAATTGTAGCGCAACGAATTAGAGCTGAAGCAGCAAAAGTATCGCCAATGATCTGGCCACCTCACATTGACGATTTACTCAATGAGGACGAAACAAGCAGCCTACTGAAACAGCTCATTTCCCGTCTAAAGTCTTCAAAACCTCAGCGTGACCTTGATATGGAGGATGACGACTCTGCAGTTATCGCTTTGACTGCCTTGCTCTCTTCATATATGACAGGCAAACGAACTTCATTTGGAACAAGGTTGTCTGTTATGATACACGGACTAACCAGAAGCCGGGAACTTGTCGAGTTATTGAAAAAATTCTCAATTGGGATCAGCTACAAAGACGTGCTACATCTCTATGATGCTTGGGCCAAGTACGATATTGAGCAGAACAAAGCATGTCCAGAGGAGCTTGCACTGGGTATGCCAGGGACAGCAGTAATGGACAATGATGACTTTTCTGAGGACACGCTAACTGGCGCGAACACTTCACACCGTACAAATGTTATGTTTGTCCAGCCACTTGATTTGGTTCATGCTCCAGAGGAATCGGCCCCAGAATTAACAATTCCCAAGTCTAAAGAAATGAAGCATCTTTGCATCGATCAGCATAAAGTCCATCCTTACAAGACTGTCCAGCGTGGAGCTCCAAGTATGCGAACAGGTGTTGACATTACTCCTTCAGATACTAAAGTCCAGAGGCAGTGAGGACTCATTCATGCCATGGCATGTCTAGATGAGACTCATACACCACCTGCACCATGCAGTCAAACAGTTGGGGGATTTGCAGGTTTCCAGTCAACAGTTCAGCCGCATGTTGTCAAAAGCAAGCCGTATTACTTCTTGACTTTTCCAAATCCTCCTGGAAAATCTGTAGTGCACGAAATAATGTGCCGGATGGTTGATGCAGCAGGCAAAAAGAACATGCCCTTCATCCAGTTGGTAGGAGATCAACCAGTGTATGCCTTGATAGTGCAAATGAGATACGAACACCCTGATAAATTCAGTGTCGTGTTGCCTTCTATGGGCCCATTTCATATTCACATGTCTTACATTTCTGCCATGAATAAGCGTTTTCACGGGTCTGGCTTGTCTGACATCCTCGTTGCGGCAGATGTTATTGCAGAAGGGTCTGTGGACCAGGCATTACGGGGCAAACACTACAAGAGGAGCATACGATGTCTCCGATTGATGTATGAAACTCTGCTGAGAAGAATCATACAACAGTCACTACAGAATGGGGGAAGCATCTCAGATGAACTTGAAGCTCACTTGACTGTCCTGCGGAATCCTTCCTCAACAGCAGAAGAACGGCAGGAATGTTATGCACTTCTGGAAGCCAACCAAGAGGTTATTTCATTGGTGGCAGATGAGTTCAATAGAATTGAGGAGTCCGGTGGTTCAATGGCAAAGTACTGGATCACATTTATGGAGATGACTGAAATATTGATGATGAATCTGCATGCGTTGAGAATCCAGAACTGGGAACAATTCAAGTCGACATTACGTTTAATGCTACCATGGATCCAGATTTATGACAACGATAAATATGGACGGTGGTTGGTTGAGTATTGGCTGGAAATGGAATCCCTCCCAGAGGATGTAGCACAATACATGCGAGATGGCTTATTTGCTCAATCCATGTCGGGAAAGCCTTACTCATGTTTGCCATTGGATCTCTGGATCGAGATGACAATGAACAAGGGTTCAAAGATGAAAGCTGGCTGGCTCAAAATTTTGAAGAACGAAAAGATGCTGCTGTCACATTCCCGAAATGCTAACAATGTTAATAGAGTCCGATCCTCACTGCATGATCTTGCCAGCACATCAGAATCAAAACATCACAGTGAAAATGCTCCCACTCGCATGAAGGAAGACGAACAAGCTGTACAAGATATTAACAACTGCATCACTGAATTTGGCTGTGACCCTTTCAATGAAGAAAACAAGGTCTTGAAGTCACTACAGTCTGGAATGGTAGCTTCTGATGACCTCATTCAAGATTTTGAATCGGTCCACACCGATGGCGAGAAATGCTTGAAGGCATTCTGTGAAGACAGAATGTTCAGCAGCAACAAACCTTTCCATGCAACCATTCACAGGAATTTGAGACGGAACTTCAGCAACCCACCTTCAGTCAAGACTGGCGAGCGCATCATGAAGTCAGACGCAATGGAGAACAGAGCGATGGCAGCAGTTGTCTCACTTGCTGAAAATGACACCGAAAATTTCACCTTGTCAGAGATAATGTCGTACCGAGTCACAGATGAATGTCTGCCAATATTCAATATCAACGGCACCATGAAAAAAGTGCAAAAATCTAAGTTGGTAGAAAAATTCAAGCTACATGCGTTGGAACCAACACCAGACAAGTACACGGCGATCCTGGACATGGGATTTATATGGCGTTTGTCTACGCCATCGGTAGAAGACAGGGAAAAGGCTGATGGAATTTCCTACACCTGGGGAGACTACGCATCGAAGGTGTTCGCCGTCATTATGAGCAGACATAAATATGCATCACAAGTTGTGTTTGTCAATGACAGATATGATGTTTCCCTGACCGTCAAGGATAGCGAACGCAAGCTTCGAAAAAGCACTTCTGGATTTTCAGATGGCTCCAAGAATGTATTTTTCAAGCAGTCGGACAAATTCCCATCTGCCAAAGGATTTCAAGACTTCTTCCACAATGCAACAAACAAGCAGCACCTACAGATCTTTCTCAGAAACGAGTTCAGCGTGTTGTACCGAAACTATTCTAACACTGAATTTGTCTACTGCGTTGGGCCCACATGTGTCAATCTATCGACAGGTTTGCCTGTTACAGACTTCCAGTGTGAACAGTTAGAAGCAGACACATGCATGTTCTTCATCTACTCACAAATACGTAAAGCTGGAATAGAAACACCTGTTATCATCGACGCAGAAGATACGGACGTGCTTGTATTGGCATCGTATGTTGCTCATAGAACTGAAGGGGTGCTCGCAATGAAGTACAAAAAGCAGTTCATAGATTGTACAGCTTTCTGCCCGAAGGAAATAGCAGATATCATAGTTCCTCTTCACGTCCACAGCGGCTCAGACACAACAGCAGCATTCTTTGGACATGGGAAGAAAACCATCTTCGACATATCATCCACTTCACCTGAAGCTAGAGCGTTCCTCAGTGAAGTAGGGAAACACCTACCGGTCCCTCAGCAGGTGCTTGATCATATGACGCTGTACACCATACGGTACATATACAAGGACAAACAAAGTACCACTCTGTGTGATGCTCGGGCCAGGAAGTGGCGACAAATGAAAAGGAAATCAATACTGCGGCTTCCACCAGACAAAGAATCCCACGATTTGAAAGTCAAGAGAGTGAACTATCAAACCTACGTGTTGCTCAACTACGAAAAACCTGATGCGCCACCGTCTCCTTTATCTCATGGCTGGCATCTCGAGGAAGGCATGTGTCTTCCATTGAGGTACATTCACCCAGCACTCCCAGAAAAACTAACTCAGGCTTTGGAAAGCAGCCCAACTATGGATGATCCAGTCGAGTCTGGGTCCGAGACGGACGATTCGGACAGTGAATAACAATTTCAATCTATCCAACACAAACAAACTGTTATAACAACTATTGTCATTTTCAACCCTACCGTATATGCTACTTGTGCAATGTGTATCACTGCTTGTAAATGTAATGTCATGTCACTGTAAATATAATAAAACAAAATAGAGAAAGATAAATTCTTTCTTACTGATTGCAAATGAAAACCTTGAACATTGTGTCAAATAAAAGACGTTGCAATAGATACAATGTACAGTAGCCATAACTGCTTATCTAACGGGCGAGAGGCAGCCATCTTGGTTCGTTGCCTGCTCAAAAAGTCATTCATAGTAACAATAAGGTTATAAATGAAAACACTAGTCATGTAAAACTGTATTTAGACGCCAGCGATGAATCTATGGTATGCACAATTATGAACATATACAATACATGGTTTTTTGCAGCGGCCATCTTGGATTTTGGTCAACATTAATCATTTAATATCATTTTAAGTCACAATATCACTTGACTGATGTAAGATGCAAGATCTGGGCCCAGAAAAACCCACATATGGACACCCAATATGTATATGTAGCATTCACGTAGGCGGAAATATGCCCGATTTCGCGGTTTTGGCGGACATCTTGGATTTTGTCCTCTGGCCGAGTTAGCCCGCATTTTAAAAAAAGATACCCAAGCTTATTTTTTTATATATATTTTTATCTTTCAAAATCAACCTTCAAACCTTGATCACGGGAAAATGGTCACGAACTCTATTGGGAGCTCCCCTACTATATTCCTGGGGTTTATGGCTCACCCTGGTAAATGGTATAAACAAATCTTGTATAATCAGCTAAAACCGTGTCCTGGGACTTGTGACTCACCCTGTAGATACATTTCCGTTCATATTCAAGTTCTTTTGTGAGACCTGTGCTGCAATATGGTTACCTGACAAGGGTTCCTATATCTGTTTCTGACGCAAATAAAGTGGAAAGTGTGCAGGGAAAATCTACTACACTTGTGCAATCTATAAAGTACCTACCACATCAAGACAGGCTAAAGAGAGTGGGCATGCACTTGCTGAACTACCGACACAAGAGAGGTGACATGATCCAGGTGTTCAAAATTTGAAATGGCAACTACAGGATTTCTCAAGATCATTGATTTCTTAAGACAAGACACAAATGGAAGTTTTCTTCAAGCTTAGAAGCATCTACTAAACTTCTGAAAAGGATTCCTTAATTGAAAGGCAGCCTGGTGTTGGCTTAGCGGTTAGGGTGCCGGCTTGGGATCCAAGGATCCTGGGTTTGAATCCCGGTCGATCGCTGATTTAACGCCAGGGGGGTTGACTCAGCCTGTCACCCTTCCGAGGTCGGCAAATTGAGTACCGGCTTTCTGGGATGAATGTGCCGGTGTGTGCCCCGGCTTAGAATAGGTACACCGTATCCCTGTGTGTCGTAAGAGGAACCTAATGGGTTGGCGTCAGGAAGGGCATCCGGCCATAAAAGCATTGCCTCAAAAAGGAACGATGATGGTTGTCATGGGGCCCACAAGTCTATCCCCCCGCTCTAGCAGGGAAAATAGCTTTAAAAAAGGGGGATATTTCTTAATCGAAAGATCACTGATCGTACCAGTCTTACACCACGCGGTCGGGGCCCTCAACAGTGAAGGTCTTGAAGACCCTTTTGGACCATCACTGGGATCCTCCCACATTCCCTATCGAATTTGTGCCAGTTTCTACAGGATCAACCATCCTCTGCTTCCGTGTATGTCTCTGTATTCCTGTGTCGTAAGTCGTAAATCAGAGCTCTGGCACTTTCGTCGACCTCGAGTGACGTCACCTACAGGGGCACTGCATTTAACCGCACTCCCTGAATCGGCACGTGACCAACATTCGAGGCAAAAAAGCCAATGATTCTGAAAACATTTTACGTTACAGTACAGTACAGTACAAGTAGTTGCGTGGTTTACGTGTCTTGTACAGGGTAAAAGTTTTATCTTTTTTTGAAGGATCTTCCCTTATTCTTATTGACAATCGACTCATGAAGACGTGACGTCACACGTCACCACAAGTGTTTGCTACATAATGAAACTTCGATAAATGACAAATCGTCCAATAAGTGATCGTACGCAGTTGGGCCTGCGCGATAGCAACACCAATTACAGACTTATAATGTTATATTCGATGGGATGGTTAATCTCATCTCACAAAGGGTTAATCGCGCCATCAGAGCGTGCCCGGGCGTTCAGTGGCGCACGAATACCGACCAGTCCGCTGCCCGGTTCTGAGCGTGAAGGAATCCGGTTAGAGTACGTCCGGGCAACTTGATGTTCACCGTGACCGCCATCGCGCCCGGTCGGCTTAACACGGAACGGAAGAGTGAAGTGAAGGGACGAATGAAAACAGGACCCTCGGGACGGAACCGAGACTTGTTAAGAAGAAGAAGAAGCAGAGAAGAAGAAGCAGCAAGGGAAGAAGAAGCGGAGAAGACCGAGAAAAAGAAGAAGAAGCTATTAGGAGGAAGAAGAACCACCGCAGGTTAGGATTATTTAAATAAATAAATATAATTGTGATGACGCTGCCCGGCACGTCATTTAGAGTATCGAGGGGGGCGGTAAACGACTTCTCGCGTTGTTATTGGAGGAGCAATACAGTCGATTCGTTATTAAGACAAACTGAATCTGCTGAGGTTGTGATTTGTGTATCAAACTATGTAGGTTTGACGTCATTCCGATCGGAGGCGCATTGAGGAGAGCCTTCCTTGGCCATCGAGGATGTTCCGATTTTACAAGTGCACATTCACCTTTATTTCGATTTTTATAGACAACCAATATTGTCTAATCCAACGGGCGAATCCGTTTCTCTCCTCGTCCTAGACACAGCAGCCCTTCGTCTTCTTCTTCTTCTCCGCTGGTCTGCACCCATAACTTAACTTCCTTGTCTCACTGTGTGAGGGAATACGGCGGAATCTTCTTCTTCTCCCTTAAAGGCGATTTTTTTCAGTCATGTTACGTGATCAATCTTTGAAATGAATTTTTTGCTGCAATGAGTATGCTAAAAATTATAATGTTTTGTTTTTCTTTCTACGCAAAACTTTCCGTGATTTAATATGTGATATTCCTCATCCGGGTCACGGAAAGGTGACGTATGAAGGGCCCAGAGGTCTTATAATTAATCTGGAGGAACAATGAGACAATGGAAGTGAAGCCACCGGAAGTACTCCGGCGGCCATATTGGCATGCCGATCATTTTGTAAACAAACGACAGCAAGAGTATGAAACTGATTGCTCTCACAGATTGTTTTCATGGAGAATTGTCGATTCTCGAGTTATTTGCTCCCTAATTGAGAGAGACTGAGTGGGGACACCTCCAGCATCAAGATATTTTCATCAAACATACCGATGGAAAGACAGTTTCAAGCCCTTGCCAGAGGCGTTCGTGCAACTGAATGCTGGATACTGAGGCCTTGTGATTATTTTTTTTTCGAGGAAAATTTCAAAAATCGCAGTACAATTGACTAAAGCAAAGATTTCGGGGATTAAACATGAAGCTTCCATGTCAGAAATATCGGCACGCTAAGATGGCCGCCAAACCACAAATTGGCTTCACTCATGAGTCATGGCTCATGATAATAGAGATACATCGTGCATTGCGCCCGCCGCCAGGTTTATTATAGACCTCCATGATCAAGGGTTTGCATTCCAGCCTCCAGATGTCGCCCAAGTGTGCTGCGTCGCTTGTCTGGATACAATGGCATTACCGGTAACCAATTTTTAATACCGTAAAGCGAAAGGTTGCTTTTATTTTATTTTACACGTGCACATCAAAAACTATCAGGAATCAGGGTGGGTAAACTTACCAAATGCCAGGGGTGTGTGTAGTTCAGTTACCAATCAGCTAGCTTGTGCTTGCCACATGCCAGCTGCTCCTTATCAACGGATTTGAATAGAGTGCTTGCTTGGGTGCTTAAGCCACTTGGCAAGAACTCTACAAGAAACTTGATAATTGAATTGGACCTCATTTTGTCAACCTCAGAAAGATAACAAGCTGAGTCTCCGAGTTCATCCCCGTACGGTCAATATATGGTCACAAGTCTTGTGGAAGTTCCTTTATGGATCCAGCCACCCAGCACAGATTACTTGTCTTGCTCGCCAAAATGGACTACGTCTATGCCCTTGGTATCTAGGCCATCATTGAAGGTAATATCGACCTGTAGGTCAAGCAATATCCGAAATGTCATCTCGCTTATCTGGGTTAGGCAACCTGCTCAGTGTGTCGACAAATATCATGTAGGACCCTGGTTTGTACTTGATGGAGAAGTTGTAGCCTTGAATCTTGATTAGAAATTTGAGATGTGGCAGGGCACTGGTCAACGGTTTGTTGCAGATAATCACTAATGGCTTGTGGTCAATATGGAAGTGGAAGCCGCTTCTAAAGAAGTATGTAATTGTGTATTCCCATTTCCCAAACACGAATGCTAGGGTTTCCCTCTCAATGTTCGAATAGTTGGCTTGGCCAGTGGGTAAGTTCTTTAATGTAAATGGAACTGGTTTGCCGTTTTGCAGAAGACATGTCCGAAGCCCTTTCTAAGATGCATCAACTTCCAGTGTGACATAGGAGAAGAGGGGTGGTAATAGATACGGGGTGGGGTAAGCAGAGAGCACAATGGCAGGCAGTTATAGGTAAAGCTAATAGAGGTATAGGTTGTATTCAAAGGGGGATATATTGTAAATCAAGAGGTAGTGTTAACATTGCAGAGCAATTTATTGAGGCCTCATCTGGAATATTGTATTGAGTTTTGGTGATCACATTTGATGAAGGACTGTGGAGATGGTCCAGCATTACTATTGATGGATTTCAGGGTTAGTTTCTCTTGGCTACTAGGAGCAGTTGAAGGAATAGGGCTTCATATATTAGAAACTAGAAAGTTCATAGAACACGATACCCCGCGCAGTATTACTATTTCGTATGCAATCTGCAGCTGCTAGTTGCATCATTGCAAGGCTGTGCCACTGATGTCGTCCCCCCTGTTTCCAGTAAGCAGGTGCTCATTTTTGCCAAACGCGGAAGGATGACAGGCTGAGTCAAGCCATCTGGTGTTATTAACAGCACGACAAGGGCTCAAACTCAAGACCCTAAGATGTTAAGCCAGCCAACACCAGGCTTAGCCCACATGGCATTCGAGTATAATACTTCAATTTTAATAAAATAATGATTTCAAAATATCGTTTTAAAAAATAATCCGGAAGTTTAGAGCTACTGAAGCAGTCTATATACCATTATACCTCATGTTTATACGCTGTGATAAGACGGATGACATTGAGTCCCAGTTTAGGAGATGGAGGCTTTATGGATCACTAGAACACAGCATCAATCGGCATCTTCTATACCCCAACCCTCTCACATGCCATGCCCTCTCATGCTATATATTAATTTATATATTGTAGCGGCTACCGCTGGGTTTTCACAATCGCCTTGCACCTATCAAGGACGCGGAGCGATCACCATGCCGGGCTCGTCCAGGACGCCCGGGCAGGCCCGCGCTCAACTTGCCAGGCCTCGGTCGGGACGCCCGGGCAGGCTCGCCCTCAACTTGCCAGGCCGCAGCCAGGACGCTGGGCCACGCCCCCTCTCGCCTTTCCTGGGCAAACGCTCCGGGATAATATGTATATATATTGCTGCCCGATAAACGGGCTTTTCAGAGTGCCTGAGTGTTTGGTTTGATTAAAGCAACTCGGATGAATTCCAGCTTTTTGTCGCGTCCATTCTTCCGATCGACGTGGGAGCCCCAGCTCCTTCATTGGTGACCTACCGACATGGACACGGCAGTCGCCCTTAAACTGCCTACCTTCTGGGAGACTCACGCGGCGGTTTGGTTCGCACAGGCGGATTCCCTGTTCGCCCTGCGAGGCATCACGGCCGACGACACCCGCTTCCACCATGTGGTAGCAGCGCTCGGTTCGGCCACCGCGGCCCGCGCCCTGAGCCTCCTCGAGAGCCCGCCAGCCGCTGACAAATACGGCGCGATTAAGAAGCTTCTCCTCGACGCTTTCGTCCTCCCATCGGCGGAACACGCACGGCGCCTGCTCGACCTGCCCGAGCTCGGCGACACGCGCCCTTCCGAGCGAATGGACTACATGCTTTCACTGCTCGGCGAGCACTCTCCGGCATTCCTGTTCCGGGAGCTGTTCCTCCGTCAGCTGCCTAACCCGGTACGCCTCGCCCTGGCAAGCACGACGATCACAGATCCCCGGGCCCTTGCCAGAGAAGCCGACAAGATCTCCGCCGCAGGACAGCGCATCGCAGCGGCGACATGGGACCCACCGCCGTCCGACGCAACACCCATGGCGCCCGAGCACCCGGCACGGTCGACGACCGAACTGCCGACGCAATTGGCGGCCGCTACACCGAGCCGACCACCTCCAGCATGACGACCGGGGCCTCCACCTGACCAAGCGTGGTGTTACTATCATGCCAGGTTCGGACAGAAGGCCCGGACATGCCGACCCCCGTGCACCTTCGGCAGGCCGGGAAACGGCCGGGCCGGCGTTCATTACCAGCCATGAGCGCCGGCCACACAGGCAACTTACTGTTCATCACGGATAAAGCGTCCGGACGGCGCTTCCTGTGCGACACCGGCGCCCAACTGAGCGTCATACCCGCCTCTGACCAGGACAGGCAATCCGCGGTTTGCGGCCCCTCCTTGGTTGCGGCCAACGGATCGACCATCCGCACCTTCGGCCCGCGCAACGTCACCCTCTGCTTCGGCGGCCAACGCTTTGCTTGGACGTTTGTAACCGCAAACGTGCCCATGGCTCTGCTAGGCGCCGACTTCCTCTGCGCACACGGACTGCTGGTGGACGTCCAACGGCGTCGTTTAATCAACGCCGAAACCTTCAGCTCCCTGGTATGCACATTGAGCAGCTCCGCGCCGACCGAGCTGGCATGCGCCGTCCCGGCGGCGAACGAGTTTGCTCGCCTGCTCACGGAGTTCCCGGCCCTCACGCGGCCGACGTTTTCGGCCGTCGCAGTACGGCATGGGATCGAGCACCACATACAAACCACGGGCCCGCCGGTCTACGCCAGGGCCCGCCGCCTCGACCCAGCCAAGCTCGCCGTGGCGAAGGCCGAATTCGACGCGTTGGAGCACCTCGGCATCGTGCGGCGCTCCGATAGCGCGTGGGCCTCGCCACTGCACATCTTGCCAAAGCCGGGGGGTGGATGGCGCCCGTGTGGCGACTACCGCCGTCTCAATGACGCTACCACCCCCGACAGGTACCCGATCCCGCATATCCAAGACTTCTCCGCCCGTCTGGCAGGACGGGTCATTTTTTCGAAAATTGATCTCATACGGGGATATCATCAGGTACCTGTCAGGGCGGCTGACGTCCCTAAAACGGCAGTCATCACGCCGTTCGGCTTATTCGAATTCTTGCGGATGCCGTTTGGTCTCAAGAACGCGGCTCAGGCGTTCCAGCGCTTGATGGATGGCGTGCTGCGTGACCTGCCATTCCTTTTCGTTTACCTGGATGACATCCTCGTCGCCAGCACGTCCCGGGCCGAGCACCTCCTCCACCTCCGAACACTGTTCGGGCGCCTCAGCGAGCACGGCCTCATCGTCAACCCGGCCAAATGCCACTTCGGCACGACGGCCGTTGATTTTTTGGGCCACCACATCACCAAGAACGGGGCCGTGCCGCTGCCAACCAAGGTCGAGGCCATCACCACATTCCCGCGTCCCCGCACCATAAAGGCCCTGCAGGAATTCCTGGGAATGGTGAATTTTTATCACCGCTTCATGCCCCGTGCTGCTCAACTCATGCGGCCCCTCTACGAAGCCCTCCGGGGCAAGCCGGCCAAGCACGACATCGCCTGGTCCGCAGCAATGGATGCGGCCTTCCAAAGCTCAAAGCGGGCCCTCGCCGACGCAACACTGCTCGCTCACCCGGTGCTCAACGCTCCCATCGCCCTCACCACGGATGCCTCCGACTACGCGGTGGGCGCCGTACATGAGCAATGGGTGAACGGGGTTTGGCAGCCACTCGCTTTTTTCAGCCGGCAGCTCCGGCCGAACGAGCTCAAATACAGCACGTTTGACCGGGAGCTCCTCGGTCTACACCTGGCCGTCCGCCATTTCCACCACCTCCTGGAGGGCCGACCTTTCACGGTGTTCGTCGACCACAAGCCGTTGGTTTACGCCATGGCCAAGGTCACGGAGCCGTGGTCGGCCCGCCAACAGCGCCACCTCTCCGCCGTGTCGGAGTTTACCACGGACATCCGGCACGTCGCCGGCAAAAACAACGCCGTGGCCGACTGTCTTTCCCGGGCCAGCGCGAACGCGGTCCACCTGGGCGTGGACTTTGCGCTTATGGCGGCGGACCAAACCACCGACACCACGGTGCAAGCCCTCCGGGCGGCGGACACGGGCGTCCGCCTGGCCGACATCCCCTTCGCGGACACTGTCCTGCTCTGCGACGTCTCCCAAGGCCAGCCTCGCCCCATCGTGCCCGTCACCTGGCAACGCCGCATCTTCGCCTCCCTCCACGGCCTTTCCCACCCGGGCCGGAAAGCTTCCCAGAAGCTGGTGTCGGCGCGATTCGTCTGGCACGGCCTTCGTCGGGACGTCCGCGATTGGACCAGCACCTGCACAGCCTGCCAACGGGCCAAGGTCCACCGACACACCCAGGCCCCGCTGGCACTTTTCACCGTGCCCGAACGACGTTTCGACCACGTCAACGTGGATCTGGTGGGCCCCCTCCCCCCGTCACGGGGGTTCACACACCTGCTCACCATGGTGGACAGGACCACCAGGTGGCCGGAGGCCGTTCCCCTCGTCTCCACCACCACCGCCGACGTGGCGCAGGCTTTCATCGCCACCTGGGCCGCCCGCTTCGGCGCACCGGCGGACATCTCGTCAGACCGCGGACCACAGTTCACCTCCGAGCTGTGGGGCGTGGTCGCCCGCAACCTGGGGGTCAAGCTCCACCGTACTACGGCCTACCACCCCCAAGCAAACGGGTTGTGCGAGCGATTCCACCGCTCCATGAAGGCCGCGCTCATGGCCGGCCTTCAAGACGGCGGTTGGGCCGACCGGCTGCCGTGGGTCCATTTGGGCCTCCGCACGGCCCCCACGGAGGACCTCCAGGCATCCACCGCCGAGCTTGTCTATGGCCAGGCGCTACGCGTCCCGGGCGAATTCGTGCCCGACGCTACCAGTCCCTGGTCCGCAGCTCACCAGCGCTCGGACCTCCAGGAGGCCGCCCGACGGTTTGCCCCCGTGCCAACATCCCACCACGGTGACCCCCAGTCCTACGTCCCCCCAGCACTTCGCACAGCGGAGTATGTTTTTGTGCGTCACGACGCACATCGGGGGCCACTCCGGCCGCCGTACGACGGGCCCTTCCGGGTGCTGCGACGGGACGACAAGTCGTTCGTCATCGACATCGGCGGCAGGTCGGACCGGATTGCGGTGGACCGCCTCAAGCCGGCGCACGTGGACATCGACCACCCACCACGGGTGGCCCTTCTGCCGCGGCGAGGCCGCCCCCCGTCCACGGTGCCCCCCACTCGACCGCCCACCACCACACCGGACCCCCTCCCACGACCCGCCAGGGGTCGCTTCGGCCGGGTCATCAGGACCCCCCTCAAATTGACTCTGCCGGTGCAAGTCGATTCTGGGGGGACGTGTGTAGCGGCTACCGCTGGGTTTTCACAATCGCCTTGCACCTATCAAGGACGCGGAGCGATCACCATGCCGGGCTCATCCAGGACGCCCGGGCAGGCCCGCGCTCAACTTGCCAGGCCTCGGTCGGGACGCCCGGGCATGCCCGGGCAGGCTCGCCCTCAACTTGCCAGGCCGCAGCCAGGACGCTGGGCCACGCCCCCTCTCGCCTTTCCTGGGCAAACGCTCCGGGATAATATGTATATATATTGCTGCCCGATAAACGGGCTTTTCAGAGTGCCTGAGTGTTTGGTTTGATTAAAGCAACTCGGATGAATTCCAGCTTTTTGTCGCGTCCATTCTTCCGATCGACGTGGGAGCCCCAGCTCCTTCAATATACTGTATATATAGCATGGTTCTTGGAAGTATTGTGAAGGCGATTTGTGTTGTACAGTGTTCAATGATATTATTCCATTTAAGCAAAGGTTTAAAGACATTTAAAGGCGTATAAATAAATTAATTCCGGGTTTTACTGCCGATTTACCCAGTGTCTATTACATCACCCTATCTAACACGTTACATTAGTTCTTCGTGCCTGTTGTTTGTGTCTTTTATAACATCCTTTAAAAAAAAGTTTCATATTTGTAATGATTTTCAATTTTGTTTCACTGCCAGGCAGTCAGACAGTAAAAATATTATCTCACTACTCTCTGCACATGTGTGGTCGGCTTGTCGTCCTATTCATGTTCTGATTCATGTTCAAAATACATACAACAATGAATTGAAAGAAGTTTTTTTTTAGTGAAGAGGGCATTTAATCTTCTGATGACTATGACCATGACTTGATAACCATGAAATCTAACAGTGAGGCATGTAGAGGAGGAAAATATAATGATAAAGAGAAAGTGTGATTGTGATAAACTGAAAGATGTTGGGTGCAACATATGTGTGCTGTGGCAAAGCAAATGGGAAAACACCGGGTTTATGGCACGTAGAGCACGGAAAATTGCGCACCACGCGGCAACCGTAGGTCCCATTTTTATAAATTAGCATCATAATGTGCGAAAGACTTGAGCAGTAAAAACCATGAAAGTTCAGTCCAAAAAGAATAATTCTGCAAAAATATGGTGAAACAAGAAAGAGCAATCAGAGATTGCAGACCCTCACCAGGATGTGTTTTCCGTGGTTTTTAAGGCTTTTGTGTTAAAAACAAATATGGTGGCCGAAGCACGTGACCGATGACGTCATTTTTTTTTTCTCCACAAATTT
Organism: Myxine glutinosa; assembly: GCF_964187855.1. NCBI lineage: Eukaryota > Metazoa > Chordata > Myxini > Myxiniformes > Myxinidae > Myxine > Myxine glutinosa. The sequence continues at coordinate 104,671,587 of NC_136263.1, forward strand.
ATCCCTAGATGATGCTCAATAAATTTCATCTTGATCGGATGAAGTTTTGTACATGTCGAATTATGATGTCATAATGGAGGAACCTATGACATCATCATTAGCATATTTTATTCCCCATGGAGAGTTCTTTACAATGAGCCATGTCTCAATTTTATCTATTCAGCACTTTCAGAGATATAGAGGTGCAAAGTTTTATGGTTTTTCCAAGATGGCGGGCGAACCACGTGACCTATGACGTCATAAAAAAATTCTCCACTAATTTATCCCTAGATGACGCTCAATAAATTTCATCTTGATTGGATGAAGTTTTGTACTTGTCGAATTATGACGTCATAATGGAGGCATCTATGACATCATCATTAACATATTTTATTCCCCATAGAGAGTTCTTTACAATGAGCCATGTCTCCATTTTTTCTATTCAGCACTTTCGGAGATATGGAGGTGCAAAGTTTTTCGGTTTTTCTAACATGGCGGCCAAACCACGTGGCATATGACGTCATAAAAAATCATTTAAAAATGATACAGGTGGAGTTGCACCTATGGTGGAAATTTCCTGTCAATCGGACCAACGGTTGCAGAGAAAATCATATTTATTCTGTGCGGACAAACAAACAAACAGACAGACCGACAGACAGACCCATATGCAATACCCTTTTCCTGTGAGGGTAATAATGCCTCCGGCGACTTAGTCGGTGGAGGCATAAAAACCGGGCTCACTTTAAAGTTTAATATATGGATCAGTCCCGTTGAACATCAATGGAGCAGCAATTAAAATTACAATTAACAAGTGCAGATAGCTAATTAACTCATAATCCATGCGGGAACGAAATGAGCAAGGAAACAGAAGAAACCGTTTTGAAAAGATAAAGTTGAAATTTATTCTACACAATTTGAATTCAGTGCACAGTGATAATGCTTCAAAATTGATATGCATGAGGAGGTCAAGACGGTGATAAATCCAGCAAATTAAAGTTTCTTTACGCAGTAATAACACTTTAGAGTTTCGACCCAAGAGTGGACACATCATCGCTGCACGTTGACGACATGAAAGGTTGAAGAAAGCAATTTAATCTGCAGTGTTCACGTGGCACATCTTGGGTCTGTTCTGCACACGACGTTTTTGGCAAGGCCACAAGGGACATGCTGTAGGGGAGAACAAAGTGTTGGATCACAGTTACGCAACCCATTGGGCCCCGATTCACAAAATCATTTGACGCAGCCTTAAGGTGGAGACACATCTGTATTCACAAAATCTTTTTTGAACTTTATGGAAGGTATGACTGGCCCTGAGGCAATGACAACTATCGTCTCATTACTTCATTATTTGATCACTCAGGGGGCAAATGACTTCAGAGACAATAATCTTGTGACATTTGATGACAGACACTTCATATATATATATATAAGTACAGGCTCAGTAAGTCTCTTGTGCTTTCGCGGTGGACCTTTCTTCAGACTTGTAACCTGATGAACGAACAGAAGGCATGCACTACCTGTCCATGTCCAGCCAACCAACACATTGTGATCATTTGCTAGTGTACGTCTTCCCATGTCCAGTAGTGCATTCAGACAAAAGCCTCGTGCATGCTGTCTGGGCAATTTCACATTTTACACAAATATTTGATTTGTGTTTATGTTGATGACACAGATAGCCATGGACGCCAGTGCGTCTCAGCTCACGGTGGGAAAGACAAGATGGCCTAGAGGTAGGCACACTCACCTCTAAGCTGTCTAGTCTGAGTTTCAATCCTGACCCACCTAGAAACTGTCATCCCGGTGTTTCACAGGTACAGGTGATTCATCAATATGTGCCATCCTTCGGATGGACGTTAAACTGGGTGTCCCGTCTATCGGCATTAGTTGGTGGATGTCGAAGATTCCACAGTGTTCTTCGTCAACAGCAGGCGAGTTATCGCCGGGACAATTGTCAAATTACAAATTCCTGCCCTAACCTACAGAGGGCGTTGGTTGCATCAGTGGCACATCCATGACCCCAGCCAATGATGCCACCCTGCAGCCTTGTGTTGCATACAACAAAGAAACTCACAGTATCCTGTGTCATCGGAGGTGTTCTTTCTGGCATTCTGGCAAACATCTCCGTTATATCCAATTCCCCGCAACAAATGAGGAGACGTGATCAAACAGGGATTTAATGAAATTTCTGGACTGCCACGTGTCACGTGACCGATGACATCATCATCATTTTTTTTTTCTCCACCAATTTGTCCCTACATTACGCTCAAAAAATTTCATCTGATCAATGAAGTTTTGTACTTGTCGAATTATGATGTCATAATGGAGGCAGAGGTGACATAATGGAGGTGGAGAAATTACATCATCATTAACATATTTTATTCCCAATAGGCTATGAGCCAGACCCCCCAAATTGACCGGTCGGTACCATACAGATGGAGTAAGGCTCATTGTGATTTTTAGCAAGATATATGTCCCTAGATATGAAAAAAAAGTGATAGCAGTGTATAACTCTCGGTCATCTCTGTGTTATCACCCGAAATATTATTATACGCCCGCTTCGCTTCGCCAAAAAATGTGATATTTGCTAAAATTGGAATAAATATGTTTTTAAGGACCACAGAGTGCCGAGATCGAGATCGAGATCGTATTTGTTCGAGAGATCATGATAAACCTAGAGTGTGGAGCAAGTTTGCATGCATTGTGAAATATAATGTAGCTGATGTTACAAACCTACTTTAGGATACTAGCTAATACCAAAAATTACACTGAGATACCAAAAGTAGTAGACGAATAAACCTAAAATGTTCAAAAGCTATGTTTCGTTCCAAAATATCAAAATTAGGGGGTATGGTTGAACATGTTTTGAACTTTGCCAAAATATGTGCCCCAAACAACCAGCATATTACAAAGTAATGATATTGTTGCGAATATGGAATTTGGCCTCCATATCCGCTTGTAAATATTCCCCTATTTTCTCCAATACTCCCCAACTTTCCCCGATCCCCCATTCCCTAGTCCCATTGCATGTAAATAACAATCAGTAGAGCCGACCTTCCCCTTATTCCCCCATTAAATGTCGTGCCCAGGTCCACCGCACCACACGTAGACAACTTTCGGACATCTTCCTAGTTATTCTTATTCTATGTCAGTTAAGGCCTCGTCTCCATTAATTATGACTCTTCGTTGCACCAGAATGTGATTATATGGCATCAGTAGTGAGTTTAGGACCTTTCCCATACCTCCTTCCATCTTCTTCCCCAACAATGACAACAACAACAGAGGAGATGGCGGCGGAGCGGGGGAGGATGCGTCCTCACACCGGCTCGATTAGCTCCAGACCATGCGCTCCACGGGGTTACCACGAAGGGGCTCCTTGTCAGCTCCTCGTCAAGGGCGGAGCCTGGTAAACCCCCCCGCACGCACCCAATGAGAAGCAACGTGCCGATTCCACGAGGCGGAGCTAACGAGCCGAGGGCGTGTCACTCCCCGCCGGATATACGCGGCCACGCGCCGGATGTGACGAGAGATGCGCCTCAGCTTGGAGACTGGAGAGAGAAGCCACCGCCACCCCCAGCGCGACGATACCTCCCCGCATCTCTGGACCGGACCGAGTCGATTCTGCCTTGAGCCAAGAGTGCACCTTGAGCCATCGCGACCTGCCTTTCCTTGCCATCAATCCCCGTGTGAGTCAGCATTTTGTCCCGTGTGTCTGTCGTCTGTCCGGGGTTAATATAAGAGTGTGTCTAAGTGCCTGTCTTCCTGTAATATACCTCTAGCCCCTGTAATCTAACCTTTTCCGCCTTAATATAACCTCCTCCGGAGGTCTTGAGAACTGAACCCCTGGTGTCGTATTGTGTGATTGTAATCCAGCCGGGTGTCTTCTTTTTCTTATTGAGCCAGCGTAGCGCGACTTCGTCAACGTCGAGTATAGTCGGGTAATTTGTGCGGACACGACGGCCATTCCGCTCGGCCCACTTTAACATCAAAGTCGTGTCTGTAACAATTGGTGTCGGGAGTGAGATTCGAGGCCCGACCAAATTTTGAAAAAAAAAAACGAATAGAGGAAAAAAAAAATTTGGTCAAAATTTGGAGCGGCCGAAATTTGTTTTGTTTTACGAAACTCGAATTTTGCAAGTCGCGCTATGGCGGATCAAGACGGCTGGGGTCCGGTAAAGGAGAGTGAGGTAGGGTCGATCCAGGACCAAATTGAGGGACAAGAGGAGAGCGAAGCAGTGAGGGCGGCAGGTTCGCAAAATAGCGCCGTCACGCACGAAGTAGCGGGCGCGCAAAAAGGCGCCTCGCACGAGCGTGCGGTAGCCGAGCCGGCTGTATCAGCGGGCTTTAACATGCAGCCGATTGACATACAGGCCCTCATTGCGCAGCTACAGGCAGCTGTACAGATGAGTATGGGGAGCCAGATTGAGCGATTGAGTGAGCAAATGAGGGTTGATAGTGGGCGATTAGAGGGCCAAATGAGGGGTACCGGTGAGAAGTTAGACAATAATTTTGAGGAGTTAGACAAGAAAATTGGGAAGTTAGACAATAATTTTGAGGAGTTAGACAAGAAAATTGGGAAGTTAGACAATAATTTTGAGGGGTTAGACAACGGGATAAAAGAAGTGAAAAATGGGTTAATGGGGGTAGAAAATAGAATGGCTGCCCAGGAGAATCAGATAGAGGGAGTGAAAAAAGGGTTAGAGGGGTTAGAAAACAGTATGGAAGGCAAATTGAGGGACATGAGGGACCAAGCGGAAAGGGAAGTTAACCAAATGGGGCAGCAGATAGAGGGGGTCAGAATGGGGGTAGAAACCAAACTGGATGCTCACAGGGAGGAAATGGAGCAGATGAGGGTGGCATCTGGGCAGGAGATGCAAGTGATGGGAGAGGAGATCAGAAGAGGAGTGAGTGAGGAAGTCGGAGGAGTGCGCGAGGAGGTGAGGCACTGTGAGGAGCACATGGAAAAGGAGGTGAGAAAGGCGACTGTAAAGTTACAAGGGGGCATAGAGGACCTGACGCAGGAGGTGGAGCAGCTGACGGTGGGACAGACGGAGTTAGTGGAGCAGGTTCAAAGGAACACTGCGGTATTAGGAGGTTTAAAGGCGACACAGAAAGAACTAAAAGATGACTTGATAGCGACAAAGAGGGAATGTCAGATGGTACGTGAGGGACTGACAACGAGGTTGGACGAGGTGGTAGAGGTAATGGAGACGAAGGACCGGCAGGTGAGGACGCACCTGGAAACGGTCAAGGTAGCCTTGGAGGACGAGCTTGAGGAGACGTACCGGGGAATAAAAGAGGTGAGGCACAAATTAGAAGAAGTGGAAGAAGGGGTGAGCGAAATTAAGAAGCGACGGAGAGGGGATAAGAAAGAGATAAAAGAGGAGATAAAAGAATTGGTCCAAAGTCTGTGTTTGGATCGTGATGATGTGCTCATTAACCGGATGAGGGATTCGCAGGTGATGGAGCAGAAGCGAAGAGGAAGAGGACCCGGTGTAAGTGGTGACCAATATGGTCGTGCGTATGATGCGCCAGGTGATTTAAGAGGCTTGGGGGTCGAGATAGACCCGGGTGTTCGTGAGAGGCCGTTGGTGAAGTGTGCGACAGGTCTGGTGTGCGAAAATGGAGGTGTGCGAGAAAGTCCGACTCTGGGGTGTGTGAGGAAAAAGTGCGTGCCAAGGAGTGAGGGTGCTGGCGAGAGTGAGTCGGTCATAGCGCGTGTGCGAGGGGGCACATGGAAGCGCGGTGTGGTGAGTGTTACAGAGGATGTGACGGGAGAGTGTGCGCGAGGAAGGTGTGTGACGGACAGGTGCATGGGGAAAGAGTGCGCTGTCAAAGGCAAGGAAGAATGCACACCTGTGGTGAGTGTTACAGAGGGTGTGACGGGAGAGTGTGCGCGAGGAAGGTGTGTGACGGACAGGTGCATGAGGAAAGAGTGCGCTGTCAAGAGTAAGGGTGAGTGCGCTGTCAGGAATGGAGGTGAAAGTAGTGGGAGTGACATGGAGCGTGAGTTAGTTGTGACAGGTGAGCGAGGATGTACACCTGGGATGGAAGGATGCACACCTGGAATGGTAGAGCGTGAGTGGGAATGCACGCTGGAGTTGGTGGTGAGGCACGTGATTGGGTGTGCGAATGAGGGCACACCTGTAATTGTCACAGAGGAGGTGACCGCGGAGGGGGCGCGAAGCGGTGTATTGGTGAGGTGTGCGAGCAACGAATGTGTGCCAAAGTGTTCGGTGGTCAGGTGTGTGACCAAGGCTGTGAGTGGGATGGGTGCACCTGGGTGTGTAAGGAAAGGTACGAGGAGCATGGGCACGGCTGGATGTGTGAGCAAGGAACGGGCTGCGGGGTGTAAGCGTCCAGGTGAAGCATCGACGTTACACGGGTTAGAGGTTAGAGCGACTTTTAGCCGAAGCAGGCCCTCGGTGCGTGCCGGGCCTCGCTTTGAACGGCCGCGTCCAGGCTCCACTAGGCGGAGCTGGCAGCCCGATAGAAAGGGTCGTCATGGCGACCACTTTTTGGTGAGACGTGCCGGCAGGTCGAGATCGGGGCATTGGATGGCTCCGTGCCGAGATGGTGCGTGGGATCTCGGCCCGGGTAAACCTCCTTCCCTGCACCGAATGCCGGACGCACCCAGCCGCGAGCACAAAATAACCAGCATCCATTGCTTGGCTTTACGAAGCCGGGCTTTGGACAGGAATTGGCGCACCGAGAGGCATTAGTGAGTAGACTGGGTGATGAGGTTAGTGTTTTGGCCCCAAAATTAGAGAAAAACAAAATTTGATGATTGGCAAAGGAGTGGCAGTAATGATTGGCAGATGATGGGCAGTGATTGGCAAATTTTTAATTTGTTGAAATTTGATGTGCAAAATTGGTAGTGAGAGACCCCCGATGTGGTGGGATGGCAAATCCACCATCCTTCCCATGGGGGGGCAAAGGAGCAATAGCTTATGGGGTGTATGGCAGTGAAAACTAGCCAGGGTGGGTTAGGATAATGATAGGGATCTAGAAGAGATTGACATTAGGTGACGATAAGTTTAGTTAGTGACTGATACCTGTAGTAGGGACGCAGGTAGATTAGTGTGGATGATAATGACGAGGGAGCGCAATAGTTTAAAGGGACGACTGGGAAGCGCAAGTTTCAGAAGGGAGTAGTTAGCTGAGATGATGCCGTGTGTGTGAGGATTGAACAGGTGTGATTGCACAGGTGTGCAACTGGACAGGTGTGTGGAGCAGTGTATGAGTAGTGAGTGTGTGGATCAGCGCGAATGCGCTTGGGGAGAGAAGGGTGCAGGTGGCACCAGGTGTGAGAGCACAGGTGTGCAGGTACAGGTGTGTGGAGAGAGTTGGAGTGAGTGGTACGGGGTGGTGTGCATGGTGCGAAGGTGTGAATGGGGGAAGAGTGGACCCCCCATCACGGATACCCGGGGCGGGTAGTGTAAGTGTTAGGTAGAGGGTATAGGTAAATTGTGGTTGGATATTGGCATTTGTGGTGCGGTTGCAGAATGGTGTTGTGGATGGGTGCATTAGTGTTGTGGAAATGGCTGGGCGTGTAGCCTGTTAGTGTGTGTAGTTGGTTGGGCACTCCACCACTGTGAGGATGTCGGCCAGGTGAGGCCGCAGGTGGGCTCTGGGAGCCGGTAGTTGTGAGTGGGTGCCTGAGGATCCCGGGTGTGGATCGGGCAGCCCAGTGCCAGAGAGGGCACGGAGTGGGGAGAGCGCCAGAGGGCCTTCCCCAGGTAGATAGGTTAGGGTAAGGAGCAGGTAAGCTCGGAGGCAACTGCAGTGGTGGAGGGGTGCAGGTGGGTAGACCCACTGGGAGAGGTACACGCCACAGCCCAGAAATTGTACGAGGGCACCGGGAGATGAATCGGGGGAGTGAGACCCCAAATTGAAGAGCACCACAGTTTGGCCAATGGGAATTGGGTTTTAAAACCCATAGTGTAAGAGGGCCAATGGTTTGGCCGGAGAAAGACCCCGGGTAGTGTAAAGTTGTTAAAGTCATTTAGGAAATAGTTAGGATTGATGAACCTGTCGCACCATACGCAGCCACTTACCTGTGGTGATGATGATGACTCCACACCTGTGTTTTCTTTGTTTGTGTTGCAGAAATGAGAATTGCTGTTGGATTTGTGAGACGCATCACGACGTGGATGAGACATTGGGGTGATTCCATCTCTCCCTCCCTAGGAGGGACTGATGATGAATTGGTAATGGCAAATTATGATGTTGAGTTGGAGATGGCAAATTTTGATGAGAGTTGAAAATGGCAAATTTGATTGGTTAGGAGGGAGAGAAGACGAATTTGGTTTATGGGAGGAACGGGGAAGACAGTAGGGATGTTTGTCGATTTGTAAAGTAGATGTTTATGGGTAGTGTTGTGTTTTGTGGATACAGTAAGGGGTAAGGGAGGGGCCATGTAGGTTACCTGGTGGGGGGGGCGTACGATAGGAACGTACCTGTCTCACCTGGTTCCCATGTGCCCCCAGTGTGCATCACCTTACATTGCGTGCACTTTTGCGCCCTTACCACCTTACTCACTTGTTTCTTCTTTTGTCTCCCACCTCCGAGGATCTGGCTTTGGGGTAGAGAGAGAGGAGAGAGAGGTGCTGGCTGCGCAGTTGTGGGCCTGCACTTTCGCTGTTTGCTGCCGGGATCGATACACCATATGGACCGCAATGTTTGTGGCCACCCACAATGGACCGCAGTTCGTTTGCGGCCAAGCACCACCCGGGGATGGACCTATGGGTCAACGTGGCACCTATGCCATACAGGTGAACCACTAATAGTTAACACCACCAAGTGCACCACAAGAAGAGCAAGAGACACCTGCAGGGTTAGGGGTTGTCGCATTTATTTTTATTTCATTGAACAATGGTGACTGCACCGATTGGTGGTGGGGTGGTGCTTTTGATGCTGGGAAAGGGTGCTCTGCACGTTATTAAAGGCCGTCGGCCACAGAGCACTCGTGGGTTGGTGTATCGATGTTGGCAAGCGCGCTCTCTCTCTATGCATAACATCTGCATGTGTTCCTCCAAAAACAGGTCCTGGATCGTAGTGTAAATAGCAGCGTAGTCTTGTAAATAATGCTCCCTACCGGCTGTATGTTTAGTTTGCGAATTCTTTCCGGATTCGGTTATCCTGTGGGTGTGTTTCTGTGAGGAGAAGGGTGCAACGTCGCAGGGGGACATATTTACTCATTTGTGAATATCTGTAAAACTGTCGCACTCAGGGTAGAGTTAATAGTAGAGGGAACTACATTGCGTGCCACACTAAAGTAGGTAAAAATTTATTGGGTCGGGACGCCCCGAGGGTAGAGAAGGGTGCAATGTTGCGAATATGGAATTTGGCCTCCATATCCGCTTGTAAATATTCCCCTATTTTCTCCAATACTCCCCAACTTTCCCCGATCCCCCATTCCCTAGTCCCATTGCATGTAAATAACAATCAGTAGAGCCGACCTTCCCCTTATTCCCCCATTAAATGTCGTGCCCAGGTCCACCGCACCACACGTAGACAACTTTCGGACATCTTCCTAGTTATTCTTATTCTATGTCAGTTAAGGCCTCGTCTCCATTAGTTATGACTCTTCGTTGCACCAGAATGTGATTATATGGCATCAGTAGTGAGTTTAGGACCTTTCCCATACCTCCTTCCATCTTCTTCCCCAACAATGACAACAACAACAGAGGAGATGGCGGCGGAGCGGGGGAGGATGCGTCCTCACACCGGCTCGATTAGCTCCAGACCATGCGCTCCACGGGGTTACCACGAAGGGGCTCCTTGTCAGCTCCTCGTCAAGGGCGGAGCCTGGTAAACCCCCCCGCACGCACCCAATGAGAAGCAACGTGCCGATTCCACGAGGCGGAGCTAACGAGCCGAGGGCGTGTCACTCCCCGCCGGATATACGCGGCCACGCGCCGGATGTGACGAGAGATGCGCCTCAGCTTGGAGACTGGAGAGAGAAGCCACCGCCACCCCCAGCGCGACGATACCTCCCCGCATCTCTGGACCGGACCGAGTCGATTCTGCCTTGAGCCAAGAGTGCACCTTGAGCCATCGCGACCTGCCTTTCCTTGCCATCAATCCCCGTGTGAGTCAGCATTTTGTCCCGTGTGTCTGTCGTCTGTCCGGGGTTAATATAAGAGTGTGTCTAAGTGCCTGTCTTCCTGTAATATACCTCTAGCCCCTGTAATCTAACCTTTTCCGCCTTAATATAACCTCCTCCGGAGGTCTTGAGAACTGAACCCCTGGTGTCGTATTGTGTGATTGTAATCCAGCCGGGTGTCTTCTTTTTCTTATTGAGCCAGCGTAGCGCGACTTCGTCAACGTCGAGTATAGTCGGGTAATTTGTGCGGACACGACGGCCATTCCGCTCGGCCCACTTTAACATCAAAGTCGTGTCTGTAACAATATATTCCAATGCAGTGGTTCCTTGCGAAGATTTTGAGGGGTCAAATGTTACTCTGGGAGTTTTCATTTTTGAAATATTGACAAAAATGTACAATGTGAATTCTGAACTCGAAGCGATGTCGACCACTTTTTCACTAAATTTAACATGTTTTTTGTCATTATATCAATATTTTGATAAATAACCCCCACAAATGTTCTATATTTCTATTACTATATTAGTTGGCATCCAGTATGCAAATTATTGGCACTCTGTGGTCCTTAAAAACATATTTATTCCAATTTTAGCAAATATCACATTTTTTGGCGAAGTGAAGCGGGCGTATAATAATATTTCGGGTGATAACACAGAGATGGCCGAGAGTTATACACTGCTATCACTTTTTTTTCATATCTAGGGACATATATCTTGCTAAAAATCACAATGAGCCTTACTCCATCTGTATGGTACCGACCAACCCCCTTGGCTCATAGCCTACAATGGAGAGTGGTTTACAATGAGCCATGTCTCAATTTTTTCTACAAATTACTTTCGGAGATATACAGGTGCAAAGTTTTTCGGTTTTCCAAGATGGCGCCTGTACCATGTGACCAATGACGTCATAATTCTTTTAAACTTCTGGAGGAGGAGGGACTATGAACGGAATCCACAACCTCATCAAAATGCCAAAACGAAATGTGAGCATTTACATAAATAGAGAAGTACATCAGTCTTTGAATGTCATGGCTAATTCTAGAATTTAAATGTATGTTTAGAAGATTATATCAACTAGGTTATCAAATCAAAAAAGGGACACATCCTCTTCTATGTCAGGCTAAGCTCTTTTTTTAAGGACATTCTTTAATACGAACCTGCAATGGTGCACCCTGAAAAGATGTACTTTCGATTTCAGTGAATGGTGCAACATTGTCACCTCTGGAATAGCATTTGAGGAACATTCCGTTGATGATGACAACATTCAAGACGTGAATTTTTTTTGTTTGTTTGTGTGTACAAGATCGAGGATCCTGTAAGAGCTAACATTAATGACCAAAAAAAAACAAAAAAAACGGACACATAAGACGAAATAAGGGGAGCGGTAGACAAGATTGGGAGAGGAAAGCACACAAGTACAACATTTGAGAGCAGGGACATCGGGAGATCTGTGGGAGGGAGAGGGCTTGGGGGGGGGGGGCAGAAGTATAAAACACATGGACACTGCCAGAACTTCAAGGAAAGAAGTCGGTATTTCAGAAAAGTGGATCTGGGGTGAATTAACAGGGGTAGAATGGAAATGGCGCAATCAACAGAATCACATTTTCCCCTTTTGGCCTGTTACTTCCTAACTTGGAAATTCGGGTTGAGTGTGATTGAGTTATTTGATCGCCAGAGGAGAGGATATTGCATTTGAGTCCGTTTGTCTGTCTGTCTGTTTATCCGCACATAATAATGTGATTTTCTCTGCAAGAGTTGGTCCGATTGACAGGAAATTTTCACCATAGGTGCTCCTCCTCCTCTGGACTTTTAAAAAGAATTATGACATCATAGGTCACGTGGTACAGGCGCCATCTTGGGAAAACCGAAAAACTTTACACCTCTATCTCCGAAAGTACTTTGAATAAAAAATTGAGACATGGCTCATTGTAAAGAACTCTCCATGGGGAATAAAATATGTTAATGATGTCATTTCTCACCCTCCATTATGACGTCATAATTCGACAAGTATAAAACTTCATTGATCAAGATGAAATTTTTTGAGCGTCATCTCGGGAAAAATTGGTGGGGGGGGGGGGGGGGGGTGGGAGGGGGAATGGTGATGACGTCATCGGTCGCGTGGTTCGGCCGCCATATTTGTTTTAACACAAAAGACTTTAAAAACACGTCCTGGTGAGGGTCCGCAATCTAATTAATCTTTCTTATTCTTCATTGTTATAGTCCTGGGATTATTATATCGTCACTCTTGAGAAGACGCATGATATAACTAAAATAAATTTGCATGGAAACCGACTGCGCTGGGCAGGCCACTCGATAATGACATTTAAAATTGTGATTCAAAAGTTTTAATACGTCGAAAGCAGAAATGTATTCATCAAGTTTTTCTAATTACAAGAAAAAAAAATGTAAAAACATAGAGGGATTAAATCTCAAAAAAACCAACAAACAAGGTAGGAATGACGCCACAATACGACACAACAATCCATCATTATGGATTACCATCACGCCATTTTTTGACGTTGTTCCATCACAGTCCCACAACAAAAGTAAAACGTCAAAATATGTCGTGATGGTAATCCATGAGGATTGTGGTGTCGCGTTAATAAAGCGTTATGGACGGAGAAACTCAGCTCCTTTTATGTATAGATTATGGCCTTCCATATGCATGTGGTTTAAGTTTTTCTTGACGATATTTAGTGTTCCACTTAACTGCAGAATCAGGCAGCTTGATCCAGGCATTTATCACTCTTGAGAAGTTTTTCCTTGGTAACAGGCCCTTTTGTACATTTGTGGTGTGAAGTTTGAAACTTGCCTAAAATTGGGTTAAACCAGAAATGAGTTTCCAAAATCCCGAATTTTCCAAAAAGTAATCACGTTTTACTTTGATTAATCACAAAAAGCAATCATCCACAAAAAATTCCAATTGTGCCGAGAGCGCACACATGCATTTGAGCTCTTTAATCCAAGTTCAATTCTGGATACAACCATAAACATTCGGTGGCACAGCTTTGGATCGGTAGTGGTTCCACCAGTGGTCCAAATTGTAATTGAATCCTGGTCATATACAGTGCATTCAGAAAGTATTCAGACCCCTTCACTTTTTTCACATTTTGTTATGTTACAGCCTTATGTTGAAATCGTTTAAATTCATTTTTCCCCTCATCAATTTACACTCAGTACCCCATAATGACAAAGAGAAAAACAGGATTTTAGAAAGTTTTGCATATTTATTAAAAAGAAAAAACTGAAATATCACATTGACATAAGTATTCAGACCCTTTGCTATGACACTTGAAATTTAGCTCAGGTGCCTCCCATTTCTCTTGATCATCTTTGACATGTTTCTACACCTTGATTGGAGTCCACCTGTGGTAAATTCAATTGATTGGACATGATTTGGAAAGGCACGCACCTGTCTATATAAGGTCTCACAGCTGACAATGCATATCAGAGCAAACACCAAGCCATGAGGTCGAAGGAACTGCCTGCAGAGCTCAGAGACAGGATTGTGTCGAGGCACAGATTTGGGGAAGCCTACAAAAAATCTCTGCTGCATTGAAGGTTTCCAAGAGCACAGTGGCCTCCATAATTCTTAAATGGAAGAAGTTTCGAACAACCAGGACCCTTCCTCGAGCTGGCCGCCCGGCCAAACTGAACAATCGGGGGAGAAAGGCCTTGGTACGAAGGTGACCAAGAACCCGATGGTCACTTTGGCTGAGCTCCAGAGATCCTGTGTGGAGATGGTAGAAACTTCCAGAAGGACAACCATCACTGCAACACTCCACCGATCTGGGCTTTATGGCAGAGTGGCCAGACGGAAGCCAAACAGTTCAATCTTGGTTTCATCAGACCACAGAATCTTGTTTCTCTCAGTCTGAGAGTCCTTTAGGTGCTTTTTTGCAAACTCCAAGCAGGCTTTCATGTGTCTTTCACTGAGGAGAGGCTTCCGTCTGGCCACTCTGCCATAAATCCCAGATCGGTGGAGTGTTGCAGTGATGGTTGTCCTTCTGGAAGTTTCTCCCATCTCCACACAGGATCTCTGGAGCTCAGCCAGAGTGACCAATGGGTTCTTGGTCACCTCTCGTACCAAGGCCTTTCTCCCCCGATTGTTCAGTTTGGCCGGGCGCCCAGCTCTAGGAAGAGTCCTGGTTGTTCCAAATTTCTTCCATCCAAGAATTATGGAGGCCACTGTGCTCTTGGGAACTTTCAATGCAGCTGAGATTTTTTTGTAGGCTTCCCCAGATCTGTGCCTCGACACAATCCTGTCTCTGAGCTCTGCAGGCAGTTCCTTCGACCTCATGGCTTGGCTTTTGCTCTGATATGCATTGTCAGCTGTGAGACCTTATATAGACAGGTGTGTGCCTTTCCAAATCATGTCCAATCAATTGAATTTACCACAGGTGGACTCCAATCAAGGTGTAGAAACATCTCAAAGATGATCAAGAGAAATGGGAGGCACCTGAGCTAAATTTCAAGTGTCATAGCAAAGGGTATGAAAACTTATGTCAATGTGATATTTCAGTTTTTTCTTTTTAATAAATTTGCAAAACTTTCTAAAATCCTGTTTTCTCTTTGTCATTGTGGGGTATTGAGTGTAGATTGATGAGGGAAAAAATGAATTTAAACGATTTCAGCATAAGGCTGCAACATAACAAAATGTGAAAAAAGTGAAGGGGTCTGAATACTTTCTGAATGCACTGTATGCATTCAAGCCTGGTGTTGGCTTAAAGGTTAAGGTAGCTGGCTTGAGATCTCAGGGTCCTGAGTTAAAGCCTCTCTCATGCCATTGAATTGGTTGACTCAGGTGGGTTGACTCAGCCTGTCATCCTTCTGAGGTCAGCAAAAGGAGGCTTACTGGGAAGAATAAGCCATTCGAGCATCCTGTGTCAGAGTGGCGACCTGTCCAGGATCATGCTCAACGGCCTAGGAAACTGCTTCGGCAGCCCTATGAATCTGAAGATGCAAAAACAGTGGTCTTCCTCTTCGTCATATATGCATTCATTAATGCCAACTTACAAAAGGCACCACACACTCCTGTGTAGGAATTTGATGAGACAAAAATAGTTTGGAATTTGACAAGGGCTTTAAAACAAAATTACCCTCCTCCTGAATACAATAAAATTCGTTTTCTGAGCACTAGTGTCACCATATGAAGACCACAGATTATATGTGCCCAGGCTAACATTGGTCTGTCATATTTTATGATCAAGGGGATGTGCAGTTGAGGGAGAGATGAGGAATGGCAGCTTCTTGAAGTTGTTTCCAACCTGATCAGGCACAACGATAACAACAATTGTCCCCTGCAAGCAGGCAGAGCGGATCGACAACTAAACCTCGCCTCCAAAGAATCGTAACCGACAGGCCACACCCCAAAGTTCATCATTGGTTAAGCAAGACCATGGGGGTGATTCGGCGGAACTCAGCGATTGGACAGAGTGACGTCAGAGCTAGAAGGTTCGAGCAGGGCAGAAGGAAGGAGAATCGCTCACTCTCTCTCTCCCTCTGGGTCTGGCTTTTGTTCTCGCTCGGTCGCTTTTGTGGCTGGCTCTTTTGTATCGGGTGTGCTCGTGAGGAGACGTTTTGGAACTTTGTGGAACCTTTGCAACGTTGGAGGAAGGGGGGGGGGGTGTTGTTGGACTGTGGTGCTTTTCGGGGGAGCTGGAGCGACGTAGCGCTTGGTGGTGGAAGCGAGGAAGGGCCGTTTTACTGTTTGCTTCGCGCCTGGGTGTTTTGGACACGGGGTTTCGGCGTCATTGTCCGCACGGTGACTTTCCGCACTTTCCGTCCGCACTTTCCGCACGGTGACTTTGGGGTTCGACAACCACCAGGCTTCTAAAGGCCATTTCTGGATGCAAAGCTGAGTGCCGGCCGGCTTAAAACATTTTACTTTATTTTGTCTGTCCCCTTGTCTGTATTTGGAGGTACCTCGATTAGAATTATAGGTTTACCTCAGCATGCGTTTGATTCCTTGATTTTTTTCATTAAATTATTGTGTTGCAATGCATTTGTTGTGTCGAGTTTCTTTGTTTGTGGGTTCCGGAATCATCCCGTGTGCTTCATTCACAGTATATATGTGGAAATGACTCCTGGGGGTAACTTTGCATTGTATAGTTCATTTATCTCTATTGTGAATGGCTTAGACAGAGTAAGCGTGAGGTAATTAATCATGGTATTAGATATGCACCACTTTATGTCTCGACAGACGACCCAGTATGTGTCTAAAACCACCAACCCTGTGAGCCTTATATTTTGTGTTGTACACTTTGGAATCTGTCCTTTGTCTTTTTAGTGTTTGGGTGGGCCTTCACTTCAGCCTGCTGTGTAGGTTGGAAGGTGCCTGCCGCTCGTGTCCAAAGAAAGGGGAAGAACCACCCAGGTGACAAGTAAGAGACAGGCCGTACTCCACCCATCAAACCGACCATCGGATCAATGGTGAATGAGAAGGGAGGGTCGCGGTACGTCATGGCACGAGGTAGGGCCAGACTATAAAAGCACATGTAGAGGTGGGGGAAGTAGCAGATGCCAGGGACCAACCTGAGGAGGCACTGCAAGTCTGCTCAAGCTGCCATGTGATGTCATGCCCTCGCTCAACCAGACATGCCCCCCCCCCCTCCCCTCTCTCGCCTCACACCGGGTTGTGTGCTGAACGGGCCACTCTGTGAAGGACGTGACTGGCTTTTCTATGCCCTTCAGCTGTTCCTACTGTGTCCCGCCAGCCACAGCTTGCAGCATTTCCATCCTGTCACCTCCGTCTATCCCCAGTGGTGTGTCTATGGGCCCAGGCAAGGCTTAATAAATTAAGGATCTCAATCGTTCATTTTTGATGGGCACGTATGTACGGCAGTGGGTAAAGTTTATTTTTATTTTTAAAATTGTCATCATTAATTGTTATGGTTTGCTTTATTGTGTTTCCTTTTCCATGACCATCACCTTAATAGTATACATGGTCTCGGGATGAATTTAGGTTGTGTGGTTCCTCTGGTAATTAAGGGAATTCCTTTGAGGGATAATTGGCAGCGGCAATTAACACCGCACGCCTGGACAGTGCCACTCGCCTACGGGTCGCTCAGCCTAATTAGGGCAAAGCATATGGTACATAATTAGTGTGGCACTCAACCGATTCAGTGTCCTTAATCAGTATGGTATCATGACTGTTGGACACATGATCTGACTGGAGGGGAGCTGGGGAAGGGTCGGGTGGGTGTCTTTGAATCGGTTGACTGCCACAGGCATATTGAGACTACTCGCTGAATTTGGACCAGGCAATTGGAAATATATACATTGTTGTGGAAATGCCTTCTGGTGGACTTGGCAAAGTATAGTGATAGTTACTTCCCATATTGCCTGTATTAGAATAAGTGTGAGGTAGTTTTATTGTGATGTAGACAATGCATCGTTTTATGTATAGAAGGCTGTTGTCAACCTTCCCCACATGTCTAAAACTGCTTTCCCTTCATGTATCCTTTTCAATGCTATTACCTTCTTAATCTGTCGTTTATGTTCTTTAAAAAGGTCGAACAGTCCTTCAGGCACAAGTTTAGGTGGGGAAAACTGCCCCCAGCATTACGATCCGACCCGTGCCGATATTGGCATTGCCAGCACCATCTGAGTAAAAGGTCAGGGGTTTGTTCTGCCCACGGACCAATAGCATCCGAGCGGGGAGGGGAGAAATGTGTCATGGATCTCGGTGGTGGCCGTGTATATAAAAAGGTGTGTCGGGCTGAGATGCCAAGGGAGCTCAGCTGTGGAGCCTGTGGGCTAGAGGCATCGGTGTTCCTCTACAGGACATGCAGTTGCTTCTGCCACTTCTACACACACTGTATATATTCTGCTGCAACAGCTACCACTACTATTGTAATGGCCCCAATCATTCCCACATTCTTTGGGGTTGGCTGGGAATTATTTTGGCCCAGTCTTTCCCAAACTGATTGGCCAGGCCTGACGTTTGACTGAAAGTTACAGAAATTTGGAATTTAGCCATGGTGCCGGTGATAACTTGTCTACTCTTCATGAAGGACACTGGGATATGTCATGTCCACCAGCTAATGCTAGCAGACAGGACACAGAGTTCAACTTAGTGTGATTACCTCTAGGTTAACGCAGCATATTTTATATACTGTATATGAAATTGGTTTAAGGAGTCAGAGGACTAATGAACTAGTGTCATAATTAATGTTAGAATAAGTCGTTCTGTAACTTGCCCATATAGCGCTGACAGGATCAATTGTGTCAACAGAACCTTATCTTCCCACTATCTTTTTCCTCTATTTGTGTGTGCTTGTATGACTCCAACTCCCTTTTATTTAATTCCTGGCCACATGTTTCGGGGTAATGGCACCTTAAAAGGCAAGGGGTTTTGGGTGTGTTGTCGTGCAGGAGAACACATGGCTGGTGGCTTGGCTAATGAATCAGTGACGGTGGCATCACAGCCAGGGTAATATAAGCTCAAGCACAAATGTGCAGTCAAGACTGGGCCAGGCGTCAGTCGAGAGAAGAGTAGTAAGTTAAGTGCCAGTCAGCCTGGAGTGACAGAATCAGCACAAGCCAGGCAAGATGCCACTTGGCGTTGAAATTGAGCACAAGTCCGGAGCGCATTCCAATAAGTTAGTGTGCTACACTGTGGGCATTGCACAACACCCCACCCTCCTCTATGCCAAACCAGCTGAGTCCACCCACCTCATTCAAGGAAAGGCCAAACTTCTCTGCCTCTCCATCTTCTTTTCTCTCCCCCCTCTCACATCCTGTGTCCCCTTGCGAGTTTGTAACTGTTTATATAAGCAGGCCATTAAGGTTTCACCTCTGTCTCCCTCATTCTCAGTAATTGGTATTTTTTGCTTTATTGTGTCCCTCGTCCCATTTAAATATATTGTTTTTTCCTCAATCACTGTGGTTTTTGAGATGCGACCGTACCTCTAGCGTTAATAAATTGCTTAGAAATATAAGCGTGCAGATTTAATAATCGTAATTATCCAGTCCTTGTGGCCTCAAACCAGCACATAATCCTTCGGCCATTCTGCTCAGTTTACATCCGCCGAGACCAGGTCTGACTCCTCAGGGCAAAACCAAGTTCTCATCACAATCAATAATGTATTACACTATTTTGTTCAAATATAATAATGTACAAAGTATTTTGATTGGTCCATGTAACAACCACGTTGGTTTCACAGATCAACTTCTACTTCTCGAGCTTGAATCACCCCGGTTCCTTGATGAGGTATCTTAAGTTTCATTTCAATTGGTTGAGCGATTAAGATATTTAAAATCAAAAGAAAATGAAAGAAAATGATAGCGTGGAACAATCCTGTAATATTTCAAGTTTATAATTGTAGTGGTCTCCAAGAAATGTGTCAAAATTTGGCAGAAAGAAAAAGAATAATGTCAGCAAAAATACGCTTCCACATTGGAAGCGTAATAAAAATAAGTATAAAAACAGTGAAAGTACATTAAATGATAAGATTTACATCTTTGTACCTTGTTCTAAACTCAAAATGCACAAATTGGAATATCACATATATCACACATATGGTCATGCCAAAATTTGCCAACCAATTAAATTCCACTTTCATAACCACAACCTGACAAAGTATATATATATATATGTATAAGAATCACAAAGCAACCAAGTTTGTATGTTTCATGAACAAGAAACCAGCACATCAAAGTGAGGATTTTTGGAGGTCGGGGAATTTGGCCTTATTGCCAAAATGCAAATCTGATTAAGCCGTATTATTATGAGCAGAGTGTATATCATAGACCTTAAATCCACCTGAGAAAGTTAAAGAAGTGTGTGACATTGTAATTCTTTTAACTGCACATCATATTCATCCTTCGGTATGAGAAGTCTTACATAGGTAGTAAGTTGTAGACAGCAACCGCACAGGGTAGTACTACCGTCCTGATTTTGGAGCGTTAAAGTGGTACCCAGAACCATCTTGCACTCTCCATGTCAGGATTGCTTGTCTTACTTTCTGTCTCACTCAAACTATCAGCTACCGGGCTAGCTTCAAGCTCTCTTTCTTTCAAACAAACACCAAACAGTTTTCTTCTCTTTTATTTAAGGCCTGGCCTCGATGAGAGCTATATAGTCCGTGCCTGGAGCCTCCAACATGATAAAACAAATTAAAACATACGATGACGTCAATGAAGAAACTAGTACCATCTAATAAACACGACTTGCATTTTTCTTAGTGATTTTGATAAATAGTCATCTAACTTTTGCAGTCTCAAGCACAAGTTAGCATTTTACATGTGTGGTTTTTGTTCTGGTCGAGTTGGTTGAACAGCACATAACCAAACAAAATTGTCAGTGGCAGGTCTCCAGTGCAAGTTGAAATTCTAACACCTAAGAGTCGAAAGTTTGATGTTGCTTTTAATGCAAAGTTTGAAGCTCATGGAGAAGCTGACTACAGAAAAAAGTCAACATGCTAACAACGAGGAAGAAGAAAGCAGGTGGACAAGGAACAAACAACAAAGCCTGAATAGTCTGATGGAGATAAAACAGACAAAAATATAATTCAGATCTACAGGAATCTGTGAGGGTGGGGTGGGGGTGGAGGACATGACTTGTATTGTAAATGAGGTTAGAGCAAATATACTCAAAGGCAAAAGTTATTGTGACACACAAACAACAAACAGAATCAGTGTTAAACTTTTACTGCCGCGAATGAAATGTTATTACATGGAAAGACAAATGTTTCAAGGTATGGTAACGATCAACAGTCCATAAGAACAGTGCACCTGACATATGCAAATGAGCCACAACACAAGAGGGGGTTCACAAGCAAGTTCACACAGTCAGTAGCGAGTGTGTCCACCTTGTGCATTGATGCAGGCCTGGCACCTTCGCCTCATTGAGGCCACTAAACGTCGATGAAAGTCCTTGGGAAGATCATTCCATATCCGAGGAAGGATTTGGTGGAGTTCCTGCAGCGTTTTTGGAGGATTCGGATGACGTCGTAAACGTCGCTCCATTTCATCCCAGACGTGTTCAATGGGTGACAAATCAGGGGATCTTGCAGGCCAGGGTAACACATTAACATTGTTCTGATTAAGATACTGCTGTACAACTCGAGCAATGTGTGGTCTGGCATTATCGTGTTGAAACGTCACTCTAGGGCCATTCTGTTGCAAAAACGGTAAAGTGGCCATTTGCAAAATCTCGTCTCGGTACCTCACAGCATTCAAGTTCCCCTCAATCACAATCATTGGCGTTCTTGCTGCAGCTGTTATCCCACCCCAGATCATAATGCCCCCACCTCCAAAATGATCCCCTTCCAGAACACATGGCCTGATGTAACGTTCACCTGTGCACCTGTAGACACGTGTCCTACCGTCAGCTCGGTGAAGCTGTGCCAAATGGTGTTTCTATGGATGTTGAATCGACGAGCAACATCACGCTGCGAGGTACCAGACTGAAGCATACCTATAGCTCTCCATCTGTCATTTTCCCCGAGGCGTGGTATGTCGAACTTGTTCCAGAACGATGAATAGAGGTGTTTTTCTGACTTCTGCACTTCTTAAGTGCATTGAGTGGAAATGATAAGCGTCTGGTTGTCTGGCCTTTTAAAGTGAACACTGCTGGCCATTTTTCTCGAATATGTCATGCTTCTTGCAAATTTCGTGCAATTCGAACAACAACTGCTTGGTTGCGTTTCTTCGACCATTTTAACACACTCTTTCTCTGGTTCAAATCCAAAAATTCATTCACAAGATTACCAATGAAAAAATTCCATGTCACAATAACTTTTGCCTCTGAGTATATTATACACTCACCATATCAAATCGATATGCTATAAATGTTTTTGTCTGCCTAGCTCACGAGGAGTAGAGCACATGAGAGTAACAATGGATTTTCCCCAAACAGAAAAAGAGAAAGCACAACTTTGCTATACAAGCTTAAGAGTACAATAAACATGTCTTGGCATGTTTGAGTTAACATACAAATGCAGTTGGCAAAATAATGAGCACCATTATAAAAGGTCACATCCCCAAATATTTACAACTTTTGCAGCCGTCATGGGCAAAGCTTTCCAAAGCGAACTTGTGCAGCACCATCTAGCGATAGTAGGGTAACGTCGGTCCATGCGAGGATGAATGCTGCATTAGACTGCTCAAGTGAGAGAAACCAATGCCTGCATAGGCCTCACTTAGCTGTTTCTCTGCGTGTTTGCGACGATGTTTGGCCAGGTGACCCGACTGCGAGAACCCACGACCACACGTATCACACTTGAAGGGTCGCTCGCCTGTGTGTGTGCGCCGATGCCGTGCCAGGTTGTATGAATGAGCGAAAAGCTTACCGCACTCCTCACACGAGTAAGGCTTCTCACCGGTGTGCGTCCGCTGGTGGATTTGCAAGTGTGACTTGTGTGCAAAAGATTGTCCGCACTCCTGGCATTGTACTGGATGTCGGTGCTTGTTGCTCGGTGGTGCGCTTGGGGCTTGCGGCTGAAGAAGTGGGTCACTTGTACCAAAGTCATTGTCACATGTTGATGGTGGTGCGAAAGCTTCGGCCTCGAGTGTTTCTTGCCCATCTACTCCCTCACTCTTTTCTGGCAATCGGGAGCCAGAAAACGGTGTATTCGGTGAAAAATTAGATGTCTCTGGATGAAGGGAATCTCTCCCACCCTCATCGTGATGGCTTCCTGTCGGGGAATGGTGATCTACACCACAGAAAAAAAACCAAAAGGTTTGCTCTCCAAAATAGCAAAATTAACACTCTAACCCTAACAATAAACCTAACCCTAACAACCCTGACCCTAACCCTAACCCTTCCATTAATTGTTCCATACATAATCAGCTCAAATTATGTCCATAACCAATCAGAAAGTTTATCCTATTGCCATGAAAATGCATTACATTTGAAATGCACTGTCCTCATCATGGCTTCTCCTTATACCCCAAATCCTGTGATCTTAATGCGAGGGATAACACACAGCAGACGCCATACCTCCATCTAAATGGCCGGCTCGACGAAAGGGGCTACGGTCTCCTGGGCCACCAGTGCTCAGTGATGGATCAAGAGCACAGAAACGCTGCACAGACTGGCAAAGTTCCTGGCTGAGAGATGTCAGCAGTGCGACAATCGTCTCCAGGAGGCTACGGTTTGGTGGGCTCTCCATTGACATCCAAGCGTCTCCACGTGGTCTTTTCAGAGAGAAATTCTCGATGAGACGACGAATTACAGCATAGAAAGCAAAAGGGAGACGTGCCTGCAAACAAGAATTTCGATTGCAAGGGAGATGGGGGATTAAAGGAATTTATAAACAACTCGCTTTTTGGGAGTAGGATCACAAACATCGTGCCAACAAGACTAAATAGGGTTCAATAAGGTGAACATCATGTTTGTACGAATAAACCATCTGCATGTATAAATTCACTTGATCATACGTCTATTAAGTAGACCAAGAAGTCCACTCTTCCCTCCAAAGCTTCAAATTGAGACAGTACACTATCTCATGTCATCCTCCATCTCTACTGTTATCTTTGCAAATGTGTGGAAACTTCCTCTCCTCCTTCTCCCCTACCCCAATCCACCCCCCTTTATTTGATATCACTACCATTTCTTCTTTCTCTTAAGCCTACTTGTTAATTCGCTTGCTTGTTACCTCCAAGTGATGTTCCAGTGCCCCATTATCAGTCCATTCCCTTCTTCCCTCTATCGCCCCTCTCTTATGTGAACCTAGATTTGGACACAAAAGAAAACCTCTGCCTGCACTTTTATTTATGCAAAATGATGGTGTTAAAGCCTCTCTTCAGTGAAAGACACATGAAAGCCCGCTTGGAGTTTGCAAGAAAGTACCTAAAGGACTTTCAGACTGTGAGAAACAAGATTCTGTGGTCTGCTGAAACCAGGATTGAACTGTTTGGCTTCCGTCTGGCCACTCTGCCATAAAGCCCAGATGGGTGGAGTGTTGCAGTGATGGTTGTCCTTCTGGAAGTCTCTACCATCTCCACACAGGATCTCTGGAGCTCAGCCAGAGTGACCATCGGGTTCTTGGTCACCTCTCTTACCAAGGCCCTTCTCCCCCGATTGCTCAGTTTGGCCGGGCGGCCAGCTCTAGGAAGAGTCCTGGTTGTTCCAAACTTCTTCCATTTAAGAATTATGGAGGCCACTGTGCTCCTGGGAACCTTCAATGCAGCAGAATTTTTTTTTGTAGGCTTCCCCAGATCTGTGCCTCGACACAATCCTGTCTCTCAGCTCTGCAGGCAGTTCCTTCGACCTCATGGCTTGGTTTTTGCTCTGATATGCATTGTCAGCTGTAAGATCTTATATAGACAGGTGTGTGCCTTTCCAAATCATGTCCAATCAATTGAATTTACCACAGGTAGACTCCAATCAAGGTGTCGAAACATCTCAAAGATGATCAAGAGAAATGGGAGGCACCTGAGCTAAATTTCAAGTGTCATAGCAAAAGGTATGAATACTTATGTCAATGTGATATTTCAGTTTTTTCTTTTTAATAAATTTGCAAAACTTTCTAAAATCCTGTTTTCTCTTTGTCATTATGGGGTATTGAGTGTAGAATGATGAGTGAAAAAAATGAATTTAAACGATTTCAGCATAAGGCTGCAACATAACAAAATGTGAAAAAAGTGAAGGGGTCTGAATACTTTCTGAATGCACTGTATATTGATTTATGTTGAAATTCAGGCATTTGGTATTTTTTGCACGTTAGTGATTTTTTTTTTCCTTATGCTTTGTACTGGTATAAATAGAGAAGAATCAGAAGAATAAAGCGATTAAAAAATAAGAGTTAAAATGCACATTTAGTTGCTCATATATATAGGTGCTTGTACAGCATCTGCAATCTGAGGTTTTTTCTTGGTATACACAGGAGATGAATAACCACGTTTTACAAAATTGTCTTCATGACATCCACATATTGATAAATCTATAGTTTTCAGCCAATCAATGAATCATGAAACAAAGCCAACTGTACCAAATCAGAGTTCTTAATGTAATCGGTGATGGATCCTTTTTTTTTTTTATACAAGATCGAGGCTCGTGTAAGAGCTAACATTAATCACAAAAAGACAAACTCAGACATCAAACATAAGATAAAGGGAGCGGGAGACAAGATGGGGAGAGAGAGGGGGAAGCACACAAGTACAACATTTGAGAGCAGGGACATTGGGAGATCTGTGGGAGGGAGAGGGCTTGGGGGGAGGAAGCGTGGGAAGGGGGGTGGGGAGGGTGGGAGAAGTATAAAACACATGGACACTGCTAGTACTTCCAGGAAAGAAGTCGGAATTTCAAAAAAGTGGATCTGGGGTGAATTAACGGGGGTAGAAAAGATCAAGGTTTTATATGGGGGAAGATAATAGATGGTGGTGAACAGCTGTTTGTTTGCTGTTTTAAAGACCTGGAGGGAGGAGTGGGATTGAAGAGAGTGAGGGAGTTTGTTCCAGAGGTGGGAGAAAAGAGGAATGA
Source organism: Myxine glutinosa (assembly GCF_964187855.1). NCBI lineage: Eukaryota > Metazoa > Chordata > Myxini > Myxiniformes > Myxinidae > Myxine > Myxine glutinosa. The sequence goes on from NC_136263.1 coordinate 104,697,098, forward strand.
AAGAGTGAAGGTGAATAGAGTCTTGATTTTGGCAGTTTCACCAGAAACTTATCATGAACGTTCTTAAATTGAATTGAATTAAATTGATTAAATTGAATCAAACGTTCTTAGTTCATGAGTAAGGGTTGCTAAATCTGGATTCAACTTGTGAGATTATCAGTGGATATAACAATATTTCAAAGTGTTCACACTTATCTTGTTAGGGAACAAAAAGTATTGATTTTCTGTTCTTATTAAGCAGATGATAGCTGGAGATTGCAAAAAAAGACAAAAAAAAGTGAATTGGAAGGATACAGTGAACACACCTTGGCTACAGTGAAGAGCTCAATACGCACTTGTGGGTGCTCCGCACAGGCAATAAACGACATGTAGTCAGTGATGCCCAGTTCGCGGCCCATCGCACGTGCTATGCGTGGGTTCATTCCACGTGCTGACAACCATGCACCAAAGTTCTGCTGTGGGTCAACAGGTATTGCGCCTGTGGCCATGTTCTTTACTCTTGGAATGTCGCTGCAGGGAGAAGTACCATAACATGGAATGGAACCACTACAACTCGGTTCTAATCTGTAAAGAAATAAACATTTTTAAAGCATCTATGTTTATATAAACTAGTAGAGTATCCGCCCTGTGGGCGATCTTGTTCCAAGCATGCAACATGTTGTTCTGACACACCTTTATTTCGGCAGGTATAGGCAACTGACAGCTCCCTCGATCGCTTCCGAAAAAAATAATAACCCGGGTTACGATGCATGAAGCAAAACATACCTACTGCTTATAATTCAAAACACCTCACTGCACTAGAAAACGTGGGGACAGGAATACTGTACTAAAGGGTGCGACTTGTAATACCCTCTCCCAACTGGAGTGGCGCTACATAACACATTTACATAGAGGACTTGCGTCATTTTTTGTGAAACTAATAATGTGCATTTGCGGTCGAAAACATTTTAAACTGTAAAAAAATTCCTCTATGAATCAGGAACCGCCGGGAACCTATGATGTATCCCCCTTTTCCCCATTGAAACAATGCCACGGCATACATTCACGGGATTTTCATCGACCTTCGCGGATTTTCGTCGACCTACGCGGATGTTCGTCGACCTTCGCGGATGTTCGTCGACCTTCGCGGATTTTTCGTCGACCTTCGCGGATTTTTCGTCGACCTTCGCGGATTTTTCGTCGACCTTCGCGGATTTTTCGTCGACCTTCGCGGATTTTTCGTCGACCTTCGCGGATTTTTCGTCGACCTTCGCGGATTTTTCGTCGACCTTCGCGGATTTTTCGTCGACCTTCGCGGATTTTTCGTCGACCTTCGCGGATTTTTCGTCGACCTTCGCGGATTTTTCGTCGACCTTCGCGGATTTTTCGTCGACCTTCGCGGATTTTTCGTCGACCTTCGCGGATTTTTCGTCGACCTTCGCGGATTTTTCGTCGACCTTCGCGGATTTTTCGTCGACCTTCGCGGATTTTTCGTCGACCTTCGCGGATTTTTCGTCGACCTTCGCGGATTTTTCGTCGACCTTCGCGGATTTTTCGTCGACCTTCGCGGATTTTTCGTCGACCTTCGCGGATTTTTTGTCGACCTTCGCGGATTTTTTGTCGACCTTCGTGGATTTTTCGTCCACCTTCGCAGATTTTCATCCACCTTCGCAGATTTTCGTCGACATTCTCGGGATTTGCGTCACCATTCACGGATTTTGCTTCGCTGTTCACGGTTTGTTCCTCTCTATTCGTGGATTTTCCTCTCTATTCATGGGAACCTATCCCTTCTTTTTCCATTGAAACAATGCCCCGCTATTCGCGGGTTTCGCTGTTCGCGGATTTCCCCATTGATTAAATCCGCGAACAGCGAAATAATTATTCATGGTTTTGCAGATTATTTATGGTTTCGCTATTTGCAGATTCCAGTGGATCCCCCGCGAATAGCAGGGTCCGACTGTATATATTATGAGGAAAAATGAACTGATTATATTTTGGCGTCAAAGGTCAGAGGTCATGTCAGGTTGTGCCACCAATGCAGACCGCTAGTTCTTTGCTGGAATTAGCAACTATTTTTAATCCCATCACCTGTTTACAAGTTAGCACAACAGAATTTTTACCTAAGGGGACCTCTGACCATTGACCTCTTGACCCCATAATCGAATCCGTTTATCTTCACATAATTATGCAAACATTACTTGTACCACATTTGACTTAATTCCCTTCAGCCGTTTTTAAGTTATCACATTAACGAAAACCAATTACAGATGGACAGACAACCCAAAAACAAAAAAACTTTTTTTTTTTTAAAGTAATTATATCCTCACATGCCTGTGTGGAGTAAGATGGATGAGGTGATGAAAGGATATTGAAATGGTAAAGGTCATTGTGGAGAATATACCTTTTGAGCATAAGTACGGCTTCATCAATGCTTGAGCGAGAAGAGTGACCACGGTGCCACACGCTTCGACACCAAAGTAACTCTGGTCAGGATGTGGGCAGAGGAACCTAGAAAAGGTTTGTGGACAAAATTAATTACCGTGTCCAACACAGATGTTGATCCAACGGTAGATCTTTGGGTTAAGAGGTTGACCGAATGGCTATGGCTTGCTTCATCACATAAAGCTAAATTAGCTGTTGACACTGTAGCAAAAGAACAGTTCTACAATTTGCTTTCCAGGAAATAAACAAAAGGAGATTTACCCAAATGAAGTCAAACCTGCAGTAAAACACGCAGGAGGCAAAAAGACAGGACGATATTCCTTTACAAATAAAATTATTTGTTATAAATGAAATACGGGGATAAGAATAGAAAATACTATCAATAAATAACAGCACAGATCTAGTGGTCGACAGACACAGCTAGGGATGAAAGGAACACGCAATCTTCTGTACAAGAGATGAATAAATACAACCCCCTAATGTTGCCGACAAATACCAGGACTAGCACATGAAACAATGGGGCAGGCGAGGACTTAAGGCAGGCACGGAGCTGGTGGAGTGCAGGTCGCCCACGTACTGGACAACAAGGTAATGGTGGCCAAGTGGAGGGATAAGTCTTCCTCCCAAAGGTGCAGCTCCAACTACCACACAATCACAGTCCTCGTCAACTCTGGGACTGCCGTTGTGAATGGTGGATCCCATAATATTATACGCCAGCCATCTGTGGGCATTACCACCTCTGTGGTAACGACTTTTTCAATATGACCTAGAATCCTAGATGGTACCATATTTGGAAACTGCTAGAATTTACTTGACATGAAATCATTCCATGTTTGAAAGAAATGAGAATTTATTTGAACACACTATTGATCTATAAACTACAAAGTCGAACTTCTAGCTTTTCTCAAATTTGTCGCACCTACCTTGCTCTTTATTTACAATTGCATCTTGCCTCAAAAAATGTAAACTCTGGGACTGCCTTTGTGGGTGGTTGATCCCATAATATTGGATTCCAGCCGTATGTGGACTCGACTTCACAGATCGCGCCACCAGGGCTTGCCGTGAGCCGGCTAAACAGTTCGTCATGTTATCCTTTGAAAAGCACGAGCTCTTTTTGGTGCTTTTGTGAAATGTTCAAGTCCTCACCCGGCCTTGCCTTTTACAGGTTTACACGATACAATCTTAATCAATGCTGTCTTAAAGTTAGCACTCACTGCCTCCTCAGTCCATATTTTACAATAGGATTTATCTTTGGGCAAATAGCTCTTACAGGACCAATCACATGGCCCAAGCTATTCTTAATACAATCTATCTATGGCTCCCTCCCACCCAATTCCACATAACACAGCCTGCTCCCCAGAAACTTAGGCTCGAGCCAAGGTTCTCCGTGGGGAACTCAAGATTTTGGCCTTAACTTACCATCAAACACCTAACTAACTTATCCACTAAATTAGAATGGGCTGTGGGAAGTGAGCCGCATCTACCTTACCCATTCTTCTTACCGTACTACATTCTGATGTTGTACCGTACTACCGTACTACAATTTCAATCATTATATACATATTGTCACGCAACCGCGATTAACACCACAGTTGCGGATGGCCAATTGCGAGGCTTTTAACTCCCGAGGCGAAAACTCAATAGCGGATTCCAAATCAGGCACAAACGCGCGGAATGGCGGACACAGCAAAGCTCCGCAGCCTTACCTATTAAAATCCAACAGGAAACTGCGTTCAGATATATTCAGAAAATAATATAAGGAATTTATTAACGGTTCCGAGAACAAAGAAATATGATGCTCTAAACCCCCTATATGGAGTACTCCCACTCAACAGTTATTAAACAAACCACAGGGCAGACGACGAAATGAACAAAGAGGGTGTGTGTGGTGCGTTCTTAGCTTTGCTCGCTCGGGAGCGTGGCGTGGAGATAGTGCAGGCCTCGGAAGGCTAGGCCCTGACACGTGGGCGGGAGTGGTCTCCCCGACGCGACTCGCTCGCCGACCCCAGTCCTCTCGCCCCGCAACTCTCAAACGCTCGCCCCGTCCGAAGGACCACGGTTTCTGGGGCTGTCGTCTCTGCCCGGCGCCTTGGAGATCGTGAGTGGTTAGCGATGGTACGCAAGAGGCCACGAATACGGCCACCAACGGGGCGGACCTCGGCACGACAGCCACCCACGCAAGCACGCGATCCAATCGCAGGGAAGATGGAGGGAACGAAGGCAGGAAAGAATGAGAGGGGAAAAATGTCCAGTGCACTCTATCACGACTGAATCCTCTCAGCTCCCCCAAATGGCGTCTGCTCTGCCTCGTGTCCAACTCCGAACTCCTCTTCTTCTCCTTCGTGTCGTCACTTCCCTCACGCACCGTCCCGCCCTCTCGTGGCGTCCATTCGTCCGCCCTTCCCCATGACGTCAAAAGATCCACCCCCTTCTCATCGTGTCTCAGCAGGGTCCGTTTTGGTTGGTGTTGTTCCATTGATGTAAAAGGGAAGGGAATTAATTAATGTAGGTGCGCTAGGGGCATGAATTCCTACTGTCTAGGTGCGATGCCAAAAGGGACATTGGATTGACCACAGGGGTGGGAAAACACACAAAGTTACCCTTATCGCCCTAACTACTTAACACTTCCTGTCCCCGTACAGGAAATATATACGCAATTATCCCGGCATACGCCTACACATACTAACTTAAAGGTACATGGTGGGTTCTAGCTATCGCGACATCCCGGAGCATTTTACCTACTCAGATCTACTCTGCTCTACATATTGCTCTACCAAATTCATAACAATATTACTATATACAAGATTTCTTCATTCAAAGTTTTCATCCTTCTAACCTATACTTGAGATGGTGTCCTTAGGGCGGAGAGAGAGAGTAAAGCTAAACACAAAACAAAGGCAGGTCTACCTTAACAGAAAATTTGAGTTAACCAATCAAAAATCCCATCAAATGGACCATGTCCTCCAGTGGATGTCCTGCCCCAGCTGTCAGCCGTGCTCAAAACCCAATTTGAAATATACCTACCAAGCCTGTGACCGTGAACGTGTACACGAAAAAAATTATATATGCTTCCAAAAATCTGTAAATGTGTACACGTTCCGTTGCTAATCTTTACTAGAAAAGCAGAGGGTCTCCAAATTCAGTCTCCATCCATCCGTCCGTTTGGGCGGGGTTTATGCCACCAGACTATCAGGTCAGTTCCCTCCAGTGCAGTTCCCTCTTTCCACAAAGTCTACATTTCGTAACATTATTGCACTGCCTGTCAAACAATCCCCACACCCAGCTTTATAGCTTCGGCATGGTGCGTATTTGATCATACAACGCAAGTTTAAATATGGAACAAGAACACAGTAACTTACACCCTTATAAGAGGCATCCACAACATCGGAATATGAGTCACCCTCTAATAAATAGCACTCAGACCCTCGAATAGCACTCAGACCCTCTAATAGCACTCAGACCCACGAATAGCACTTGTAACCGTTGTTTTTGTTACTTAACGTATTATTTACAGACTTGCTAAAAAATAGCTTCGTGGCTGAGAGCTATTTCTTTACCGTGATTATTAAATAAAACAAACAAAGAAACAATCACCTTCCCATCAGAAAAATAATAATAATTATGAAGACACATTTTTGGTTCTAAAATTTACATTCATTTGGACTAAGTTTGAGAAATGCTTCGACTAGAGAAAAGCACATGTACAAAAAAAACAAAAAAAACAGGAAAGTTATCAGAGATTGCAGACCCTCACCAGGACGTGTTTGTGGGGTGTTTTTGTACAGTCTCATTATTTTGAACAACCCCACTTTCATCAGATACGTGTGACACATGACATCCTCTTTCTAAAACTGAATTCAGTATTGTATTTAAAATATATATTTTTTGATGTTGTCCTCGGGATCTTTTGAGTCCGCAGGGTCTTTTGCATCATCGGAGTCTTTTGGGTCATCAGGATCCTATGGCTCTTTTGGGTTATTGGGGTGTTTTGAGTCCTCAGGGTCTTTTGGGTCCTTGGGGTCCTCTGGTTCTTCATGGTATTTAAGGATCTTCAGGGTGTGTTGGGGTCTTGGTGGTCTTAAGGATCTTAAAGGTTCAATGGGCCTCAGCGGTCCAAAGTGTCAAAAGGTACATTCCAATAGTACATAATTAATAGACGTACGTAATTATTAGACAAGATGCACTGATGTACGCCAAAACACCAGACCCCCTCCATGCACCTCCGCCGCCCCCCCCCACCCCCCCTCTCCTTCCGTTAACACACCCTGTCTGCACTGGAGGTACAAGACCCACACGAAGGACTGACATGGTGTTTAAATGTGTTATACAGTTGAGTACTGCGTTCGATTAATCTAAACTACGATTCCCCAGGGATCACCCAAACAAAGCCGAACCTGGTGGCAAAATGCACGTGAGGCAAAAAGGCAGGAAGACGTTCCTTTACCAAAAAAATTGTTTATTTGAATTAAATACCGGGATAAGGGTAGAGAAATAAATAGTGGGTTTTTTTGTATACAGAGTCAAGGCTCGTATAAGAGCTAACACATTACACACGAGAACAGGCACAGACCCATAAAACATACAATAAATAAAGGGAGCGGGAGACAAGAGGGGGAGATAAAGGAAAAGCATACAAGCACAACATCAGTAGAGAACAGGGACGTCGGTAGATCTGTGGAAGAGAGTGGCCCGGTGGGGGGGAGAGAGGGGGTGGGGAGGAAAGGGGTACATGGTATAAAACAAACTGACACAACTAGGAATTTCAGGAAAGAAGTAGGAGATTGAAAGAGGTGGATTTGGGGTGTTTTAACGGGGATAGAAAAGATCAAGGATTTGGATGGGGGAAAATAAGAGATGGTGGTGAACAGCTGTTTTGAAGATGGTGGTGAACAGCTGTTTTGAAGACCTGGAGGTAGGAGTGGGATTGAAGAGAGTGTGGGAGTTTGTTCCAGAGGTGGGAGAAAAGAGGAATTAAAGAGTGAAGGTGAGCAGAGAGTCTCGATTTTGGCAGTTTCACCATAAGAGGGTTGCAGGCAGATCTTGTGCGACCTGTAGGAATATTTGGGGGACAGAGTACAGACAGAGCTGGGGGAGCTAGGCCAGAGAGGAGTCGGCAGAAGACAGAAAGACCACCAACCTGCCTGCGGTGAGAGAGAAAAAGGTCCTCAGAATCGGCTTCATCACGGCAGATTCCAATGATTCTGAAAGCTTTGGTTTCAACAGCGTGAAGCCGAGCGAGGTGTGAGGCAGGAGCACCAGCCCAGAGGGGAGAGCAGTATTCCATTGAGCTGCGGATGAAAGCATTGTATGTGGTGAGGAGCTCAGAAGTGCCCAGCAAGGACTTTGCACAACGGAGGATGCTCAGTCGGCGACTGGCTTTGGATGCCAGCTTGGAAATGTGGTTTTCCCAGAACAGACCATGGCAGATAGTGAGACTCAAAAGCTTGAGTGACAGAACTTCTTCAAGAGGATTGTTCTGAAAGTAGATGGGAGGGTTGTCCAGACAGTCTTTACGGAGAGACACAGTGAGAGTGTGAGATTTGTTAGGATTGAAAGACATGTTCCACTTGTTTGACCAGTTTGTGAGATAGCAAAGAGATCGAGAGGATTTTCCAGAGAGTCGGAGAGATCATTAATGAAGACCAGAAAAATCAATCAATCATAAATAAATAAATAAATAAATAACGGCACAAATCTGGCGGTCAACAGACACGGCCAGGGATTAAAGAAACACGGAATCTTGTCTACAGCACAAGAGATTAATAAATATAACCCCTAAAGGCGCCGACATATATACCAGGACATGCACACAAAACAACGGGGCAGGCACAAAGCTGGTGCTGTACAAAGCTGCTGTAGCACAGAAAGATGAGGTGGAGACGAGGTAATGGTGGCAAAGTAGAGAGAGAAATTTCTTCCTCCCAATGGTGTAACTCCAACTACCCTGTAGAGGTGGGACGGCCCCTTATCAATAAACGTTCTGCCCGCAACCAGGGCTCCACAGCTCATGTCACCAACATGGCTTGCCGTGCACCGGACAAATAGTCCATGCCGTTAGCCTCAGCGCTTCTATTTCGGTGAATATCTGGATACTGGAATTGTTAAATTTTAAGTGATTCTTCACCATTGAGTGATATGACCAAAACGATATACAACACGATATCTCAAAAAGTTGCGAACGGATTGTGATGAAACTCGATGGATGAGTCTGTTAGGTGACGACTGAGGAGATGTGAATGCCCGAGTGGTGCGCAGGCAACTGTGTGGCCTGGTGTAGGTATGCTGAAGTGGAGCACTTTGACATGTTGTAGTGGGGATGACACAATTCTTTCTTTCTTTCTTTTTCTCTTTTTCTCTTTTTCTACATACTGTTACGGATTCGTCACTTCCGTTGTTGTGGTTTTCATCCACTGTAAACATTTTTGATTCCATGTACTATTATTGTTGTCGTTTAAGGGAAATAAGAGATTACTATTTTCAAAAGGTAAAAAAAGTTAATGTTTTAAATGAAACCGGAACCGGACGACGACGAAGAGGAAGAGAAGGCGGAGCGAGTGAGTCGGACAAGAAGCCTAGTTGCTTTGAGGTCTGGAGCGAACGATTGGCGAACGAGAGTCACGAGTGAACTTTGGGTTTCCCGGGAAAGGGATTCCTGCGACAGAGTTGTTATCGCTGTGACAGATCAACCTGCGTGTCAGGTTTTGCAGTTGATTCCGAGGAGAATCATCGTAGTGCCGTTATGCCTCGAGAACGGGCCGTCGGCCATTTTGACTCGCGCGCTTTGCGCGTCGCTCAAGGTTTTTCGCCTAGCTTTAATCATTGTCACCGCATTCAGACGTGGATCTGGTGTGTGTGTGTAACGTGGCTTTTGAGTGGGAGGTCTGTGGTTCGCCGATTGGGAGCCGTCGGGCGTCCATACCTGAAGGTGTGATTTCCCCGTCGCTTCTTGAGGACACCTTTGCCCATCTTTGGCAGGGTAACTGCCAACCCAACGGGATTCTGGTCTCGATACGACATCGTACAGACGATCACTGGAGTGGATCGACTTTGGCTTGAAGCTGGAATCAACTTTGGCTTGAAGCCGAGAAAGAGACATTGGGAATGTTCTTGTTTCGCTCACTTGGAGCACAGCGAGTTATATTGTACGAACCTGATGGTACCATCATAGGAAATATATATTGGTTGTACAATTGATTACTATTGTTGTACTGTTATTCTTGTGTGATCTTAATACAATACTTGTTTGTTGGTAACAATTGGTGTGGTTTCACCATTGATCTTTGACACACAGAATAACACATCTTTCTGCCGTGACTCCTCTCGGGGCTTGGAGGTACACCGTGACCGGGGTTTGGGGAGGAGCACGTAACAGTACATACATACGTACAATCGTACATACATACATATATACACACGCATATACACGTAAACAAACACACACACATATACACGTAAACAAACACACACACATATACAGTACACACGTAAACAAACACACACACATATACATGTAAACAAACACACACACACGAACATACACACAGATACATCATCTAAAACAGCAAGGAGGTTTAGAGGCAGAACAAAAGGGATGTAAGAGGTTGTTATGGAACAATTCACCACCTACTACTGAGCAAGGCCATACTTGAAAATTGCAAAATGCGAAGAACTAAATTGTCCACCGCCTGGATAGACGATAAGAAAGCTTTTGACAGTGTCCCACATTCGTGGATGATAAAATGCATGCAGATATACAAAATCAAAAGTTAGCACAAAAGTTAGACATCAAAACAAGAAAACTCCTTACCAGCCACAAAATGTTTTACAAAAACCAGTGCATCCGGAGAATGTACGTGCTGAGACGAGAGGGAGGGAGCGGTCTGATGTAAATCAACCAGGTGCACAGAGCGACGAGTGTAGGACTAGCTGAGTATGTGAAATGCTCAACAAACTATCGGATGCGATTTCTAAACAAACATAAACACAACAAACCTGAAAAGGTCTCCCTAACTCACCTAGCAAATAATTTCCAAAAACATGTGCGAATATAAGATGCTGCACAAGAAAATGAAACAGAATCAAATACAGACCCAGCAATTGCAAAAAAGACAAAATAAATATATAAAAATAAATATCAAGAAATATACACCAACAACTGGGAGAATGACAAAAGAGCAGGTAAATACAAAAAAGAATTGGACAGAGCGGGGCGAGACAAAGAAGGCTCATTGGAATGGCTAAGAAGAGTTCAGCTCAACTGGGACGGCAAACAAAGCATAATAAATGGCCAAAATCAAAGACACTACACCAATGGATTTAAAAAGATACCTTCCCTGGAGAAGACCGCCTACCTTCCCTGGAGAATACCGCCTACCTTCCCTGGAGAAGGACTGAGCCAGACAGACAAGTGTAGATTCTGCAAGACAGAAACAGAAAGTACGAGTCACCTGCTCTCAGGATGCAAAAAACTATAAGAACAACTTTACACACAACGGCACAACAAAGTATGCAAAGTGATTCATTGGCATATCTGCAAAAAATTAAACATCCCAGTTCTAGAAAACTCATGGAAACACGAACCAAGGGTAATCATTGAAAATGAGGACGTCATGCTCATGTACGACGAGATGATTCCATCGAGCGTGAACATAGAAAACAAAGCATTGCATCCGGCCATTGGACTCAGGAACAAAAAGGAAGAGCCAGCATTGCTGATTGAGATATCAGTACCCAGTGATTTTGGCCGAAACAACACAGAAATCAAGAAAATGACCAAATACCAGGACCTCAGAAATGAAGCCAAGAGGTTTTGGAAGCTGAAGAGCATCGAAATTGTACCAGTGATAAATTGGAGCAACAGGAATGAAAAAGAAGAGCCTTACAGAGATTTTTAAAACCATCCCCGGAAATATTACAACAAATGAACTACAACTGGAGGCAATCCCAGGTTCGGTGATGATCCTGAAAAGAGCTCTTGGAACAAAACCCTGAAAAAGTTGAACAGCTTGGTCCATGAACCGTGATCCCTTACCGAAGCGGAGATGGATACTTTGGGTCCTGGGAGGACTCCGTTCCACCTCCTGAAACCCGCAAATGGATATAACAACCAACGAGACACACACACACACACACACACACACACACACACACACACACACACACACACACACACACACACACACACACACACACACACACACACACACACACACACACACACACACACACACACACACACACACACACACACACACACACACACACACACACACACACACACACACACACACACACACACACACACACACACACACACACACACACACACACACACACACACACACACACACACACACACACACACACACACACACACACACACACACACACACACACACACACACACACACACACACACACACACACACACACACACACACACACACACACACACACACACACACACACACACACACACACACACACACACACACACACACACACACACACACACACACACACACACACACACACACACACACACACACACACACACACACACACACACACACACACACACACACACACACACACACACACACACACACACACACACACACACACACACACACACACACACACACACACACACACACACACACACACACACACACACACACACACACACACACACACACACACACACACACACACACACACACACACACACACACACACACACACACACACACACACACACACACACACACACACACACACACACACACACACACACCTCTCTCATCGTATAGATGCGGATTCGTTTATTAACCCATTTCATCCGGTGAGGTTTGGCCAACATTCATGTGTTCATTTACGTCCGCGATTATGATGTAAATTGTTCCCACAGTAGTATATTTCATAAGGGAAGGTGTTATCCCCATGGTAATGGCCAGGAAATCGTTCTGAGAGGCTTTGATGGTGACACAAAATAGAGCTTCCCCCGGTGATTTATCATCACAAATAATCATGATATGAAACAAAAAAATTGAAGGAATAATTAAGGGCCCCTATTAGGTCTGGGCTCCGGGGTGGTCACCCTGCCTCCCGCAAACCCCTCTTGGCTCCCCTGGCCATACCCCTCTAGTCTAGTAGGAAGACTAGGTCCCCCTGCACCCCCCGGAGATATACTTCTAATCAGTGTTTCTAGATTGGAAAAAATGTGTAGAAAATGACTAGCTATGGCCCCAAGCTGAAAAAATGTCCCACATACCATTTTTATGCAAATTACTGCTGCAAATTTTATGCAAAATTATGCAAATTTTATGCAAATTTTTGATGAGGAGTAGAGTTGAGGGGTCTTTGAGGGCTTCATCGAGGTGCTCTCGGTTGCAAGACTGGGTCATTCTGAGAAGCACAGCAGGGTCAGAGATCATGATGTTCTCCTCCTCAGTGAATCTCTCCATCAACAGCCTCTCCATTGCCTCACACACTGTTTTGAGGCAAAAGAGGGACTTTGCGTAGGCCTTTCCACTGAGAACACCTTTGAGAGATCCACTTGTTACTAGTTGTGCCTCAAAGAGAATCTCTGCATATCCAGAACCACGCATCTTGTGTCCAGTGAGCATCCCGATGTAGTTCATGGATGTGTGGAAGGGTCCAATCGTTACTACATGACTAGCAAATTCATTTGGCCAGCGCCAGATGATGGGAAGGGCTTTCATGCAGACACCCAGATCAAATGTATTCAGGACCCATCTCTGACCCACCTCAGCAGTTGCTGCCTCGGAACGCTTCAGTAGCTCACGAACAACTGCGTTGTCTGTGATCGGTCTGTGCCTGGTGCCTGCATGGCATGGCAATGGCCTGCAGCCTGTGCCTGGGCTAGGGGGTTTCACCTCTGCAACTGGTTCTCCCCCACCCAGCAAATCAACAGTCGACTACTGCACGCCTATCCACCAACCGATCACAGACAACGCAGTTGTTCGTGAGCTACTGAAGCGTTCCGAGGCAGCAACTGCTGAGGTGGGTCAGAGATGGGTCCTGAATACATTTGATCTGGGTGTCTGCATGAAAGCCCTTCCCATCATCTGGCGCTGGCCAAATGAATTTGCTAGTCATGTAGTAACGATTGGACCCTTCCACACATCCATGAACTACATCGGGATGCTCACTGGACACAAGATGCGTGGTTCTGGATATGCAGAGATTCTCTTTGAGGCACAACTAGTAACAAGTGGATCTCTCAAAGGTGTTCTCAGTGGAAAGGCCTACGCAAAGTCCCTCTTTTGCCTCAAAACAGTGTGTGAGGCAATGGAGAGGCTGTTGATGGAGAGATTCACTGAGGAGGAGAACATCATGATCTCTGACCCTGCTGTGCTTCTCAGAATGACCCAGTCTTGCAACCGAGAGCACCTCGATGAAGCCCTCAAAGACCCCTCAACTCTACTCCTCATCAAAAATTTGCATAAAATTTGCATAATTTTGCATAAAATTTGCAGCAGTAATTTGCATAAAAATGGTATGTGGGACATTTTTTCAGCTTGGGGCCATAGCTAGTCATTTTCTACACATTTTTTCCAATCTAGAAACACTGATTAGAAGTATATCTCCGGGGGGTGCAGAGGGACCTAGTCTTCCTACTAGACTACTCCTTTCAATTATGTTGAGGATTTGTTCCATAAGGATTTGTGTTATGTAGTGGTCCGCCATTACAAACGTCGTGCATGAGAAACCGTTTTGCCTTTGGCTAAATTCCTGGGGGAGGTAAAATTTGTAACATTCGCTCAGAGACTGGTTGGATTCGTATTTCCGGGGGGGGGGGGGGGGGAGGGGTGGGGGGAAGCTGTGTGGGAGGAGGAGAGTGGGAGGAAGGGGTGAAGGGAGGGAGCACAGGACCATTCCACTCAGGCCCCAAGTGTGATTTGGCCCATTCTTGGGAGTTAAGTCCCAGCATGGCTGACTGCGTTAGCGATCTGTCAATGTGACAATATAATTATATTGTTACATCATGCAGTCTTCAACAACTGTCACGCTACCCGGTTGACCACTAAAAGGTCTCTGCACCACCGGGTTAATTTGGTGTGAATCGGTGACTCCACATACAATGACCATGGTGGAATCGCCAACAGGAATAGCTGAGCAAAGCGATCACAATTAAATAGATAAATCAGATACAACGAGCCGATGGAACCATGAAGGTTTAGCAAACATCTCTTTCATTTCAAAGGGGACACAGGACTTAGCAGGGATTGACAAGACAAATAACCTAAAGGTGAGGGCGAGACTACCGGAAGTAAGCTGTAACACGTGCCCTTTTGTGGTTTGTTTTCAACGTATCCAATCACGTGACTGTTGTCGCGAAGGGTGCACTAACCGGAAGTTACGTAGTTCCGCGGGCACCTATCGGCACAAAACTGCTAGTACACGTTATGTGAATCTGTTCTCAGCCCGATCCGGTCTGGGTCGCAGCTTGTTGCGGTGACCTCTCTCCAGAAGACCACGTCAGCACGTGCAGCAGACCAATGTTGAATGGGGGTGAGGGCAGGAACTGGCAGCAGGCACAGAAGCTATAAATGCAGACCTACATGAACGCAGACCCTGAAGACTGGACAGCAGGTAGGAGCACTGGCTGCAGTGCACGTAAGGTCACCAACACTTTTGTAATCCCAACAGGGCTGATTGAAGCGCCCTGTGGCGTGCCCATTGGCCAACGGAGCCAGACAGATGTCCTTAGCCCAACTGGTAGTCTGGCGCTGGCCCAGCAATTGTGCCGTGGGTCACGCTCATTGGCCATTGCTCGGAGGAAATTCCATGTAAAGACAGATAAACAACGGGGGAGATTTCAGAAGGTATGGAGGGGAAAAGGCGGGGCTTAGCTACAGACACTTGAACAAATAACTTATGTACACAAGACAACATAAATGTAACTGATCCAGTGAAATCAAAGACAGACTTTGACAAATATAAATAAACACCACTTAATGACAAAAATAAACGGAGGGTGTCACAAGCATTCAATCTCTCACGAGGTCTTCTCCAGGGAAGGTAGGTGAGCAAGAGCAGGAAGGGGAGGGTGTACTGGCAGGTAAACGATGGCTGCTCCTTAGCAGGGGCAAGATGCAGAGGAGGGCAGAGAGAGAGAGAACAAAGGGAAGAGTGAGCCAAACAAATTGCCAGCATTCTCGAGCTTTATACTTCTCCATGGATCTTGATCACTTCCGGGTTCGGTTGCGAGAGGACGCTGGCGTTGCATATTCGCCGCTTCTCCGACTGGATGGATGTACAGGGTCTGCTTCTACCTTTCTGACCTGACATCTCACACCTGTCCTGCCTTTTCACACCCGCACGTGCCGCGTGTTCTCCGGCTGGATAACGGAATCTGCTTTTGATGGTACGGAATACGGAATTCGAAAGGCCCGCTCCCGTTGATTGTGGCCGTGGCCTTGTTTGCCGGTGGCCTTGTGGCCTTGTTTGCCGCTGTGGTCTTGATTAGCGGCTGCAGTCGTTTGCCGCTGCGTTTGCCGCTGCGTTTGCCGCTGCGTTTGCCGCTTTGCCTCCTCGACCTTGGCCTCGTACTCGTCCCTTCGCTCCTGCCTGGCATGGCTCTGAAGTACTCCGCCGCAAGGCTTCTTCTGCTCAATACCCGCTCCACCCCATCATGCATCTCTGCCATCAAATCAAATGGACTCCTCCGACGACCCAGGTACATTCACCGTGGCTCCGGTCGCAAGTTTGTTTATTTGCAATCAGGTCACTCCATCCCCGTCCTCTGGTCGGCTCAGCGCACTCTCACTCTTCGTCCCAGCGCACCTGGTCACAGCAACCCACACGATCGCACCTCTTGCCTACGAACCCTGGCTAAATCACCTGAATTCATCCCTGCTGTTCAAAACAACATCAAGCTCACCCTGTTCAACACCCGGTCCCTCAACAATAAATGCCTCATCCTGAACGAATACATCCTGGATAACAAACTGGACTTTCTCTGTCTCACCGAAACCTGGCAACAACCTCTGGACTACTACACACTCAACCTCACCACACCCAATGGATATTCCTACGTCAATAAACCACGCTCGGAGGGCCGAGGTGGTGGAATTGCCGTTATCCACCGTCAAGACATCAAGACCAACCTCATCTCCATCTCATCTGCTCCATCATTTGAACACCTGGCTTTAAAACTCTCTGGTCACACGCAGTCAGTCATGGCTGTCGTCTACCGCCCTCCCAAACCACACCCATCATTCCTGTCTGACTTCTCCTACTTTCTGACCCAGCTATGTTCCCTCTCCCCCTCAATCCTCCTCCTTGGTGATTTCAATATCCACATGGACTCCACTGACTCCACAATAACCACTGACTTCACTGATTTACTCACCTGCTTTAACCTCACTCAACATGTCGACTTTCCTACCCATATCCGTGGTCACATTTTGGACCTTGTCTGCTCCACTGGATTAAATTTGCACCATCTCTATGGCTCCGACCTCACCCTCTCTGACCACTTAGCCATCACTCTGACCATCAACATCCCCGCCCCAACACCAAGGCATTATCGCACAATCAACTTCCGTAAGCTAAACGCTCTTTCACCTACCTCATTCTCATCCACCCTCTCTGAAAAAATGTCCACTTCTCCCTTCATTGACCTCCACACCCCTTCCGACCTCACTGACTACTACAACCACACTCTCTCCTCCTGCCTTGACCAGCTTGCGCCTGTAAAAACCAAAACAGTTTCTTTCACCCATTCTGCTCCCTGGTTTACCCCTGAACTCCACCTGATGAAAACTCGTGCTCGCCAACTTGAAAGACTCCGCAATAAAACGGGTCTCACAGTTCACTCCCAAGCCTACAAGGACCACATACAACACTACAAAGATGCCCTCTCCCGCGCCCGCTCTGCCTACTACTCTCAAATTATCCACTCTGGCTCCGGAAACCCAAAAGCACTCTTCTCGACAATAAACAAACTCCTCCGCCCCCTGAACACCACCACCCAGTCATTCACAGTAGACAACTGCATCTCCTTCCTCTCTTTCTTCCAACGCAAAATTGACAACATCTACAACAGCTTGACCACCGCCGCACCCGCTCCCCCTCCAACCACCTGCCCCCCCTTGTCCTGCCATCCCCTGTCTCGGTTCTCCCCAATCTCTCCTACTGACCTCTCTGAACTCCTCATAGGAATGAAAACTGCCACCTGCACTCTTGACCCCATCCCCTCCAGCTTTGTCAAAGCCTCCCTCCCTGCTCTCTCTCCACTTATCATTGCAACAATAAACTCCTCCCTGTCTACAGGCATCGTCCCACCTTCCCTCAAAATTGCTGCTGTTACCCCCATTCTAAAAAAACCTGGTCTAAACCCTGACACCCTAAACAACTTCAGACCCATCTCCAACCTACCCTTTCTGTCAAAAGTTTTGGAACGCGCTGTAGCCACTCAACTCAAACATCATCTCTCTGCCAATAACTTGTATGAAACATTCCAATCCGGATTCCGCTCCAACCACAGTACTGAAACTGCTCTCCTCAAAATCACCAACGACCTTCTCCTCTCCTCTGACGCTGGCAACCTCAACATTCTCGTCCTCCTCGACCTCAGCGCTGCCTTTGACACCATCGATCACACTATCCTCCTCACCCGACTTGAATCCACCTTTAACGTCACCGGCACTGCCCTCTCTTGGATTAAATCATACCTCTCTGACAGATGCCAGTTCATCTCCATCAATAACTGCAAATCCCCCACTGCTCCCCTCCCCCAAGGTGTCCCCCAAGGTTCAGTTCTTGGCCCCCTCCTCTTCATCCTTTACCTGTCCCCGCTCGGTCACTTAATCCGCCGTCATGGTCTCCAATTCCACTGCTTCGCCGATGACATCCAGCTTTTCATCTCCACCAAGTCCGTCTCCACCGACACCCACTCTATCCTGACAAACTGCATCACTGAAATAAAATCCTGGCTTCAAATCAACTTCCTCAAGCTTAACTGTGATAAATCTGAAATAATCATCATTGGCCCAAAAACGCTCACAAAATCCACCCATAACTTTGCCCTCAACATCGACGGTATCCCAGTATCCACCTCCCCTCACATCCGGAATCTTGGCGTCATCTTTGACCAAACCCTTTCCTTCGACAAATACACTAAACAGATCACAAAGTCAGCCTTCTTTCACCTGAAAAACATTGCCCGTCTCCGCTCATCCCTCTCCTCCACGGCTGCAGAAACCCTCATCCACGCCTTCATCACCTCCCGTCTGGACTACTGCAATAGCCTCCTCTATGGTTCACCCTCAAAAATCACCAATAAACTCCAATACATTCAGAACTCCGCTGCCCGTCTACTCACTCATTCCCGGACCCGTGACCACATCACCCCCGTCCTTTACAAGCTTCACTGGCTCCCCATCCCCCAGAGAATCCAGTACAAAATCCTCCTCTTGACATACAAAGCCCTCCATAACCTGGCCCCATCCTACCTGGCTGACCTCCTCTCCAGACACACTCCCACCCGCAACCTCCGCTCTGCTGGTACCAACCTCCTGACCCCCTCCATCCGGACCAAATTCAGATCCTGGGGGGACAGGGCCTTCTCCATCGCTGCTCCCACCCTCTGGAACTCACTACCTCACACCATCAGAGACTCCTCCTCACTCACCACATTCAAAACATCACTAAAGACCCACCTGTTCAACGCTGCATTCAACATTCAACCCACAGCATTTAACCCCTGACTATCTCTTCTCCTTCTCCCTCCTTTTGCTTTAAATATTTCCCTATTGATTCTTGTCTTGTCTTTTTGATTCTTGTCTTATATATATGCCGTATATCGCTGCTGTTTGTTTTCTTGATTCTTGTCTTTTTGCAATTGTTGTTTTCATGTATTGTTATGCATTATGTTTTCCACTCTGTCAAAGCGCCTTTGGGCTTCTGGAAAAGCGCTATACAAAATAAATGAATTATTATTATTATTATTATTATCCCTATTTCCCCATCCCCACCCCTCCCTCCTTCGGGACCATGGGCCACCCAGTATGGAGTTCCACCCAATAATGGCAGACCATGCCAACCATGGCAGCCAATCTGGACCATCCTGGACGTGTCCACCGGATGTAGGGAAATGGGGATGGTACCATCACGCATCAGCGCGCCTGGCCTGGGGAAGTCCTGCTTACAGCAACGTTTCCCTCCAGCAATCATAAGGCGAGTGTCAAGGAACAATCAATGGCCCCAATGTAGTGGCCTGGTCATACGAAGCCCACGCAGAACCGCCATTTCCCATTTGGTCACCATTTCACATGGCAGCCTGGTCCAGCCCTGGTCCGATTTCAGATGAGAGGGAACACCAGACGAGACATTCTTACCCTATCTAGCACTAGTTACGACCAAACCCATCCCCAACACGGGCTTCCATCAGACAACTTGACTCGTAGCACAGATTAATGCAGGAAAGGAAACTAAACCCTACGTGAGCACACGGACCATTTTAAATCTTATTTCTATCATTTTTCCCCCTTCTGGGTCCATGAACTAAGGAATATATATATGCACAGAGTGTGTTTACACATTTACAGGTCATGGCTGGCAGCATCTCCGGGGCAAATCAAGACCCGATCTTCATGACCATGCCAGTTGCACAACTATTTTTCAAGGGATACGCACCCTCGCCTCTAAGTCGTCTCGCCCGGGTTTGAATCCAAACACAGCTGGAAACCGTCATCCAGGCGTTTCACGGGCAGAGGAGGTAAAATTTGATAAATATGATGTCGTCCGCATTGGGATTAAATCAGATTCATCAATGTGTCTGCAGGACCTCAGATGAACCTTAAACTAGGTGTCCTGTCTGCCCACATTAGTTCCCAGCATTCTCGAGCTTACAAATTCATGCCCTGACTAATGCTGAGAAAGCAATGGCAAACCGCCCAGTATAACCCTTACCAAGAAACTCCTTCGGCAGCACCGGTGCTCTGTAACAAAATATGGGACATCAGGAACATAATATGTCAATACATCATACATGCTTGGAAGCTATTTAAATGATTTACCCAAACGGTAAGCATGTTTAACACCAGGTGAGTGTTTAACACCAGGTTCTTACAAAGGAAAGGCAAAGGAAGCACAATATTGAAAGCTCTGTAACAGAATATGGGAATATGGGACGCACGCTCACTGCTCCCTTTACGTGACAATACACATATCTGAAACAACTGTAGCAAACCTTGAGAAACAGGAGTTAAAATCAATATATCGGAAATGAAACCACATGAATCACAAACACGGTGTTAAATATCGATCTTGAAGCTCTGAACATCGGAGAAAAAAAAGTTCAATATGATAAAGCATGAGGCTGAGGGGAACCTTGTGCATTCGAGCTAATGTGAAATATAAAAGGAGAACTAAAACCGTGCCTGTGTGACAGTGTGAGTGTGTCTGTGTTTGTATGTGTGCGAGAGACAGTGTGTGTGTGTGTGTGTGTGTGTGTGTGTGTGTGGGTCTGTGTGTGTGTGTATGTGTGGGTCTGTGAGTGTGTGTGTGGGTCTGTGTGTGTGTGTGTGTGTGTGTGACAGTGTGTGTGTGTGAGAGACAGTGCGAGTATGTGTAACATTGTGAGTGAGTGTGTGTGTGTGTGTGACAGTGTGAGTGTGTGTAACTGCGAGTTTGTGTGTGAGATAGTTTGAGTGTGTGTGACGTGTGTGTGTTTGAGTGTGTGTGACGTGTGTGTGTGTGTGTGTGTGACGTGTATGTGACGTGCGTGTATGTGTAAGTTAGTGTGTGTGTGTGTGTGTGTAAGTTAGTGTGTGTGACTGTGTGTGACGTGTGTGTGACGTGTGTCAATGTGTGGTGTGTGGTGTGTGTGTGTGTGTAAGTGACAGTGGTGTGTGTGTGTGTGTGTGTGTGTGTGAGATAGTTTGAGTGTGTGACGTGTGGGTGAGTGTGTGATGTGTGTATGTATGTTAGTGTTTGTGTGACGTGTGTGTGTATGTTAGTGTGTGTGACGTGTGTATGTGTGTGACGTGTGTGTGTGTGTGTGTGTGTGACGTGTGTATGTTAGTGTGTGTGACGTGTGTGACAGTGTGAGTGTGACGTTAATTTGTAAAAGTGTGTACGAGTTTGGAATAGGACAGGACGGCGCACAGGGAGGACAGGACGTACCACTCGTGGCACGGGGAACGCGCTCGGCGGAGAGCGAGTGAGAGCGTGGGGAGAGGCCTCACAGCACAAAGGGAGAGCTAAGGAGAGAAAACGGACGGAGAATCGTAGAGACGCGGGTATAGATACATGCAAGGACGCCGAGGAAGAAAGGGGGACACACAGGGGACGGGGGATGGAGAGGAAACCGTTCGATGGAAGGAGAAAGAGAGAGCGGAAGAGAGAGAGAACAACGAAGCGAGGGAGAGCAAAATGGAGATGGGGGGAGAGAGAGAGAGGGGGGGAAGTAGAGCGTAGAGGGAGGGGTGGACCGAGCAAAGCGGGGAAGAGCAAGCGAGTGAATGTGGGCATTGATGGTCTTTATGCTAATTATGAAGGTAACGGAAGAGATATTAAAGAGATATAAATTAAAGAAAATGGAGAGAGGAAAGTGAAGGTTATGGCTTCAAGGATTTGTAACGTACAACACTTTAAATTGTGTAATATTATTTTGTCCATTGCTTGTCATTGGAACGAATAAAGAAACTCTTCCTTGTAGGTATTAAGTAAATAGGAGGTGGACGTGGATATTAAATAATTATTCGTATTAGTAAGTGGAAGGTGGATGCCACGAATATACACCTGATGCTCTGTCCACCCAGTGTCAACCATCCATTTATTACGTACATAAAATGGTGACATTTTAAAGCTCGGTCGGGATTCGAACCCAGAATCGATAGCTTCGAGGTGAGTGTGCGTACGCTACCTGAAAAGCAATATGTACACACAAATCAACGAGATTTTAAATCCAACAAATGTGAAAAGATTTGAAACAGCAACAAAGCTGTAAATAATGAATATACGTGGGGGAATTCAACAAAGCATGAAAGTTTTCCACTGAAACACAACACAAAGACAGGGAGAGCACAAACTGGTCAATGAGAAACATTACTTTCAACTTTTTGAGCGTCAATTGAGCATCGGCTTCAGGAGTAATAGGTTTCCAAATGTTTTCTGAACACGGATTTTATCTGCAACGTGTGGCAACTCTACAAGAGCTCCGCATGGTTGTTGTTGCTGCTGTTGTGGTTCTTGTTGGGGGTCCATTTTTAAAACGTGCACCCATTGGTCGGACAGTTGCCGGACCCCACCCACATTTGTCGCTTAACTCCACCCACACGAAATCAATATGGCCGCCATTTTGGTTTTCTGGTGGGCCTAAGACACCAGGCCTGTAGGCCTCTGCTGGTTATACACTGCCCGGGTTTACTGCGTCACATTTCCATTGGCTTTGTTTGGGTCGTGTTACTCAAGATGAGGGACCCCGATGAATTTAATGATATGTCAAATAAAAATGATGAATAAGGTTTAATCAAGCCCCCATCAGCATGCCCGGTACGTGCCTCCAGTAAAAAAGTGTTACGTAATTGTTGAGCGGCTCCATATTGGGGTTAAACAAGCCCTGACCATGTAACGAGTCACATTCTGATAATGATGGAGGTGTAGCGGCTACCGCTGGGTTTTCACAATCGCCTTGCACCTATCAAGGACGCGGAGCGATCACCATGCCGGGCTCGTCCAGGACGCCCGGGCAGGCCCGCGCTCAACTTGCCAGGCCTCGGTCGGGACGCCCGGGCATGTCCGGGCATGCCCGGGCAGGCTCGCCCTCAACTTGCCAGGCCGCAGCCAGGACGCTGGGCCACGCCCCCTCTCGCCTTTCCTGGGCAAACGCTCCGGGATAATATGTATATATATTGCTGCCCGATAAACGGGCTTTTCAGAGTGCCTGAGTGTTTGGTTTGATTAAAGCAACTCGGATGAATTCCAGCTTTTTGTCGCGTCCATTCTTCCGATCGACGTGGGAGCCCCAGCTCCTTCATTGGTGACCTACCGACATGGACACGGCAGTCGCCCTTAAACTGCCTACCTTCTGGGAGGCTCACGCGGCGGTTTGGTTCGCACAGGCGGATTCCCTGTTCGCCCTGCGAGGCATCACGGCCGACGACACCCGCTTCCACCATGTGGTAGCAGCGCTCGGTTCGGCCACCGCGGCCCGCGCCCTGAGCCTCCTCGAGAGCCCGCCAGCCGTTGACAAATACGGCGCGATTAAGAAGCTTCCCCTCGACGCTTTCGCCCACCCATCGGCGGAACGCGCACGGCGCCTGCTCGACCTGCCCGAGCTCGGCGACACGCGCCCTTCCGAGCGAATGGACTACATGCTTTCACTGCTCGGCGAGCACTCTCCGGCATTCCTGTTCCGGGAGCTGTTCCTCCGTCAGCTGGCTAACCCGGTACGCCTCGCCCTGGCAAGCACGACGATCACAGATCCCCGGGCCCTTGCCAGAGAAGCCGACAAGATCTCCGCCGCAGGACAGCGCATCGCAGCGGCGACATGGGACCCACCGCCGTCCGACGCAACACCCATGGCGCCCGAGCACCCGGCACGGTCGACGACCGAACTGCCGACGCAATTGGCGGCCGCTACACCGAGCCGACCACCTCCAGCACGACGACCGGGGCCTCCACCTGACCAAGCGTGGTGTTACTATCATGCCAGGTTCGGACAGAAGGCCCGGACATGCCGACCCCCGTGCACCTTCGGCAGGCCGGGAAACGGCCGGGCCGGCGTTCATTACCAGCCATGAGCGCCGGCCACACGGGCAACTTACTGTTCATCACGGATAAAGCGTCCGGACGGCACTTCCTGTGCGACACCGGCGCCCAACTGAGCGTCATACCCGCCTCTGACCAGGACAGGCAATCCGCTGTTTGCGGCCCCTCCTTGGTTGCGGCCAACGGATCGACCATCCGCACCTTCGGCCCGCGCAACATCACCCTCTGCTTCGGCGGCCAACGCTTTGCTTGGACGTTTGTAACCGCAAACGTGCCCATGGCTCTGCTAGGCGCCGACTTCCTCTGCGCACACGGACTGCTGGTGGACGTCCAACGGCGTCGTTTAATCAAAGCCGAAACCTTCAGCTCCCTGGTATGCACATTGAGCAGCTCCGCGCCGACCGAGCTGGCATGCGCCGTCCCGGTGGCGAACGAGTTTGCTCGCCTGCTCACGGAGTTCCCGGCCCTCACGCGGCCGACGTTTTCGGCCGTCGCAGTACGGCATGGGATCGAGCACCACATACCAACCACGGGCCCGCCGGTCTACGCCAGGGCCCGCCGCCTCGACCCAGCCAAGCTCGCCGTGGCGAAGGCCGAATTCGACGCGTTGGAGCACCTCGGCATCGTGCGGCGCTCCGAAAGCGCGTGGGCCTCGCCACTGCACATCGTGCCAAAGCCGGGGGGTGGATGGCGTCCGTGTGGCGACTACCGCCGTCTCAATGACGCTACCACCCCCGACAGGTACCCGATCCCGCATATCCAAGACTTCTCCGCCCGTCTGGCGGGACGGGTCATTTTTTCGAAAATTGATCTCATACGGGGATATCACCAGGTACCTGTCAGGGCGGCCGACGTCCCTAAAACGGCAGTCATCACGCCGTTCGGCTTATTCGAATTCTTGCGGATGCCGTTTGGTCTCAAGAACGCGGCTCAGGCGTTCCAGCGCTTGATGGACGGCGTGCTGCGTGACCTGCCGTTCCTTTTCGTTTACCTGGACGACATCCTCGTCGCCAGCACGTCCCGGGCCGAGCACCTCCTCCACCTCCGAACACTGTTCGGGCGCCTCAGCGAGCACAGCCTCATCGTCAACCCGGCCAAATGCCACTTCGGCACGACGGCCGTTGATTTTTTGGGCCACCACATCACCAAGAACGGGGCCGTGCCGCTGCCAACCAAGGTCGAGGCCATCACCACGTTCCCGCGTCCCCGCACCATAAAGGCCCTGCAGGAATTCCTGGGAATGGTGAATTTTTATCACCGCTTCGTGCCCCGCGCTGCTCAACTCATGCGGCCCCTCTACGAAGCCCTCCGGGGCAAGCCGGCCAAGCACGACATCGCCTGGTCCGCAGCAATGGATGCAGCCTTCCAAAGCTCAAAGCGGGCCCTCGCCGACGCAACACTGCTCGCTCACCCGGTGCTCAACGCTCCCATCGCCCTCACCACGGATGCCTCCGACTACGCGGTGGGCGCCGTACATGAGCAATGGGTGAACGGGGTTTGGCAGCCACTCGCTTTTTTCAGCCGGCAGCTCCGGCCGAACGAGCTCAAATACAGCACGTTTGACCGGGAGCTCCTCGGTCTACACCTGGCCGTTCGCCATTTCCGCCACCTCCTGGAGGGCCGACCCTTCACGGCGTTCGTCGACCACAAGCCGTTGGTTTACGCCATGGCCAAGGTCACGGAGCCGTGGTCGGCCCGCCAACAGCGCCACCTCTCCGCCGTGTCGGAGTTTACCACGGACATCCGGCACGTCGCCGGCAAAAACAACGCCGTGGCCGACTGTCTTTCCCGGGCCAGCGCGAACGCGGTCCACCTGGGCGTGGACTTTGCGCTTATGGCGGCGGACCAAACCACCGACACCACGGTGCAAGCCCTCCGGGCGGCGGACACGGGCCTCCGCCTGGCCGACATCCCCTTCGCGGACACTGTCCTGCTCTGCGACGTCTCCCAAGGCCAGCCTCGCCCCATCGTGCCCGTCACCTGGCAACGCCGCATCTTCGCCTCCCTCCACGGCCTTTCCCACCCGGGCCGGAAAGCTTCCCAGAAGCTGGTGTCGGCGCGATTCGTCTGGCACGGCCTTCGTCGGGACGTCCGCGATTGGACCAGCACCTGCACGGCCTGCCAACGGGCCAAGGTCCACCGACACACCCAGGCCCCGCTGGCACCTTTCACCGTGCCCGAACGACGTTTCGACCACGTCAACGTGGATCTGGTGGGCCCCCTCCCCCCATCACGGGGGTTCACACACCTGCTCACCATGGTGGACAGGACCACCAGGTGGCCGGAGGCCGTTCCCCTCGTCTCCACCACCACCGCCGACGTGGCGCAGGCTTTCATCGCCACCTGGGTCGCCCGCTTCGGCGCACCGGCGGACATCTCGTCAGACCGCGGACCACAGTTCACCTCCGAGCTGTGGGGCGCGGTCGCCCGCAACCTGGGGGTCAAGCTCCACCGTACTACGGCCTACCACCCCCAAGCAAACGGGTTGTGCGAGCGATTCCACCGCTCCATGAAGGCCGCGCTCATGGCCGGCCTTCAAGACGGCGGTTGGGCCGACCGGCTGCCGTGGGTCCTTTTGGGCCTCCGCACGGCCCCCAAGGAGGACCTCCAGGCATCCACCGCCGAGCTTGTCTATGGCCAGGCGCTACGCGTCCCGGGCGAATTCGTGCCCGACGCTACCAGTCCCTGGTCCGCAGCTCACCAGCGCTCGGACCTCCAGGAGGCCGCCTGACGGTTTGCCCCCGTGCCAACATCCCACCACGGTGACCCCCAGTCCTACGTCCCCCCAGCACTTCGCACAGCGGAGTATGTTTTTGTGCGTCACGACGCACATCGGGGGCCACTCGGGCCGCCGTACGACGGGCCCTTCCGGGTGCTGCGACGGGACGACAAGTCGTTCGTCATTGACATCGGCGGCAGGTCGGACTGGATTGCGGTGGACCGCCTCAAGCCGGCGCACGTGGACGTCGACCACCCACCACGGGTGGCCCTTCCGCCGCGGCGAGGCCGCCCCCCGTCCACGGTGCCCCCCACTCGACCGCCCACCACCACACCGGACCCCCTCCCATGACCCGCCAGGGGTCGCTTCGGCCGGGTCATCAGGACCCCCTCAAATTGACCCTGCCGGTGCAAGTCGATTCTGGGGGGACGTGTGTAGCGGCTACCGCTGGGTTTTCACAATCGCCTTGCACCTATCAAGGACGCGGAGCGATCACCATGCCGGGCTCGTCCAGGACGCCCGGGCAGGCTCGCCCTCAACTTGCCAGGCCGCAGCCAGGACGCTGGGCCACGCCCCCTCTCGCCTTTCCTGGGCAAACGCTCCGGGATAATATGTATATATATTGCTGCCCGATAAACGGGCTTTTCAGAGTGCCTGAGTGTTTGGTTTGATTAAAGCAACTCGGATGAATTTCAGCTTTTTGTCGCGTCCATTCTTCCGATCGACGTGGGAGCCCCAGCTCCTTCAGAGGAGGTTTTAATAACGCATTAAATGTTTTTTTCCCAATCGCGCTGTTCATCTGTTAAGAGTGTTTTAAATGCATGTTTCCCAATTGGCGGCTCATTCCATATTTTGTCAAGTTGTGAGGCTTGTTTTTCCATAAAAGATTAAGGCTCATAGAAGACCAAGGCAGAATGAAGGATGATGTTTCTGGCAGAAAGCAAAAGGTGCAATATCACAGATCCGAAATCACCCCTACAGCTGCGAGGCTTTGGATCCAGGCTCGGAGAACAACTAAGCTGCTTTTTTTTTTTTGGTATGCAGAGTCAAGGCTCGAGTAAGAGCTAACACATTATACACGAAAACATGCACGGAGCCATAAAACATACAATAAATAAAGGGAGCGGGAGACAAGAGGGGAGAGAGAGGGAAGCACACAAGCACAACAACAGTAGAAAACAGGGACGTCGGTAGATCTGTAGAAGGGAGAGGGCTGGAGGGTGAGGGGGAGGGGATACACGGTATAAAACAAATGAACACTACCAGGAATTTCACGAAAGAAGTTGGGGGTTGAAAGAGGCGGCTTTGGGGTGTTTTAATGGGGGTAGAAAAGATCAAGGTTTTGCATGGGGGAAGAGAAGGGGATGGGGGAAGATAATGGGGGAAGATAAGAGATGGGGGTGAACAGCTGTTTTAAAGACCTTGAGGGAGGAGTGGGATTGAAGAGAGTGAGTGTTATGGATTCGTCACCTCCGTTGTGGTGGTTTTCATCCACTGTAAACATTTTTGATTCCATGTACTATTATTGTTTTCAAAAGGTTTATTGTTTATGAACTGTTTTCAAAAGGTGAAAAAGTTGTTGTTTTTTTTTTTTGTTTTTTTTGTTTTTTTTTATATACAAGATCGAGGTTCGTGAAAGAGCGAACATTAATCACACAGAAAGACAAACCGACACATAAAACATACAACATCGGGAGCGGTAGACAAGATGGGGAGAGAGGGGGAAGGACACAAACACAACATTTGAGAGCAGGGACCGAGAGACATGGAGACATCGAGAGATCTGAGAGAGGGCGAGGGCTTTGGGGGGGGGGGCATGGGAAGGGGGCGGTGGGAGAGGTATAAAACATATGGACACTGCCAGGACTTCCAGGAAAGAAGTTGGAATTTCAAACAAGGTGGATCTGGGGTGAATTAGCGGGGGTAGAAAAGATCAAGGTTTTGGATGGGGGAAGATAAGAGATGGTGGTGAACAGCTGTTTTAAAGACCTGGAGGGAGGAGTGGGATTGAAGGGAGTGAGGGAGTTTGTTCCAGAGGCGGGAGAAAAGAGGAATGAAAGAGTGAAGGTGAGCAGAGAGCCGAGATTTCGGCAGTTTAACCATCAGAGGGTTGCTGGCAGATCTTGTGCGACCTGTAGGAATATTTGGGGGACAGAGCACAGAGAGAGCTGGGGGTGCAAGGCCGGAGAGGAGTCGGTAGAAGACAGAAAGACCACCTACCTGCCTGCGGTGAGTGAGTGAAAGGCCCTCAGAGATAGCTTCATCGCGGGAGATTCCAATAATTCTGAAAGCTTTGGTTTCAACAGCGTGAAGCCGAGCTAGGTGTGAGGCAGGAGCACCGGCCCATAGGGGAGAACAGTATTCCATTGAGCTGCGGATGAAAGCCTTGTATGTGGTGAGGAGCTCAGGTGTGCCGAGGAAGGACTTCGCACGACGGAGGATGCCCAGTCGGCGACTGGCTTTGGAGGCCAGCTTGGAAATGTGGTTTTCCCAAGAAAGATCATGGCAGATAGTGAGACCCAAAATCTTGAGCGACAGAACTTCGTGGAGAGGATTGTTGAGAAAGTAGATGGGAGGGTTGTCCAGTCGATCTTTTCGGAGAGACATAGTAAGAGTGTGAGATTTGTCAGGATTGAAAGACATGTTCCACTTGTTTGACCAGTCTGTGATTTTGTCCAGGTCTTCAGAGAGTGAGGAGGCAGCAGACTGCCGATCTGAGGGAAGAGGAATGGAGCGGCAGAGAGTGGAGTCATCAGCAAAGAGATAGAGAGGATTTTCGAGAGAGTCAGAGAGATCATTGATGAAGACCAGAAAAAGCACGGGGCCCAGAACACTGCCTTGGGGAACTCCAGCCTGAACAGGAAGAGGAGATGAGAGAAACCCATTCAGGGCCACACGTTGACGACGACTAGAGAGGAAGTCCGCCAGCCATGCGTGGAGATTTCCATGGATACCAAAGGAGGAGAGTTTGGTGAGCAGAGCGGGGTGCCAGACCGTGTCAAAGGCACGTGATATGTCGAGGGAGACAGCTCTAATTTCCTGTTTGGCATTGAGGACCTCCATCCATTGTTGAGACAGCAGAAGCAGCATGTCCAGAGTAGAGTGACCTGGTCTGAAACCAAATTGATGATCAGAGATCAAGCCATTGGAGAAGAGGAAAGATTTCATATTCGAAGCAATGATGGATTCCATGACTTTGCTGATAATTGGGAGAAGGCTGATTGGTCTGTAGTTGCTAGGATCTGTTTTTGCACCTTTTTTGTGCAAAGCGGTGATGTTGGCTGATTTCCAAGCAGATGGCAGTTGACCTTGAGCAAAAGAGAGGGTGAAGAGAACAGAGAGAGGGTGAGATAGAGCAGCAGAGCAGGATTTTAGGACCCGTGGGCTGATGCCGTCGGGTCCAGTTGCAGAATCAGAGTCGAGGGTTGACAGAAACTTTTCCACCTTGTCAGGAGGAAAGGACACGGAGTCCAGGAGCAGCAGGGTACGACTGGGTATGGTGGGTACAGAGAGGGATGGGTTTGGGACACAAGATTTAGAGGCAAACACAGAGTTGAGGCATTCAGCTTTTTCACGTGCGGAGTCAGCTGTGTAGCCGTTTGAGGTAAGGGAGGGGATGGAGGGGGAACAAACACCAGAAACGGATTTGACCAGACGCCACCAGGATTTGGAAGAGGGAGACAGATAAGAGAGTTCGGTCTTGAGAACGGAGAGATATTGTTTCCTGGCTCTCCTGAGGGTGGACACACACTTGTTTCGGGCTTTGTGAAAGGAAATGAGATTTCCTTCCGTTGGATTTGCTTTCCAGGAGACGAAGGCAAGTTGTTTCTGGGCAACAGCCTCACCACAAGATTCCGTGTACCATGGACGGGAGGAAGGGTATGACAACTGAAGACGAGATGGGATAAATCTGTGCATGAGAGAGAGCAATTTACTTTGGAAGAATTCCCAGGATGAGTTGATGTCAGAGGTGGTAGAGATGGGAGACCAGTCCAGATGATTGATGGCTGCTTGAAGACCGTGCCAGTTGGCCTGAGTGAAATGCCAGACTCGTCGACGCTGAGCAGGCTCCCTGAGGATGGTCAGAGAGATGTCCACTTTAACAAGGACATGATCAGATGATCCGATCGGAGCAGAAGAAGAGCACCAGACATTTTCAGGGAAGTTAGTCATAACCAAGTCCAGAAGAGAAGATGTTCCGTTGACTGAGATCCGGGTCGGGAAATTGACAGATTGTGTCAGTCCCAGTGAGTCGCAGAAGTCCTTTGCTGAGGAGCCATGGCTGGTGAGAGAGGTACTCACACCCAGCCAACTGGCATGATGACAGTTGAAATCACCACATATGAGGGTTAAAAGTTAGAGTTAAAAGAACCCGGAAACCAGATCGGGAACCGGACGACGAAGAGGAAGAAGAGAAAAGAAGGCGGAGCGAGTGGAGTCGGACAAGAAGCATAGTTGCTTTGCGGTCCGGAGCGAACGTTGGCGAGCAAGAGTCACGAGTGAACTTTGGGTTTCCCAGGAAAGGGATTCCTGCGACAGAGTGGTTATTGCTGTGACAGATTAACCTGCATGTCAGGTTTTGCGATCGATTCCGGAGAGAATCATCGTTGGGCTGTTACATCTCAAGAACGGGCTGTCGGCCATTTTGACTCGCGCGCTTTGCGCGCCGAGCAAGGTTTCTTTGCTACGCTTCAGCCTTTGCGCATCGCGCAAGGTTTTTCTTTGCTTCACTTCAGCCGTTTTCACCACCTTCAGAAGTATCTGGTGTGTGCGTGTGCAATGCAGATTTTGAAGGTAAATCTGAGGTTTGCCAACTGTGAGCTGTGGAAAGTCAATACCCGAGGGTGTGATTTCCCAGTCGCCTGGAGGGTGCCTTTGCACAGCTTTGGCTGCAGGACTAACTGCCAACCCAACGGGATTCTGGTCTCGATTGGACATTGATCTGACGATTGCTGGAGGGAATCAACTTTGGTTTGAAGCCGGGAATAAGAGACATTGGGAATGTTCTTGGTTCACTCACTTGGAGCACAGTGAGTTATATGTTACGAAACTGATGGTACCATCATAGGACATATATTGATTGTACTTTTGATTACTATTATTGTTGTAATGTTATTCTTGTGTGATCTTAATACAATATTTGTTTGTGAGTAACAATTGGTGTGGCTTGCCCATTTTTTTATACAAGATCGAGGCTCGTGAAAGAGCGAACATTTATCACACAGAAAGACAAACCGACAAACCGACACATAACCGACAAACTGACACATAAAACAAATAACATCGGGAGCGGTAGACAAGATGGGGAGAGAGGGGGAAGGACACAAACACAACATTTGAGAGCAGGAACCGAGAGACATGGAGACATCGAGAGATCTATGGGACGGAGAGGGCTTTGGGGGGGAGAATTGATCTTTGACATACAGAATAACACATTTTTCTGCCGTGACTCCTCTCGGGGCTCGGAGGTACACTGTGACCAGGGGGTCGGGGAGGAGCACGTAACAGTGAGGGAGTTTGATCCAGAGGCGGGAGAAAAGAGGAATGAAAGTGAAGGTGAGCACAGAGTCTTGATTTTGGCAGTTTTACCAGAAGAGGGTTGCTGGCAGATCTTGTGCATCCTGAAGGAATATTTGGGGGACAGAGCACAGACAGAGCAGGGGGAGCTAGGCCGGAGAGGAGTCGGGAGAAGACAGAAAGACCACCAACCTTCCTGCGGTGAGCGAGTGAATGGCCCTCAGAATCAGCTTCATCACGGGAGATACCAATGGTTCTGAATGCTTTGGTTTTCAACAGTGTGAAACCGAGCTAGGTGTGAGGCAGGAGCACCAGCCCAGAGGGGAGAGCAGTATTCCATTGACCTGCGGATTAAAGCTTTGTGTGTGGTGAGGAGCTCAGGTGTGTCAAGGAAGGACTTCGCACGACGGAGGATGCCCAGTCGGCGACTGGCTTTGGAAGCCAGCTTGGAAATGTGGTTTTCCCAGACAGATCATGGCAGATAGTGAGACCCAAAAGCTTGAGTGCCAGAACTTCTTTGAGGGGATTGTTGAGAAAGCAGATAGGAGGGTTGTCCAGACGGTCTTTTCGGAGAGACAAACTGAGAGTGTGAGATTTGTCAGGATTGAAAGCCATGTTCCACTTGTTTGACCAGTTTGTGATTTTGTCCAGGTCTCTGTAGCTCTGTTGCTATCAGTCAGGAAATGCAGCTGTTAAAAACACAGTATCTAAGGCCCTCTGTGATCTCAAATGACAATTTTCCCCCTTATTTTGTATTCACACAAGATGGAAAGATGCTATACCACAACACTTAGTTCAAGCGTAGAACAAGAGAATGTTGAGCACTCTGTAGGTGATGCTGAAGAAGGCACAGTTGTCCCTCAGACTCAGACCAAATGCTTCAAATGATGGCTATGGATTAAACAAAATGCTAATTTGAATACCAAGATTGATGAACAAACTGCTAAAATGGATGAACAAAATCCTATACTTCACCCCTGGATAGAAGGCGAGAGTCTTCTGCAGAGATTCAAATAAGGAAATGCATTTGGAGGACTGGATTAAGATTGTCAATGACCTGACCGTCATCTTTCCAAGCAACAAGCCATGTGGTTTGCAAAGGATGTTACACAAGGTTCCACCAGAGCATAATTTATCAGGCGAGATCAGCTTGCCTCAAGGACGAAGTATTTCACATGCTTTTGATGTTTTTGGGACCGCATGGGGACTATATCAGAGCAGAGGCATGGTGTTTTTCAGCTGCTGTCAAGCTCGGGATGAAACTACATGATAATCTTCACATGCTTTGACCTGCCTTCACAGGATCGCTATTGAGAACATTCCCATGGAGGATAAAGAAGAGTTCCTCAGCTCAGTTGGTGGAAGGCCTCTATAACATGGAGTTGTGCCGCAAAATGTTTTGCTGACTATCTGAGAACCCTGGACAGTCCTTCCAGCTTCAGGATTGGGCTGTTAATTGGTTACGCAGTAGATCCCTCAAAATTACTCATCGATCTCACCAGACTCACGCCATGGAAATGGGACCAGTGGACCATTCCAATCCAGTACTGGAAGCCTTAAACAAAAATAGGAACTTATGATCGACCACATCAGTATACACTGGGAGCACATGGACAGCATTTTGGAGATAATGAAACAGCAACAGCATCTGGCGAGTGGGACTCTGGGAGTCAAGAATGTAAGGCAAGTGTGTTACAGACGCGAGAGTCCTGATCCGTTTGGTCATGATTGCCTAAACAATAGGTGGGACTGCAGCGAGTTCCAGCCCAATGTGGCCCAGATTTCCTCCCACTCCCAATGGTTAAACAAGTCAAAGAGGTCCCAGAGAGGATGCCAACATACAGATTACCATCCATGACCATAAACCTAAAGTAATTAAAAAGGCATAGAGCCATACATAATGGAGAAGAATGATGGACCAGATATCCGGGAACACAGGGGTGGCCAAATGAAATGAGATCCGTAGCTTGAAAAAAGATGGTTAATGTTTCTTCCCAATTGAACCCTATTGTATGGTGAATCGTGAACATGATTCAGTGTTGTAGCAGAGGAGTTTCCCACCAAGATCGGCCATTAGAACACTGCCATACTCCACTATAGAGGACATCAATTATCTGTAATAAATGGGCCAAGATATAAGGAGATTGAAGGCTTTAGCATACCAAGAGGAGGCCAAAGGTGAATAATCCTGGTGTTGGCTTAACGGTTAAAATGGCTGGCTTGAGATCTTCGGGGCTTGAGTTTGCGCCCCTGTCTTGCTGTTGAAATAACACCAGGCTCAGCCTGTCATCTTTCCAAGGTTGGCAAAATGAGTACCAGCTTACTGGTAACAGGGGCCTAGAGAATGTTTTGGAGTTAACTGACATATTTGCCAAACTTACACAGACCATTCTTACAAGGGATCAAAAGGCTCAGACTATGGTAGAGGTGTCAGTGAAATAAATATTTTGTTTCATTAGATAGAGGGTGCCTCATCATCTTCACAGTGACACGGGCAGCACTTTGAGGCAGTGGTGATGAATGAGCTGAACAAATTGTATGGTAGATAGAAAAGTACGGGACAATGCCATATCATCCAGAGGGCTATGGCCAGATTGAACAATCCAACCAGACAATGCACAATCTCCGATGGATACTGGGAGTCGAGGAGAAGAGGAAATGGCCCAAATACCGAGCCAAACTTGTCTTTGTATATAATTTAACTCCTCGTTCCTCAAGTGGATATTCTTCCCATTATTTGTTCTTTGCCAGGGAACTACGAGTTCTTTGCCAGGGAATTGACACGCTACTTATGAAGATCAAGATTGAGGGACTGGGAAGATGAAACACAATGTGGAATAGACCAATGGGTTGCTGTGCACCAGCAGCGCATGCACTGAACCTTGGAAGTAGCAGGATCCAAACTGTAATAGGAAGCATTGAACCATTTTTAATACAAGATCAAAGACTGGTAAGGGCTGGCAAGATGGCCAAGAGATACTATCTAGCTTGGCTTTGAATCCTGACCCAGCTATAGATGGTCATCCTATTGTTTCACAGGCAGGTTAATTCATCAGGGTGTGCTGTCCCTCAGATGGATGTTAAACTGGGCGTCCCTTCTACCAGCAATAGTTGGTGGACGTTAACGATCTCACGGTGTTCTTCGCGAAGAGTGGGCGAGTTACCACTGGCAGTCTAGCACCGTGGCCAAATTACTAATTCCTGCCATAACTACAGCTGGGAAAGCAATAGCAAACTACCCTGTATAACTCTTGCCCAGGAAGTTGCTTCGGTGGCACCGACTGTCTGTGAAGAGCATGGTACATAAGAGAAAGAGAAAGAGAAAGAGAAAGAGAAAGAGAAAGAGAAAGAGAAAGAGAAAGAGAAAGAGAAAGAGAAAGAGAAAGAGAGAGAGAGGGCTCATAATTCCTTCGGAGCATTTCCGAACAAGGAATTTCCTCCTCCCCATGGATTTCAACCTATGGGGATTGTTCGTGTTCTATCTTTTTAAATGCTGAAGCAAGGAAACAGCACATAGCATTTCTTATATGTCTTTGGTGTGACTCGGCCAGTGTTTGAACCGTCGACCTCCCAGACTTGGGAGCGGACACTCTAACAATTACACCACCGAGTCTGGTAACTATGCAAATGATAACCACTCGTGCACAGACTGATCTGGCGATAGAACAAAAGGGTTGGTTATCTTATAAAACAACAACATGGCTATCATCAAGGGTGACTCAAGATCCCAGCTCCCTGAAAAGCGCTATATAAAATAAATGCATTATTATTATTATATGGAGTCAGCAGCCATTTAAGGCCGTTGGATGCCTCGACCTTTAGAGTTTGTTGTTGAGCTTGTGAATTGGAACCGAATGGTCCTTCTAAAACCAGCAATAAAACCAGATCGGCACTCTGTAGAGAGCATACCTCCCTCCACCAGGCTGAACAGTTTACGTTTTGTATTTCACTCTGGATTCGTAACTGAACCAAAATCTAATCGGCTTGTTCTTGTCACCTACCCAACTAATCCATAACAACTCTTTACGATATTGTGATAAATGTCGTTTTTAGCCCTATCACTCAATGGAGAAGAATCACTTTTAAAAACTCTTTAATCCGGATCCAGATCCCGATTTTCACCAAAATATAATAATTTCGTCCTTATCACAAACCAAATCTGTCCACCAAATTTCGTCTGAAACCGTCGACAACTTTTTGAGATATCTTGATCACAAATAGACATTGGTGAAAACATAACCTCCATCCACCTTGGGTGTTCTTCTTCTTGAAAATAAATCTTCTTGACACCAGGGATTTGGTTACAGATGATGACTATGTCAAGTTACCGGCCAAACTCTCATTGGTTATCGAAGATGGGGGTGATCCAGGGAAGCAGACAGCTGAGACCGAAGAAAAACCTCCCAGTGTACAGGATGGTCCATCAAGAGGGGGAAACACCTGATAATTGGGTGCATGTTGAGGGAAGTGTGGATACACTATTCGATACAACAGATCATAACAAAGACCCTTGGTCCTTGAGCTGGTGAACACTTCAACAGTTATCCAACCTCAGACGAGGGGTACCACTACATGTACTGAATGCAGCTCCAACCTTGAGTCTTGCATACCAGGAAGGCAGGATATCTCCATGTTTCTCAGCGTGCAGTTCAGATATGGCCTACAGAGGGCCTGCATACAGAAACCAATCTGACTGCTGATTCTACAATACAGCATGCCCTTAGCGGTCTTGAAAACCAACCATCTACTCAAATGACTCGCCTAAAATGGACCATTCGATCCACAACTGCACAGCACACCATCCCATACCACCCCTTGACATCAGCCCAAGTAGAAGAACCACCTTTAGAGGCCATTTTTACCCACAGAGCAGGGGTTGGCCTTTTTCTGGCACCTTGGTCCCCTTTTTTGAAGCAATATTTTATGGCCGGATGCCCTTCCTGCCGCCAACCCTGCTGAATACTTGATTACAAACCCCCTGTCTGTATAAAAGCAGTATTGGAACAAACTGTTATTACACCCTCTGAAGCATTATTTGGACAATATTGCACTGCAGGAAGTAGTAGCCGGCGAAGCCGGTGTTGTCAATAAACGCGTACGTATTATGTCGAAAACCAGATCATGCTGTATCCCTTGGCTTGAGAATTCCGAAGCGCAATGGAGGCCGCCATCTTGCGGATGCGGAAGTATGCATAACAAATTGAAAAACGTTCAATAGGAGTTTCTTTCACCCGTCTTTGTTTGATTCACAATCTAATGCACCTCTAATTGATAATTCAAATACTTTAAGACCAACCTTGTTATCTTCAGCGAAAATCGTCACCAAACACCGGAACCAATGTCATTCGAGCATTTGAAAAAATATTTCTAAAACCAAATCACTCAATGGAGGCCGCCATCGACCGGATGCGGAAGTTTGCATAAAACAATTGCGAAAAAGTTCAATAGGAGTTTGTTTCACCCGTCTTTGTTTGATTCACAATCTAATGCACCTCTAATTTATAATTAAAATACGTTAAGACCAACCTCGTTATCTTCAACGAAAATCGTCACCAAACACCGGAACGAATGAGATTCGAGCATTTCAAAAATTATTTCAAAAAAGCTTATTACGCGTTTCGGAGGGTGAAAACGGCGTCAAATATTCTAAAATTGACGAAGAATAATTATTTTAGAAATCTCGCGGCCGTAGGGGATAGTTTTTCACGGCCAGAAATATCCGAAGTTGAGACCGAATTCACCGAATTAATCAAGAAGGAAATTTTATCAATTTTAATCTCATCGAGAATGCAAATGGTGTCATTTTGAACTAGGTACGGTACCTACTACACCTACCGACAACCAACTATCTAACCCACTGATGCCATCGTGATGGGTAAAATAGTGGCAAGAGGCTTTGGCTTTGCCGGCTCATTGCGGCTTTGCAGTCGGGTACTAGTAGCCGGCGAAGCCGGTGTTGTCAATAAACGCGTGCGTATTATGTCGAAAACCAGATTATGCTGTATCCCTTGGCTTGATAATTCCGAAGCGCAATGGAGGCCGCCATCTTGCAGATGCATAAGTATGCATAACAAATTGAAAAACGTTCAATAGGAGTTTCTTTCACCCGTCTTTGTTTGATTCACAATCTTATGCACCTCCAATTGATAATTAAAATACTTTAGGACCAACCTCGGCCCGCACGGGCCTGGTTATCTTCAACGAAAAGCGTCACCAAACACCGGAACCAATGAGATTTGAGCATTTGAAAAAATATTTCGAAAACCAAATCACGCAATGGAGGCCGCCATCGACCGGATGCGGAAGTTTGCATAAAACAATTGCGAAAAAGTTCAATAGGAGTTTGTTTCACCCGTCTTTGTTTGATTCACAATCTTATGCACCTCTAATTTGTAATTAAAATACGTTAAGACCAACCTCGTTATCTTCAACGAAAATCGTCACCAAACACCGGAACGAATGAGATTCGAGCATTTGAAAATTATTTTTAAAAAGCTTATTACGCGTTTCGGACGCTGAAAACGGCGTCAAATATTCTAAAATTGACGAAGAATTATTTTTTAGAAATCTCGCGGCCGTCGGGGATCGTTTTTCACGGCCGGAAATATCCGAAGTTGAGATGGAATTCACCGAATGAATCAAGAAGTAAATTTTATCAATTTTAATCTCATCCAGAATGCAAATGGTATCCCGTCTACCATTTGGAACCTACTACACCGACTACACCTACTACACCGACGGTACCTACAACACCTACCTACTACCAACTACCTAACCTACTGATGCCACAGTGATGGGTAAAAGTGGCAAGAGGCTTTGGCTTCGCCGGCTCATTGCGGCTTTGCAGTCGGGTACGAGTATATTGTTATTGCTATCATAATGGTGAGACAAGGCAATTATAATTAACAAAGGAAGACAGACCATTCATTAGAGAGAGCTTCGTAAGCGAACCTCTATGGCAATTGCATGTATATACTATATGTAAATCCATTCAAAATTTCACTGTCATTCCCCATTCCCTTGGGAACAAAATTTCATGTTGTCATTTCAAATGCCCCTTCCATGATCCGCCATCTTGCTCACGTGATCTTGCTTTCCTGGCCGATCTCTCAAGCGTTAAACGAAGGCCACACGAGGAACGTGACGTATTTCCGTTTTATTTTTCTACTTCCGGCTTTCTTCAAATTAAGGCTTAATTTCCGTTACGCAATGACAGGAAACAATCCTGAATACACTTTAACTACGGTACCTTCACAGTCGACACCACCACGTAGCTCACATCTCTCAACTAATATAGCGTTAAACGAAGGCAACACGAAGAACGTGACGTATTTCCGTTTTATTTTTCTACTTCCGGCTTTCTTCAAATTAAGGCTTAATTTCCGTTACGCAATGACAGGAATCAATCCTGAATACACTTTAACTACCTTTAGAGTCGACACCACCACGTAGCTGACATCTCTCAACTAAACAATATAAAAAGGCGATCCTTATTAGAGCCAACCGCGCTAACGATACACCTTTCATCACCGACATTTGCATTGACGAAGCTCTCACTCTACGCAATGCATATTTTAACCCTTAAAAGTGTAGGTATTTCCTTTTAGTTGGGCGGATATGTGAAAAAGATGTTCACCTCTGGCAGGAAGCATAAAAATTGGTATATAAGAGTTTTAAGGTATGCTGAATTGAAATAGATGTGTGTGGCGGACACAAGCAAGGTACACGAATTCAGCGCACCATCAGGTGGCGCGAACTAAACGTCCAGGCGGGGAACTGGATTGCATGCCCCGCCTATCGACCGATCGGCCACGCCCGGGGATGAGGCGTGGCCTCGGCACATATATGCGGGCTCCAAGCTCGAGCCCGCCCGCGCCCAGTGCTGCAGTTCGAGCTTTCATAATAAAGACTCTTGGTTTTATCAAACGCGTTGTGGCCTACCTCTTTGGCAAGCAAGTTGTGTGCGCAGCACCACACTTCATGTGGAGACATTTGACTTTTGACATTTGACAGCCATTCAACGTGGTACTAATTTTTGATGATGTCTGAGAATTGGTTGAGAATGCTCTTGTTAGAGGTTTACATCTTATTTACATGTCCATTGTGTTATCTATCTATAATTCCAGTAATCTCTGTGTGTATGTATGTATGTATGTATGTCTGTGACCGCTGTTTCTCGACAACCACGGGTCCGATATACTTTAAACTTGCCAGGTATATTGCTGGGGACCCGAGGATGTGCCTTTTCAAGGTTTCATATTAATCGGACAAGTAGTTACCGAGCTATGTCCAAAAAACGATTTAACCAATCAGAGAGCAGCGAGCTATCACGTGTGCCGAACGTGGCGAACAGACTGTGCCTCGGACGGCACATTTGAGAGCGTATTCATTTATTTCACGTTGGCAAACTATGTTGCCGCTATGTTGGCGTTAAACGATGTTTTAAAACTAATTAAAACTAATTTGCGATTCTTTCGCTTTCCTGCGCGTTTGTGCACGCTATCGCTATGGCGATTTCTTTACCAAACTCCGCAAGCCGTTCGCTTTGGACCAAACCATTTCATGTAAATAGAGGGGGGGATTGTCACCGTACTCGCAAGCCGTTCGCTTTGGACCAAACCATTTCATGTAAATAGAGGGGGGGGGGGATATAATTTTAGATATAGATATAGTACGGGCATGCCCTAGTATATACAATAATAGATATGTCCGTCTATTATAGAACACACAATCATAACATAACACAACATGTACATTTGTTATGTACAAATAATGTAATTTTTTATTTATTGATTAACATTGTCCTTGACATATTAACATTGTCCTAGACATATAACTTATAGAGGTGCACTTGTGGACTGTTTAACCATAGACTTTATTTTGTCTGGTTCTATGAAATTCAGCTGGTTGGCTTTATTTCTGGTGTATTTCTAAATATCGATAACTTGCGTAACAGAGTAATTGGTATCTTAAAATTCCCCTGTCATACATTGTTGCCTATGTTTGAGCAGCCATGGGGTATATTCAAGCATTTAGAAAATTAACAAAAAACTGACATTGTGGGTAAATGTCGGCGATCAAGGGCTCTGTATGTTTGTTACCAAATTTCATGCTTATACTATGTTGCATATTACATCTTTTTGTGAATTAAAGAAGTCTTTCCATATCTGTTTGTTGTCAACTTCCTGAACAGAATACATACGTATATTACTGCCCACACATCTAACTTCCAAAAAGAGAAAAAACGTATATGTCTTTTTGCAATTTTCGACTACCAGTATCATAGCACATAACACGACATGTTCCCAGAAAAACACTGTCTATATTACTTATTTGGGACTGTTATTCCATTTAGCAAGGATTGGAAGAATTATACATGCAGGTGTATTTTGAAATTTATTAAATTGTGGCACATTTAAAGAAATCGAAATTTTTCTCATTTCGCAGTGCAGTTGATGCCAGCAGTTATGGTTGGGAGTCCATGTAGAGTGAGATAACTAACACAATGTGATAAGTAATACACTGTGGAGCTATGCTCTCACAATAAAGCCGCACAAAATGGACGATACCAGGAACGAAGTTTCACTGAGCTATTTATTTCTATCTCAACTCAAAAGCACTGAAAAGCCCGATAGAACGGGCGGCAATTTATAACCAAAGTTCACCACACAAAAGCCACGCCTCTCAGGCGGGGCGTGGTATGCAAATCGGTAAGCCACGCCTCTCAACGGGGCGTGGTATGCAAACCAAGTGTCCGCCCGGACAAGGCAAGTCCGGGCAAGTTCGGACGAGTCCGGGCAAGTGACCGCTCGCCGTTTACGTCATCGGCCGGTGCAAGGGGATTGTGTAATGCTTCCGGTAACCGCTACATGCGCCCCCCCCCCCCAGAATTAACTTGCACCGGGAGAGTCAGTTTGAGGGGGGTCTTGATGACCCGGCCGAAACGACCCCTGGCGATTCGTGTGGGGGTGGTAGGTGGCATGGCGGTGGATGGTCGGGCGGGGGGGCTTGGTTGAGGGGAGACGGCCCCGTCGTGAAGGAAGGGCCAACCGTGGAGGTTGGTCAAGGTCCAAATGGGCTGGCTTGAGGCGGTCCACGGAGATGTGGTCTGGTTTGCCGCCGATGTCGACGATGAACGACTTGTCGTCCCTCTTCAGGACCCGGAAAGCTCCATCGTACGGCGGCCGGAGCGGTCCCCGGTGTGCGTCGTTCCGGATGAAAACGTACTCCACAGTGCAAAGTGCTGGGGGGACGTGGGGTTGGGGGCAGCCATGATGGGACGTGGGCACAGGGGCAAACCTCCTGGCGGCCTCCTGGATGACCGAGCGT
The DNA here is from genome assembly GCF_964187855.1 of Myxine glutinosa. Lineage (NCBI taxonomy): Eukaryota > Metazoa > Chordata > Myxini > Myxiniformes > Myxinidae > Myxine > Myxine glutinosa. Next base: position 104,739,831 of record NC_136263.1, read on the forward strand.
TGGCGAGCCACGGACCAGGGGCCGGTGGTGTCGGGGATGAACTCGCCCGGCACGCGCAGTGGCTGGCCGTAGACCAGCTCGGCGGTGGAAGCCTGGAGGTCCTTTTTAGGGGCCGCTCGGAGGCCCAATAGGACCCACGGGAGCCTGTCAGCCCAACCGTCGTCCTGGAGGCTGGCCCTGAGAGCGGCCTTCATCGAGCGGTTGAACCGCTCACACAAGCCGTTGGCTTGGGGGTGGTAGACCGTGGTGCGGTGTATCTTGACCCCCAAGGCCTGGGCGACCGCGCCCCAAAGCTCAGAGGTGAATTGTGGGCCTCTGTCGGAGGAGATGTCCGAGGGGGCGCCGAAACGGGCAATCCAGGTACCAATGAAGGCCTGCGCCACATCGGCGGATGTTGTTGATGCCAGCGGGACGGCCTCCGGACACTTGGTGGTCCTGTTCACCATCGTGAGGAGGTGGGTGAAGCCCCACGAGGAGGGAAGGGGTCCCACCAGGGCCACATTGACGTGGTCGAAGCGCCGCGCGGGCATGTCGAATGGTGCCAACGGGGCCTGGGTGTGCCGGTGGACCTTCGCACGCTGGCAGGCGACACAGGCGTTGGCCCAGTCGCGGACGTCCTCACGGAGCGCGTGCCAGACGAATTTCGCTGCCACGAGCTTCTGCGACGCTTTCCGGCTCGGGTGGGAAAGGCCGTGGAGGGCGTAAAAAATGTGCCGCTGCCATCCGGTGGGCACGATGGGGCGAGGTTGGCCCAGGGAAATGTCGCACAGGAGAACTGGGCCTGTGTCCTCGAAGGGGACGTCGGCCAACCGCAGGCCTGTGTCCGCTGTCCGGAGGGCTTGCACCGTGGGGTCGGCGGTCTGGTTGGCCGCCATGCGGGCGAAGTCCACACCAAGGTGGATGGCGTTCGCACCGGACCGGGAGAGGCAATCGGTCACAGCGTTGTCCTTGCCCGCGACGTGCCGGATATCCGTCGTAAATTCGGACACGGCGGAGAGGTGGCACTGCTGGCGGGCCGACCACGGCTCTGCAACCTTGGCCATGGCGAAGACCAGGGGTTTGTGGTCCACAAACGCCGTGAACAGGCGGCCCTCTAAAAGATGGCGGAAGTGGCGAACGGCCAGGTAAAGGCCGAGGAGCTCGCGGTCGAAAGCGCTATACTTGCGCTCGTTAGGGCGACGCTGTCGGCTGAAGAAGGCCAGCAGTTGCCAAGCCCCGTTCACCCACTGTTCATGCACGGCGCCCACCGCGTAGTCGGAAGCGTCCATGGTGAGGGCGATGGGTTTGTCGAGCGCCGGGTGCGCCAGCATGGTCGCGTTCGCGAGGGCCAGCTTAGCGCCCGTGAATGCCTCGTCCATCTCTTTGGTCCAGGTGACGTCGTGCTTGGCCGGCTTGCCCCGGAGGGCTTAGTACAGGGGGCGCATGAGTTTGGCGGCGTGAGGCACGAACCGGTGGTAGAAATTTACCATTTCCAAAAATTCCTGTAGGGCCTTGATGGAGCGGGGGCGCGGGAAACTTGTGACTGCCTCCACCTTGGTCGGCAGCGGAACGGCCCCGCGCTTCGTGATGCGGTGCCCCAGGAAGTCGACGGCCGTTACGCCAAACTGGCATTTCGCCGGGTTGATGATGAGGCCGTGCTGGCCGAGGCGCTCAAAAAGCGTGCGCAGGTGGATGAGGTGCTCCGCCCGGGAAGTGCTGGCGACGAGAATGTCGTCCAAGTAGACAAAAAGGAAGGTGAGGTCACGCAGCACGCTGTGCATCAGCCGTAGGAAGGCCTGGGCCGCGTTCTTAAGGCCGAACGGCATGCGAAGGAACTCGAAGAGGCCAAAAGGTGTAATTACCGCCGTCTTCGGCACGTCGGCCGGCCGGACAGGTACCTGGTGGTAGCCCCGAATGAGGTCGACCTTGGAAAAGATCACCCGCCCCACCAAACGGGCGGAAAAGTCCTGTATATGTGGTATCGGGTACCGGTCGGGGGTGCTGGCATCGTTGAGACGGCGGTAATCGCCGCATGGTCGCCATCCGCCACCCGGTTTGGGCACGATGTGCAGGGGCGAGGCCCACGCGCTATTCGAGCGCCGCACAATGCCCAATCGCTCCAGCGCGTCGAATTCCGCCTTCGCCACGGTGAGTTTGGCCGGGTCGAGGCGACGAGCCCTGGCGTAGACCGGTGGACCTATGGTCGGGATGTCGTGTTCGACGCCATGTTTGACGGCGACGGCCGAAAACGTCGGCTGCGTGAGGGCGGGAAACTCGGCCAGTAGGCGGGTGAAATCGACCGCGGCCGGGAGAGCGCAGGCTAGCTTGGTCGGTGCGGAGCCGCTCAATGAGCAAGTGAGCGAGCTGAAAGTCTCCGCCTTGATGAGCCGACGCCGTTTGACGTCAACCAAAAGCCCATGCGCGCAAAGAAAATCTGCACCCAGCAAGGCCATGGGTACGTTCGCTGTGATGAAGTCCCACCTGAAGCGCTGGCCCCCGAAGCAGAATGCGCTGCTGCGCAAACCGAAGGTGCGGATGGAGGAGCCGTTTGCAGCGACCAAGGCGGGGCCGCAAAGCGCGGCCTGTTTGTCCTGCACTAAGGCGGGTATCACGCTCAGCTGAGCGCCGCTGTCGTACAAAAAACGCCACCCGGACGCTGTGTCCGTAATAAACAGAAGGCTGCCTGAATGGCCGATGCTCATGGCAGGCAGCGAGCGCCGGCCTGGTCGTTTCCCGACCTGCCGAAAGTACACGGTGGGCGGCACGTTCTAGCCTTGCGGCCGAACCTGGCATGATAGTAGCACCAGGTTTGCGGCGGTGGCGGCCGCGCTGGCCGTGCCGGCGGCGGTGGTGGTGGCGGCGGCGGTAGTGGGCGGGGCGTAGCAGTGGCCACGAGGGAAGCCGGGGGCGCTGTAGCCTCCGCACCGGGATCCACTAGGGCAGCACCGTAAACCGACCGCGTGTCGCAGGCCGCGAAAAATTTGTCGGCTTCTCCGGCCAGGGAGCGGGGTTCCGTTGTTTTTGAACCGGCCAGCGCGAGGCGCACCTGTACAGGTAGCTGGCGGAGGAAAAGTGCTCGGAAGAGGAAATCCGGGCGCTGGTCTCCGAGAAGGGACAGCATAAAATCCATCCGAACGGACGGTCGTGTGTCGCCGAGGGCGGGAAGGTCCAGGAGGCGGTCGGCGCGTTCGACCTCCGTGAGCCCGAACGTGGCGAGGACGAGACGTTTGAGTGCCGCGTACTTGTGGTCGCCCGGCGGGCACCGAAGGATGGACACGACGCGGGCGGCAGTGCCGAGTCCGAGGGCGGCGACCACGTGGTAGTACATGGTCTCGTCCGCCGTGATGCCCCGGAGTTGGAATTGAGCTTCGGCCTGCACAAACCAAACGTCGGCTTGCGCTTCCCAGAACTCCGGGAGTTTGATGGTGACGGCGTTGATAGCCATGGCGCGTTCGGGGGTCAGCGACGGCTGAACCAGTCGGGGTCACCAGTGTGGTGCTGTGCACACACGACTCGATTGCCAAAAAGGTAGGCCACAACGCGTGGATACAAACGAAAGCACTTTATTACAAGCTCGCTCATCAGCACTGGGCGGGCTCGACCTTCCAGCCCGCATATATATCCCGAGGCCACGCCTTGCCCCCGGGCGTGACCGATCGGCCGAAAGGTGGGGCATGTATCTCAGTTCCACGCCCGGACGCTCGCGCGACCCACTGGTGCGCGGAATTATTGATCATTGTGCCCGCCACACTCTCTCCTCTTTCTTCCCGCTCCCTCCCTCATATTACTCATTTCGACCCCTCTCCCCTCTTTCTTCCCGCTCCTTTCCTCATATTACTCATTTTGACCCCTCTCCCCTCTTTATTCCTGCTCCTTCCCTCATATTACTCATTTCGACCCCTCTCCCCTCTTTCTTCCCGCTCCTTTCCTCATATTACTCATTTTGACCCCTCTCCCCTCTTTATTCCTGCTCCTTCCCTCATATTACTCATTTCGACCCCCTCTCTCCTCTTTCTTCCTGCTCCATCCCTCATATTACTCATTTCAACCCCTTGCCCCTCTTTCTTCCTGCTCCTTCCCTCATATTACTCATTTTGACTCCTCTCCCCTCTTTCTTCCCGCTCCCTCCCTCATATTACTCATTTCGACACCTCTCCCCTCTTTCTTCCTGCTCCTTCCCTCATATTACTCATTTCGACCCCTCTCTCCTCTTTCTTCCCGCTCCCTCCCTCATATTACTCATTTTGACCCCTCGCCCCTCTTTCTTCCCGCTCCCTCCCTCATATTACTCATTTCGACTCCTCTCTCTCCTCTTTATTTCCGCTTCCTCCCTCATATTACTCATTTCGATCCCCTCTCCCCTCTTTCTTCCCGCTCCCTTCCCTCATATTACCCATTTCGACCCCTCTCTCCTCTTTCTTCCCGCTCCCCTCCTTCATATTACCCATTTCGATCTTCTTCCCCCTTTCTTCCGGCTACCTCTCATATTACCCATTTTGATCCTCTCTCCTCTTTCTTCCCGTTCCCTTCCCTCATATTACTCATTTCGACTCCTCTCTCCTCTTTCTTCCCGCTCCCTTCCCTCATATTACTCATTTCGACCCCTCTCACCTCTTTCTTCCCGCTCCCCTACTTCATATTACTCATTTTGACTCCTCTCCCCTCTTTCTTCCCGCTCCTTCCCTCATATTACTCATTTCGACCCCTCTCTCCTCTTTCTTCCCGCTCCCCTCCTTCATATTACTCATTTTGACTCCTCTCCCCTCTTTCTTCCTGCTCCTTCCCTCATATTACCCATTTCGATCCTCTCCCCTCTTTCTTCCCGCTCCCTCCCTCATATTACCCATTTCGACCCTCTCCCCTCTTTCTTCCCGCTCCCTCCCTCATATTACCCATTTCGACCCTCTCTCCTCTTGCTTCCAGCTCCGTTCCCTCATATTACCCATTTCGACTCCTCTCCCCTCTTTCTTCCTGCTCCCTTCCCTCATATTACCCATTTCGATCCTCTCCCCTCTTTCTTCCCGCTCCCTCCCTCATATTACCCATTTCGAGCCTCTCCCCTCTTTCTTCTCGCTCCCTCCCTCATATTACCCATTTCGATCCTCTCCCCTCTTTCTTCCCGCTCCCTCCCTCATATTACTCATTTCAACCCCTTGCCCCTCTTTCTTCCCGCTCCCTTCCCTCATATTACCCATTTCGATCCTCTCCCCTCTTTCTTCCCGCTCCCTCCCTCATATTACCCATTTCGATCCTCTCCCCCCTTTCTTCCCGCTCCGTTCCCTCATATTACCCATTTCGATGCTCTCCCCCCTTTCTTCCCGCTCCCTTCCCTCATATTACCCATTTCGATCCTCTCCCCCCTTTCTTCCCGTTCCCTCCCTCATATTACCCATTTCGATCCTCTCCCCTCTTTCTTCCCGCTCCCTCCCTCATATTACCCATTTCGATCCTCTCCCCCCTTTCTTCCCGCTCCCTTCCCTCATATTACCCATTTCGATCCTCTCCCCTCTTTCTTCCTGCTCCCTCTCCTCATATTACCCATTTCGATCCTCTCCCCTCTTTCTTCCCGCTCCCTCCCTCATATTACCCATTTCGATCCTCTCCCCCCTTTCTTCCCGCTCCCTTCCCTCATATTACCCATTTCGATCCTCTCCCCTCTTTCTTCCCGCTCCCTCTCCTCATATTACCCATTTCGATCCTCCCCCTCTTTCTTCCTGCTCCCCTCCCTCATATTACCCATTTCGATCCTCTCCCCTCTTTCTTCCCGCTCCCTCCCTCATATTACCCATTTCGATCCTCTCCCCCCTTTCTTCCCGCTCCGTTCCCTCATATTACCCATTTCGAACCTCTCCCCTCTTTCTTCCCGCTCCGTTCCCTCATATTACCCATTTCGATCCTCTCCCCTCTTTCTTCCCGCTCCCTTCCCTCATATTACCCATTTCGATTCTCTCTGCCCTTTCTTCCCGTTCCCTCCCTCATATTACCCATTCCGATCCTCTCCTCCCCTTTCTTCCCGTTCCCTTACCTCATATTACCCATTCCGATCCTCTCCTCCCCTTTCTTCCCGCTCCCTTCCCTCATATTACCCATTTCGACTCCTCCCCCTCTCCCTCCCCGCCCGTCCCTACATCTGCAGCGCGGCAGCGCCGCAGTGCTCGGCGTCGTCGCCTCGTCATGGCGTCGAATCCCAGCTCTCAGTCCATCCGCTCTTTCGCCGCGCTCACACTCGTACTCCTGCTCGTGTCCGCTCCCGGACATTGCCTCGTGTCGGACGCCACTGCAAAAGGAACCCCAGGTAACCCGGGACAGCATATTATGGCTTTCGGTTCCACGGGCGAACCTCATCACGATGCGAACAAAAGGATGGATTTTAATATTACAACTGTCGTAGATGTCGTCCACTAAAACGGCACCGTGTGGTGTGTGTGGAGTATGGGATATGGGGGTGTGTAATGGGTGGGGTGTGTGTGTGTGTGTAATGGGTGGGGGGGGGGGGTGTGGAGAGTGTGCTGTGTGGAGTGTTTCGTGTAGAGTGAGTGGGTGTGGAGTTTGTTTGGAGTAAGTGGTGTGGTGTGTGTGGAGTATGGTGTGTGTGTAATGGGTGGGGTGAAGTGTTTCGTGTTTAACGAGTGGGTGTAGAGTGTGGTGTGGAGTTTGTTTGGAGTAAGTGGTGCGGTGTGTGGTGGTAAATAGTAATTGTCCACTTACAGCGAATTCGGTGATATATGTATATATATTTTTACCCTCGCCAGAGGAGAGGGTATTGCATTTGAGTCTGTTTGTCTGTTTGTCTGTTTGTGTGTGTGTTTGTTACTGGACATTTTTTTTTTTGACAAGGATGTTGATCACTCCGTTTTGTCAGTGTAATGTGTGGCAACAAGATACTCCAGCAGACAGTGGGCATACCCATGGGTTCAGATCCCAAGATACTCCAGCAGACAGTGGGCATACCCATGGGTTCAGATCCCAAGATACTCCAGCAGACAGTGGGCATACCCATGGGTTCAGATCCCAAGATACTCCAGCAGACAGTGTGCATACCCATGGGTTCAGATCCCAAGATACTCCAGAAGACAGTGGGCATACCCATGGGTTCAGATCCCAAGATACTCCAGCAGACAGTGGGCATACCCATGGGTTCAGATCCGAAGATACTCCAGCAGACAGTTGGCATACCCATGGGTTCAGATCCCAAGATACTCCAGCAGACAGTGGGCATACCCATGGGTTCAGATCCCCAGATACTCCAGCAGACAGTGTGCATACCCATGGGTTCAGATCCCAAGATACTCCAGCAGACAGTGGGCATACCCATGGGTTCAGATCCCCAGATACTCCAGCAGACAGTGTGCATACCCATGGGTTCAGATCCCAAGATACTCCAGCAGACAGTGGGCATACCCATGGGTTCAGATCCCAAGATACTCCAGCAGACAGTGGGCATACCCATGGGTTCAGATCCCAAGATACTCCAGCAGACAGTTGGCATACCCATGGGTTCAGATCCCAAGATACTCCAGCAGACAGTGGGCAATACCCATGGGTTCAGATCCCAAGATACTCCAGCAGACAGTGGGCATACCCATGGGTTCAGATCCCAAGATACTCCAGCAGACAGTGGGCATACCCATGGGTTCAGATCCCAAGATACTCCAGCAGACAGTGTGCATACCCATGGGTTCAGATCCCAAGATACTCCAGCAGACAGTGTGCATACCCATGGGTTCAGATCCCCAGATACTCCAGCAGACAGTGTGCATACCCATGGGTTCAGATCCCAAGATACTCCAGCAGACAGTGGGCATACCCATGGGTTCAGATCCCAAGATACTCCAGCAGACAGTGGGCATACCCATGGGTTCAGATCCCAAGATACTCCAGCAGACAGTTGGCATACCCATGGGTTCAGATCCCAAGATACTCCAGCAGACAGTGGGCAATACCCATGGGTTCAGATCCCAAGATACTCCAGCAGACAGTGGGCAGACCCATGGGTTCAGATCCCAAGATACTCCAGCAGACAGTTGGCATACCCATTGGTTCAGATCCCAAGATACTCCAACAGACAGTGGGCATACACATGGGTTCAGATCCCAAGATACTCCAGCAGACAGTGGACATACCCATGGATTCAGAACCCAAGATACTCCAGCAGACAGTGGGCATACCCATGGGTTCAGATCCCAAGATACTCCAGCAGACAGTGGGCATACCCATGGGTTCAGATCCCAAGATACTCCAGCAGACAGTGTGCATACCCTACCCATGGGTTCAGATCCCAAGATACTCCAGCAGACAGTGTGCATACACATGGGTTCAGATCCCAAGATACTCCAGCAGACAGTGGGCATACCCATGGGTTCAGATCCCAAGATACTCCAGCAGACAGTTGGCATACCCATGGGTTCAGATCCCAAGATACTCCAGCAGGCAGTGGGCATACCCATGGGTTCAGATCCCAAGATACTCCAGCAGACAGTGGGCATACCCATGGATTCAGATCCCAAGATACTCCAGCAGACAGTTGGCATACCCATGGGTTCAGATCCCAAGATACTCCAGCAGACAGTGTGCATACCCATGGGTTCAGATCCCAAGATACTCCAGCAGACAGTTGGCATACCCATGGGTTCAGATCCCAAGATACTCCAGCAGACAGTGGGCATACCCATGGGTTCAGATCCCCAGATACTCCAGCAGACAGTGTGCATACCCATGGGTTCAGATCCCAAGATACTCCAGCAGACTGTGCATACCCATGGGTTCAGATCCCAATATACTCCAGCAGACAGTTGGCATACCGATGGGTTCAGATCCCAATACACTCCAGCAGACAGGTGGCATACCCATGGGTTCAGATCCCAAGATACTCCAGCAGTCAGTGGGCATACCCATGGGTTCAGATCCCAAGATACTCCAGCAGACAGTGAGCATACCCATGGGTTCAGATCCCAAGATACTCCAGCAGACAGTGTGCATACCCATGGGTTCAGAACCCAAGATACTCCAGCTGTCAGTGGGCATACCCATGGGTTCAGAACCCAAGATACTCCAGCAGTCAGTGGGCATACCCATGGGTTCAGATCCCAAGATACTCCAGCAGACAGTGTGCATACCCATGGGTTCAGATCCCAAGATACTCCAGCAGACAGTGGGCATACCCATGGGTTCAGATCCCAAGATACTCCAGCAGACAGTGTGCATACCCATGGGTTCAGATCCCAAGATACTCCAGCAGACAGTGGGGATACCCATGGGTTCAGATCCCAATATACTCCAGTAGACAGTTGGCATAACCATGGGTTCAGATCCCAAGATACTCCAGCAGACAGTTGGCATACCCATGGGTTCAGATCCCAAGATACTCCAGCAGACAGTGGGCATACCCATGGGTTCAGATCCCAAGATACTCCAGCAGACAGTGGGCATACCCATGGGTTCAGATCCCAAGATACTCCAGCAGACAGTGGGCATACCCATGGGTTCAGATCCCCAGATACTCCAGCAGACAGTGTGCATACCCATGGGTTCAGATCCAAAGATACTCCAGCAGACAGTGGGATACCCATGGGTTCAGATCCCAAGATACTCCAGCAGACAGTGGGCATACCCATGGGTTCAGATCCCAAGATACTCCAGCAGACAGTGGGCATACACATGGGTTCAGATCCAAAGATACTCCAGCAGACAGTGGACATACCCATGGATTCAGAACCCAAGATACTCCAGCAGACAGTGGGCATACCCATGGGTTCAGATCCCAAGATACTCCAGCAGACAGTGGGCATACCCATGGGTTCAGATCCCAAGATACTCCAGCAGACAGTGGGCATACCCATGGGTTCAGATCCAAAGATACTCCAGCAGACAGTGGGCATACCCATGGGTTCAGATCCCAAGATACTCCAGCACAGTGGGCATACCCATGGGTTCAGATCCCAAGATACTCCAGCAGACAGTTGGCATACCCATGGGTTCAGATCCCAAGATACTCCAGCAGACAGTGTGCATACCCATGGGTTCAGATCCCAAGATACTCCAGCAGACAGTTGGCATACCCATGGGTTCAGATCCCAAGATACTCCAGCAGACAGTAGGCATACCCATGGGTTCAGATCCCCAGATACTCCAGCAGACAGTGTGCATACCCATGGGTTCAGATCCCAAGATACTCCAGCAGACAGTGTGCATACCCATGGGTTCAGATCCCAATATACTCCAGCAGACAGTTGACATACCCATGGGTTCAGAACCCAAGATACTCCAGCAGTCAGTGGGCATACCCATGGGTTCAGATCCCAAGATACTCCAGCAGACTGTGCATACCCATGGGTTCAGATCCCAAGATACTCCAGCAGACTGTGCATACCCATGGGTTCAGATCCCAAGATACTCCAGCAGACTGGGGATACCCATGGGTTCAGATCCCAATATACTCCAGCAGACAGGTGGCATACCCATGGGTTCAGAGCCCAAGATACTCCAGCAGTCAGTGGGCATACCCATGGGTTCAGATCCCAAGATACTCCAGCAGACAGTGGGCATTCCCATGGGTTCAGATCCCAAGATACTCCAGCAGACAGTGAGCATACCCATGGGTTCAGATCCCAAGATACTCCAGCAGACAGTGTGCATACCCATGGGTTCAGAACCCAAGATACTCCAGCAGTCAGTGGGCATACCCATGGGTTCAGATCCCAAGATACTCTAGCAGACAGTGTGCATACCCATGGGTTCAGATCCCAAGATACTCCAGCAGACAGTGTGCATACCCATGGGTTCAGATCCCAAGATACTCCAGCAGACAGTGGGGATACCCATGGGTTCAGATCCCAATATACTCCAGTAGACAGTTGGCATAACCATGGGTTCAGATCCCAAGATACTCCAGCAGACAGTGGGCATACCCATGGGTTCAGATCCCAAGATACTCCAGCAGACAGTGGGCATACCCATGGGTTCAGATCCCAAGATACTCCAGCAGACAGTGGGCATACCCATGGGTTCAGATCCCAAGATACTCCAGCAGACAGTGGGCATACCCATGGGTTCAGATCCCACGATACTCCAGCAGACAGTTGGCATACCCATGGGTTCAGATCCCAAGATACTCCAGCAGACAGTGGGCATACCCATGGGTTCAGATCCCACGATACTCCAGCAGACAGTTGGCATACCCATGGGTTCAGATCCCAACATACTCCAACAGACAGTGGGCATACCCATGGGTTCAGATCCCAAGATACTCCAGCAGACAGTGGGCATACCCATGGGTTCAGATCCCAAGATACTCCAGCAGACAGTGGGCATACCCATGGGTTCAGATCCCAAGATACTCCAGCAGACAGTGGGCATACCCATGGGTTCAGATCCCAAGATACTCCAGCAGACAGTGGGCATACCCATGGGTTCAGATCCCACGATACTCCAGCAGACAGTTGGCATACCCATGGGTTCAGATCCCAACATACTCCAACAGACAGTGGGCATACCCATGGGTTCAGATCCCAAGATACTCCAGCAGACAGTGGGCATACACATGGGTTCAGATCCAAAGATACTCCAGCAGACAGTGGACATACCCATGGATTCAGAACCCAAGATACCCCAGCAGACAGTGGGCATACCCATGGGTTCAGATCCCAAGATACTCCAGCAGACAGTGGGCATACCCATGGGTTCAGATCCCAAGATACTCCAGCAGACAGTTGGCATACCCATGGGTTCAGATCCAAAGATACTCCAGCAGACAGTGGACATACCCATGGATTCAGAACCCAAGATACCCCAGCAGACAGTGGGCATACCCATGGGTTCAGATCCCAAGATACTCCAGCAGACAGTGGGCATACCCATGGATTCAGAACCCAAGATACCCCAGCAGACAGTGGGCATACCCATGGGTTCAGATTCCAAGATACTCCAGCAGACAGTGTGCATACCCTACCCATGGGTTCAGATCCCAAGATACTCCAGCAGACAGTGGGCATACCCATGGGTTCAGATCCCCAGATACTCCAGCAGACAGTGTGCATACCCATGGGTTCAGATCCCAAGATAATCCAGTAGACTGTGCATACCCATGGGTTCAGATCCCAATATACTCCAGCAGACAGTTGGCATACCGATGGGTTCAGATCCCAATATACTCCAGTAGACAGTTGACATACCCATGGGTTCAGAACCCAAGATACTCCAGCAGTCAATGGGCATACCCATGGGTTCAGAACCCAAGATACTCCAGCAGTCAGTGGGCATACCCATGGGTTCAGATCCCAAGATACTCCAGCAGACAGTGAGCATACCCATGGGTTCAGATCCCAAGATACTCCAGCAGACAGTGTGCATACCCATGGGTTCAGAACCCAAGATACTCCAGCAGTCAGTGGGCATACCCATGGGTTCAGATCCCAAGATACTCCAGCAGACAGTGTGCATACCCATGGGTTCAGATCCCAAGATACTCCAGCAGACCGTGGGGATACCCATGGGTTCAGATCCCAAGATACTCCAGCAGACAGGTGGCATACCCATGGGTTCAGGTCCCAAGATACTCCAGCAGTCAGTGGGCATACCCATGGGTTCAGATCCCAAGATACTCCAGCAGACAGTTGGCATACCCATGGGTTCAGATCCCAATATACTCCAGCAGTCAGTGGGCATACCCATGGGTTCAGATCCCAAGATACTCCAGCAGACAGTGAGCATACCCATGGGTTCAGATCCCAAGATACTCCAGCAGACAGTGGGGATACCCATGGGTTCAGATCCCAATATACTCCAGTAGACAGTTGGCATAACCATGGGTTCAGATTCCAAGATACTCCAGCAGACAGTTGGCATACCCATGGGTTCAGATCCCAAGATACTCCAGCAGATAGTGGGCATACCCATGGGTTCAGATCCCAAGATACTCCAGCAGACAGTGGGCATACCCATGGGTTCAGATCCCAAGATACTCCAGCAGACAGTGTGCATACCCATGGGTTCAGAACCCAAGATACTCCAGCAGTCAGTGGGCATACCCATGGGTTCAGATCCCAAGATACTCCAGCAGACAGTGTGCATACCCATGGGTTCAGTTCCCAAGATACTCCAGCAGACAGTGTGCATACCCATGGGTTCAGATCCCAAGATACTCCAGCAGACAGTGGGGATACCCATGGGTTCAGATCCCAATATACTTCAGTAGACAGTTGGCATAACCATGGGTTCAGATTCCAAGATACTCCAGCAGACAGTTGGCATACCCATGGGTTCAGATCCCAAGATACTCCAGCAGATAGTGGGCATACCCATGGGTTCAGATCCCAAGATACTCCAGCAGACAGTGGGCATACCCATGGGTTCAGATCCCAAGATACTCCAGCAGACAGTGGGCATACCCATGGGTTCAGATCCCACGATACTCCAGCAGACAGTTGGCATACCCATGGGTTCAGATCCCAACATACTCCAGCAGACAGTGGGCATACCCATGGGTTCAGATCCCAGGATACTCCAGCAGACAGTGGGCATACCCATGGGTTCAGATCCCAAGATACTCCAGCAGACAGTTGGCATACCCATGGGTTCAGATCCCAAGATACTCCAGCAGACAGTGGGCATACCCATGGGTTCAGATCCCCAGATACTCCAGCAGACAGTGTGCATACCCATGGGTTCAGATCCCAAGATACTCCAGCAGACAGTGGGCATACCCATGGGTTCAGATCCCCAGATACTCCAGCAGACAGTGTGCATACCCATGGGTTCAGATCCCAAGATACTCCAGCAGACAGTGGGCATACTCATGGGTTCAGATCCCAAGATACTCCAGCAGACAGTGGGCATACCCATGGGTTCAGATCCCAAGATACTCCAGCAGACAGTTGGCATACCCATGGGTTCAGATCCCAAGATACTCCAGCAGACAGTGGGCATACCCATGGGTTCAGATCCCAAGATACTCCAGCAGACAGTGGGCAGACCCATGGGTTCAGATCCCAAGATACTCCAGCAGACAGTTGGCATACCCATTGGTTCAGATCCCAAGATACTCCAACAGACAGTGGGCATACCCATGGGTTCAGATCCAAAGATACTCCAGCAGACAGTGGACATACCCATGGATTCAGAACCCAAGATACCCCAGCAGACAGTGGGGATACCCATGGGTTCAGATCCCAATATACTCCAGTAGACAGTTGGCATAACCATGGGTTCAGATCCCAAGATACTCCAGCAGACAGTGGGCATACCCATGGGTTCAGATCCCAAGATACTCCAGCAGACAGTGGGCATACCCATGGGTTCAGATCCCAAGATACTCCAGCAGACAGTGGGCATACCCATGGGTTCAGATCCCAAGATACTCCAGCAGACAGTGGGCATACCCATGGGTTCAGATCCCACGATACTCCAGCAGACAGTTGGCATACCCATGGGTTCAGATCCCAAGATACTCCAGCAGACAGTGGGCATACCCATGGGTTCAGATCCCACGATACTCCAGCAGACAGTTGGCATACCCATGGGTTCAGATCCCAACATACTCCAACAGACAGTGGGCATACCCATGGGTTCAGATCCCAAGATACTCCAGCAGACAGTGAGCATACCCATGGGTTCAGATCCCAAGATACTCCAGCAGACAGTTGGCATACCCATGGGTTCAGATCCCAACATACTCCAACAGACAGTGGGCATACCCATGGGTTCAGATCCCAAGATACTCCAGCAGACAGTGGGCATACACATGGGTTCAGATCCAAAGATACTCCAGCAGACAGTGGACATACCCATGGATTCAGAACCCAAGATACCCCAGCAGACAGTGGGCATACCCATGGGTTCAGATCCCAAGATACTCCAGCAGACAGTGGGCATACCCATGGGTTCAGATCCCAAGATACTCCAGCAGACAGTGGGCATACCCATGGGTTCAGATCCCAAGATACTCCAGCAGACAGTGGGCATACCCATGGGTTCAGATCCCAAGATACTCCAGCATACAGTGGGCATACCCATGGGTTCAGATCCCAAGATACTCCAGCAGACAGTGGGCATACCCATGGGTTCAGATCCCAAGATACTCCAGCAGACAGTGTGCATACCCATGGGTTCAGAACCCAAGATACTCCAGCAGTCAGTGGGCATACCCATGGGTTCAGATCCCAAGATACTCCAGCAGACAGTGTGCATACCCATGGGTTCAGTTCCCAAGATACTCCAGCAGACAGTGTGCATACCCATGGGTTCAGATCCCAAGATACTCCAGCAGACAGTGGGGATACCCATGGGTTCAGATCCCAATATACTCCAGTAGACAGTTGGCATAACCATGGGTTCAGATTCCAAGATACTCCAGCAGACAGTTGGCATACCCATGGGTTCAGATCCCAAGATACTCCAGCAGATAGTGGGCATACCCATGGGTTCAGATCCCAAGATACTCCAGCAGACAGTGGGCATACCCATGGGTTCAGATCCCAAGATACTCCAGCAGACAGTGGGCATACCCATGGGTTCAGATCCCACGATACTCCAGCAGACAGTTGGCATACCCATGGGTTCAGATCCCAACATACTCCAACAGACAGTGGGCATACCCATGGGTTCAGATCCCAAGATACTCCAGCAGACAGTGGGCATACACATGGGTTCAGATCCAAAGATACTCCAGCAGACAGTGGACATACCCATGGATTCAGAACCCAAGATACCCTAGCAGACAGTGGGCATACCCATGGGTTCAGATCCCAAGATACTCCAGCAGACAGTGGGCATACCCATGGGTTCAGATCCCAAGATACTCCAGCAGACAGTGGGCATACCCATGGGTTCAGATCCCAAGATACTCCAGCAGACAGTGTGCATACCCATGGGTTCAGATCCCAAGATACTCCAGCAGACAGTGGGCATACCCATGGGTTCAGATCCCAAGATACTCCAGCAGACAGTGGGCATACCCATGGGTTCAGATCCCAAGATACTCCAGCAGACAGTTGGCATACCCATGGGTTTAGATCCCAAGATACTCCAGCAGACAGTGGGCATACCCATGGGTTCAGATCCCCAGATACTCCAGCAGACAGTGTGCATACCCATGGGTTCAGATCCCAAGATACTCCAGCAGACAGTGTGCATACCCATGGGTTCAGATCCCCAGATACTCCAGCAGACAGTGTGCATACCCATGGGTTCAGATCCCCAGATACTCCAGCAGACAGTGTGCATACCCATGGGTTCAGATCCCAAGATACTCCAGCAGACAGTGGGCATACTCATGGGTTCAGATCCCAAGATACTCCAGCAGACAGTGGGCATACCCATGGGTTCAGATCCCAAGATACTCCAGCAGACAGTGTGCATACCCATGGGTTCAGATCCCAATATACTCCAGCAGACAGTTGACATACCCATGGGTTCAGAACCCAAGATACTCCAGCAGTCAGTGGGCATACCCATGGGTTCAGATCCCAAGATACTCCAGCAGACAGTGGGCATACCCATGGGTTCAGATCCCAAGATACTCCAGCAGACAGTTGGCATACCCATGGGTTCAGATCCCAAGATACTCCAGCAGACAGTGGGCATACCCATGGGTTCAGATCCCAAGATACTCCAGCAGACAGTGGGCAGACCCATGGGTTCAGATCCCAAGATACTCCAGCAGACAGTTGGCATACCCATTGGTTCAGATCCCAAGATACTCCAACAGACAGTGGGCATACCCATGGGTTCAGATCCCAAGATACTCCAGCAGACAGTGGGCATACCCATGGGTTCAGATCCCAAGATACTCCAGCAGACAGTGGGCATACCCATGGGTTCAGATCCCAAGATACTCCAGCATACAGTGGGCATACCCATGGGTTCAGATCCCAAGATACTCCAGCAGACAGTGGGCATACCCATGGGTTCAGATCCCAAGATACTCCAGCAGACAGTGTGCATACCCATGGGTTCAGAACCCAAGATACTCCAGCAGTCAGTGGGCATACCCATGGGTTCAGATCCCAAGATACTCCAGCAGACAGTGTGCATACCCATGGGTTCAGTTCCCAAGATACTCCAGCAGACAGTGTGCATACCCATGGGTTCAGATCCCAAGATACTCCAGCAGACAGTGGGGATACCCATGGGTTCAGATCCCAATATACTCCAGTAGACAGTTGGCATAACCATGGGTTCAGATTCCAAGATACTCCAGCAGACAGTTGGCATACCCATGGGTTCAGATCCCAAGATACTCCAGCAGACAGTGGGCATACCCATGGGTTCAGATCCCAAGATACTCCAGCAGACAGTTGGCATACCCATGGGTTCAGATCCCAAGATACTCCAGCAGACAGTGGGCATACCCATGGGTTCAGATCCCAAGATACTCCAGCAGACAGTGGGCAGACCCATGGGTTCAGATCCCAAGATACTCCAGCAGACAGTTGGCATACCCATTGGTTCAGATCCCAAGATACTCCAACAGACAGTGGGCATACCCATGGGTTCAGATCCCAAGATACTCCAGCAGACAGTGGACATACCCATGGATTCAGAACCCAAGATACTCCAGCAGACAGTGGGCATACCCATGGGTTCAGATCCCAAGATACTCCAGCAGACAGTGGGCATACCCATGGGTTCAGATTCCAAGATACTCCAGCAGACAGTGTGCATACCCTACCCATGGGTTCAGATCCCAAGATACTCCAGCAGACAGTGTGCATACACATGGGTTCAGATCCCAAGATACTCCAGCAGACAGTGGGCATACCCATGGGTTCAGATCCCAAGATACTCCAGCAGACAGTTGGCATACCCATGGGTTCAAATCCCAAGATACTCCAGCAGGCAGTGGGCATACCCATGGGTTCAGATCCCAAGATACTCCAGCAGACAGTGGGCATACCCATGGATTCAGATCCCAAGATACTCCAGCAGACAGTTGGCATACCCATGGGTTCAGATCCCAAGATACTCCAGCAGACAGTGTGCATACCCATGGGTTCAGATCCCAAGGTACTCCAGCAGACAGTTGGCATACCCATGGGTTCAGATCCCAAGATACTCCAGCAGACAGTGGGCATACCCATGGGTTCAGATCCCCAGATACTCCAGCAGACAGTGTGCATACCCATGGGTTCAGATCCCAAGATACTCCAGCAGACTGTGCATACCCATGGGTTCAGATCCCAATATACTCCAGCAGACAGTTGGCATACCGATGGGTTCAGATCCCAATATACTCCAGTAGACAGTTGACATACCCATGGGTTCAGAACCCAAGATACTCCAGCAGTCAGTGGGCATACCCATGGGTTCAGATCCCAAGATACTCCAGCAGACAGTGGGCATTCCAATGGGATCAGATCCCAAGATACTCCAGCAGACAGTGTGCATACCCATGGGTTCAGATCCCAAAATACTCCAGCAGACAGTGTGCATACCCATGGGTTCAGATCCCAAGATACTCCAGCAGACCGTGGGGATACACATGGGTTCAGATCCCAAGATACTCCAGCAGACAGTGGGCATCGTACGACGGGCCCTTCCGCGTGCTGGCGACCGGGGTGAAGCACTTCACCCTGGACATCGGCGGTACTCCTGACCGCGTTTCTGTGGACCGCCTCAAGCCGGCCCACCTCGACGTGGACCATCCACCGCCAGTGGCCCGACCCCCGCGTCGGGGCCGCCCCCCTGCGGGCGGACCCCCGGCACCGCCCAGCCCCGCCGCCCCCCGGTCCTGCACCCATCCCAGGGGCAGCCGGAGGCATCCCAGATGGCATCCCTGCATCCCAGACGCCGCCAGTCACCAGGGGGCGCTTCGGCCGGGTCATCCGTTTGCCCCGCAAACTGGCCCTTCAGGTGCGCGGGAATTCTGGGGGGGCGCGTGTGGCGGACACGAAAGCACTGACGTGGTGACATCACCCCGCACACCGAGTGGGGGTGGGCCACGCCCGGGAGAGAGGCGTGGCCTCACGATATACACGGGGCGCGCAGCCCTGAGAGTTCAGTGTTACAGTGAGCTCTTGAATAAAGACTCTCACAAATTACCGCGTTGTCCGCTTCCTCCTTGTTTACAAACAGCGCGCGTAACACCGCGCTTTAGTAGCACACTTACACCTGAGCTGTCTAGTCTGGGTTTTTGGGCGACCGGACTAAACATCACGAGGAGCACCATCCCACTGATGGACTGGGCGTCCCGTCTGCTGACAGTTGGTGGAGCTTTAAGATCCCACGGAGTCCTTCGTGACGAGTAGGTGAGCTATCGCCGGAAGCCTGAATATATATCAAATGCATGCCCTGATTACCACTTCGAAGGCAAAGGCAAACCACCCTGTGCAATCCTTGCTCTGCGGCTTCTTTGGTAGTGTAGCGGTTACCGGTAGCATGACACAATTACCCTGCACCGGCCGATGACGCAACCGGCAAGCGGTCACGTGTCCGGACTCGCCCTGGCGTGTTGAGACTTGCCTTTACCGGGGCGAACGCTTGCCTTGCATACCACGCCCCGTTGAGAGGCGTGGCTTATCTATTTGCATACCACGCCCGCCTGGAGGCGTGGCTTTTGTGTGTTGAGTTTCTGACATATATATTGCCGCCCGTTCGATGGGCTGATTCAGTGCTTTGGAGTTCGTTTGAGTGAGCTGGGAATAAATAGCTCAGAGAAACCTAATTCCTGGCGTCGTCCATTTGGTCCGATTTTATCGTGCGAGCACAGCTCCCACAATTGGTGACCCCTTTCTACGAACACGGCGATGGAGTCAGCTGTAGCTTTGAAGCTCCCGGGCTTTTGGGAATCTCACGCGGCCGTTTGGTTTGCTCAAGCGGATTCTCAATTCGCCCTGCGGGACATTACGGAGGACACGACGCGCTACCACCACGTGGTCTCCGCGCTCAACGCCTCCTCCGCTTCCCGGGTTCTGAGCTTCCTACAGCACCCGCCGGACGCCGACAAATACGGCGTGCTCAAAGACCTACTCCTCGGTGCGTTTGGACTCACGGAGACCGAACGCGCACGACAACTACTACACCTCCCGGAGATGGGCAAGGCCTGTCCGTCCGAAAGCATGGACCACATGCTTGCTCTTCTCGGTGACCACAGCCCGGACTTCCTCTTCCGCGAGCTGTTCCTCCAGCGGCTCCGGGCAGGTACGGTTAGCTTTGGCTAATTCGCCCATCACGGACCCTCGCGCCCTGGCCAAGGAGGCCGATAAATTTTGCTCGGCCAGGCGACACGTCGGAGCGGCCGCCTGGGACCCTGGGCCGACCGAGGCAACGCCCGCGCCACGACCGGCGCCTCCACCGGCCGAGTCGGCGCCACTGGCGGCAGCGGCCGCCCCATCGACCGAACCCGACGCGGCCGCAGGAGCCTCCACCAGAGCGGACCATGTGCTATTACCACGCCAGGTTCGGGCAGAAGGCCAGAACGTGCCGCCCACCGTGCACTTTCGGCGGGTCAGGAAATGACCAGGCCGGCGCTCGCTGCCTGCCATGAGCGTCAGCCATTCAGGCAGCCTTCTGTTTATCACGGACACGGAGTCCGGGCGGCGTTTTTTGTGTGACACCGGCGCTCAGCTGAGCGTGATACCCGCCTCGGTGGAGGACAAACAGGCCGCGCTTTGCGGCCCCGCTTTGGTCGCCGCAAACGGTTCCTCCATCCGCACCTTCGGTTCACGCAGCGTCGCATTCTGCTTCGGGGGCCAGCGCTTCAGGTGGGACTTAATCACGGCGAACGTGCCCATGGCCTTGCTGGGTGCAGATTTTCTTTGCACGCATGGGCTTTTGGTCGACGTCAAACGGCGTCGGCTCATTAACGCGGAGACCTTCAGCTCGCTCGCTTGCTCATTGAGCACCTCCGCTCCGACCAAGCTAGCCTGCGCGCTCCCGGCCATGGACGATTTCACCCGCCTACTCGCCGAGTTTCCCGCCCTCACGCAGCCGACGTTTTCGGCCGTCGCCGTCAAGCACGGCGTCGAACACCACATCCCGACCACAGGTCCACCGGTCTACACCAGGGCTCGCCGCCTCAACCCGGCCAAACTCGCCGTAGCGAAGGCGGAATTCGACGCGCTGGAGCGATTGGGAATTTTGCGGCGCTCGAATAGCGCGTGGGCCTCGCCCCTGCACATCGTGCCCAAACCAGGTGGTGGATGGCGACCATGCGGCGATTACCGCCGCCTCAACGACGCCACCACCCCCGACCGGTACCCGATACCACACATACAGGACTTTTCCGCCCGTTTGGCGGGGCGGGTGATCTTCTCCAAGGTCGACCTCATTCGGGGCTACCACCAGGTACCTGTCCGGCCGGCCGACGTTCCGAAGACGGCTGGAATTACACCTTTTGGCCTCTTCGAGTTCCTCCGAATGCCGTTCGGCCTTAAAAACGCGGCCCAGGCCTTTCAGCGGCTGATGGACAGTGTGCTGCGCGATCTCACCTTTCTGTTCGTCTGCCTGGATGACATTCTCATCGCCAGCACTTCCCGGGCGGAGCACCTCGTCCACCTGCGCACGCTTTTTGAGCGCCTCGGCCAGCACGGCCTCATCATCAACCCGGCGAAATGCCAGTTTGGCGTAACGGCCGTCGACTTCCTGGGGCACCGCATCACGAAGCGCAGGGCCGTCCCGCTGCCTACCAAGTTGGAGGCAGTCACAAGTTTCCCGCGCCCTCGCTCCATCAAGGCCCTACAGGAATTTTTGGGGATGGTAAATTTCT
The DNA here is from genome assembly GCF_964187855.1 of Myxine glutinosa. Taxonomy (NCBI): domain Eukaryota; kingdom Metazoa; phylum Chordata; class Myxini; order Myxiniformes; family Myxinidae; genus Myxine; species Myxine glutinosa. The sequence continues at coordinate 104,761,510 of NC_136263.1, forward strand.
ACCACTGGTTCGTGCCTCGCGCCGCCCAACTCATGCGCCCCCTGTACGAAGCCGTCCGGGGCAAGCCGGCCAAGCACGTCGTCGCCTGGACCACAGAGATGGACGCGGCGTTCACGGGCGCTAAGCTGGCCCTCGCCAACGCGACCATGCTGGCGCACCCAGTGCTCGACGCACCCATCGCCCTCACCACGGACGCTTCCGACTACGCGGTGGGCGCCGTGCATGAACAGTGGGTGAACGGAGCTTGGCAACCGCTGGCCTTCTTCAGCCGGCAGCTTCGCCCTAACGAGCGCAAGTATAGCGCTATCGACCGCGAGCTTCTCGGCCTTTACCTGGCTGTTCGCCACTTCCGCCATCTTTTGGAGGGCCGCCCATGTGCGGCGTTTGTGGACCACAAACCCCTGGTCTTCGCCATGGCCAAGGTTACGGAGCCGTGGTCGGCCCGCCAGCAGCGCCACCTCTCCGCCGTGTCCGAATTTACGACGGACATCCGGCACATCGCGGGCAAGGACAACGCTGTGGCCGATTGCCTCTCCCGGTCCGGCGCGAACGCCGTCCACCTGGGTGTGGACTTCACCCGCATGGCGGCCAACCAGACCGCCGACCCCACGGTGCAAGCCCTCCGGACAGCGGACACAGGCCTGCGGTTGGCCGACGTCCCCTTCGAGGACACAGGCACAGTTCTCCTGTGTGACGTCTCCCTGGGCCAACCTCGCCCCATCGTGCCCACCGGATGGCGGCGGCACATTTTTGACGCCCTCCACGGCCTTTCCCACCCGGGCCGGAAAGCATCACAGAAGTTCGTGGCAGCGAAATTCGTCTGGCACGGGCTCCGTAAAGACGTCCGCGACTGGGCCAATGCCTGTGTCGCCTGCCAGCACGCGAAGGTCCACCGGCACACCCAGGCCCCGTTGGCACCATTCGACGTGCCCGCGCGGCGCTTCGACCACGTCAATGTGGACCTGGTGGGACCCCTTCCCTCCTCGCGGGGCTTCACCCACCTCCTCACAATGGTGGACAGGACCACCAGGTGGCCGGAGGCCGTCCCGCTGGCATCAACAACATCCGCCGACGTGGCGCAGGCCTTCATTGGCACCTTGATTGCCCGTTTCGGCGCCCCCTCGGACATCTCCTCCGATAGAGGCCCGCAATTCACCTCCGAGCTTTGAGGCGCGGTCGCCCAGGCCTTGGGGGTCAAGCTTCACCGCACCACGGCCTACCACCCCCAAGCCAACGGCTTGTGCGAGCGGTTCCACCGCTCGATGAAGGCCGCTCTCAGGGCCAGCCTCCAGGACGACGGTTGGGCCGACAGGCTCCCGTGGGTCCTATTGGGCCTCCGAACGGCCCCTAAAGAGGACCTCCAGGCTTCCACCGCCGAGCTGGTCTACGGCCAGCCACTGCGCGTGCCGGGCGAATTCATCCCTGACGCCACCGGCCCCTGGTCCGCGGCTCGCCAACGCTCGGTCCTCCAGGAGGCCGCCAGGAGATTTGCCCCCGTGTCCACGTCCCACCACGGCTGCCCCCAAGCCCACGTCCCCCCAGCACTTCGCACTGCGGAGTACGTTTTTATCCGGCACGACGCACACCGGGGAACGCTCCGGCCGCCGTACGATGGACCTTTCTGGGTCCTTAAGAGGGACGACAAGTCGTTCACCATCGACATCGGCGGCAAGGCGGACCGCATCTCCGTGGACCGCCTCAAGCCGGCCCATTTGGACCTCGACCAACCACGGTTGGCCCTTCCTCCACGTCGGGGCCGTCCCCCGTCACCCAGGCCCCCCGCCCGACCATCCACCGCCCCGCCACCTACCACCCCCACACGAATCGTCAGGGGTCGTTTCGGCCGGGTCATCAAGACCCCCCTCAAACTGACTCTCCCGGTGCATGTTAATTCTTGGGGGGCGCGTGTAGCGGTTACCGGTAGCATGACAATTACCCTGCACCGGCAGATGACGCAACCGGCGAGCGGTCACGTGTCCGGACTCGCCCGGGCGTGTTGATACTTGCCTTTCCCGGGCGAACGCTTGCCTTGCATACCACGCCCCGTTGAGAGGCGTGGCTTATCTATTTGCCTACCACGCCCCGCCTGAGAGGCGTGGCTTTTGTGTGTTGAGTTTCGGATATATATTGCCGCCCGTTCGATGGGCTGATTCAGACTTCAGTGCTTTGGAGTTCGTTTGAGTGAGCTGGGAATAAATAGCTCAGAGAAACCTAATTCCTGGCGTCGTCCATTTTGTCCGATTTTATCGTGCGAGAACAGCTCCCACAGTAGCATGAATTTGATGAAATGTTTTACATTTTGCGTACCACAGCAAAAAGACCATTACAAAAAATGAACCAGATGAGGAGATGGCAAAAGCAATGGGGGTGGGGATCTTCTTCTTCCCCTTAGTATGCAGCACATGGCTGCAGGTTGCAGCATTTGCTGGAAGCTCAGCTTGCCTGGGCTGCTGATGCAGTGCCCCCTGCAGGTTCAAGTAGGGATTTGTAATTTGTCCAGGTTGCCGGCGATACCTGACCTACTCTTCACAAATGACACCGTGGGATCTTTAACGACCACCAACTAATTCCGGCAGATGGGACGCCCAGTCATCCATCCGAGGGACAATCACCCTGCATGTGATAAACTGGGATGACAGTTTAGTTGGGTCGGGATTCAAACCCAGGTTAGACAGCTCAGGCCAGGGTGCATACCTTGAGGCCATCCTGCCAGCCATGTGGGGGATGATTAATGAGCACCTCTCGATAATGAGGGAAGAAGTGTAAGATAAAGGCAAAGAGGTTGGGAGGGCATAGACGAGAGGGTAGGGAAGGGCAATGGTACGGCTACCTGTGTAAGGGATGGGCTTGTGCGGTCAATTCCAACATTAACATTTACACAAGAAATTGATGACCCAAAAGGGCTTTGAGGTTGTATCTGTGATATTTTATTGCCCAAAATCTCTGACAACTTGATACTCGGTCAGATATCGCGAGTTATCTTGTTTGAATGTCTTGTTCTCTACAATGTGGGCTGTGTCTCTCTTTTTCCCGTGTGGTGGTAACGTTGTGCTCCCTTTGGAAGGTCGTCACTGCGTTGACTGCCACGCATTTGAATTCATGGAAAGAGCCTTGACCGCCATGCAAAGCTCCACAGAAGGACTCATCACCAGAGTAAGTTTCCTGTGCCTTGAAGAGTGTGTGACACACTCGCACAGACTCACTCGCTGTTCCACATAAAAAAAAGAAACGATGCATTTCCTTAACACCTGATGTAACTAATACTGTGTTGTATGCAAACAGGTGTTCGTGAAGATCTTTCGGCTTTGCTTGACATCGATTAGTTTTTGAAATTGAGACAAGCTATACTACATGGCCAAAAGTATGTGGACTCCCGTATGTGCTCGTCGAACATCTCATTCCAACATCATGGGCATTAATATGGAGTTGGTCCTCCCTTTGCTGCTATAACAGCCTCCACTTTTTTTGGAAGACTTTCCACAAGATGTTGGAGCATTGCTGCGGGGATTTGCGTCCATTCAGCCACAAGAGCATTAGTGAGGTCGGGCACTGATGTTGGGCGAAGTTCCAATTCATCCCAAAGGTGTTCGATGGGGTTGAGCTCAGGGCTCTGTGCAGGCCAGTCAAGTTCTTCTACACCAATCTCGACAAACCATTTCTGTTTGGACTTCGCTTTGTGCACGGGGGCATTGTCATTCTGAAACAGGAAAGGGCCTTTCCCAAACTGTTGCCACAAAGTTAGAAGCACACAATCGTCTAGAATGTCATTGTATGTGGTAGCGTTAAGATTTCCCTTCACTGGAACTAAGGGGCCGAGCCCGAACCATGAAAAACAGCCCCGGACCATTATATTCCTCCTCCACCAAACTTTACAGTTGGCACTATGCATTCGGGCAGGTTCCAGAGTCCAATGGTGGCGAGCTTTACACCACTCCAGCCGATGCCTGGCATTGCGCATGGTGATTTTAGGCTTGTGTGCAGCTTCTCGGCCATGGAAACCCATTTCATGAAGCTCCCGACGAACAGTTGTTGTGCTGACGTTGCTTCCAGAGGCAGTTTGGAACTTGGTAGTGAGTGTTGCAACCGAGGACAGACGATTTTTACGCGCTTCAGCAATCGGCGGTCCCGTTCTGTGAGCTTGTGTGGCCTACCACTTCGTGGCTGAGCTGTTGTTGCTCCTAGACGTTTCCACTTCACAATAACAGCACTTACAGTTGACCAGGGCATCTCTAGCAGGGCAGAAATTTGATGAACTGACTTGTTGGAAAGGTGGCATCCTATGACGGTGCCACATTGAGTCACTGAGCTCTTTAATACGGCCCATTCTACTGCCAATGTTTGTCTATGGAGATTGCATGGTTGTGTGCTTGATTATATATACCTGTCAGCAATGGGTGTGGCTGAACCAGTCGAATCTACTAATTAGAAAGGGTGTCCGCATACTTTTGGCCATGTAGTGTATCATCCTTACAAAGGAACTCTGCAACCACATCGTATATTATTACTATCTGTAACATATTGAGCATTACGGTATTCGGGCAGACGTCCCTGATCGGGAGCAATGTTTGGCTTCCGGAAGGGGCGGGCGAGCGGGAGATCGGGTGCGATGGCGGCTTGTAACGCGAGTGTTGAACGGTGATTAAACATTCTCCCTTTACTGGACTGGCCTACACATGATACACTTCACTATTGGAGGGCAATATGCCAGGATGAAACTCCTTTTTGTGTAATTATTTGGTTTTTATAGTGGGCTGCCAGGATGCTGAGAGGTACACACACGAGCCTCCAACCTGTCCAACCTGGGTTTGAATCCAGACGCAGCTGTAAACTGTCATCCCGGTGTTTCACAGGCAGGGTGATTCGACAATGTGAGTGCCGTCCCTTGGATGGATGTTAAACTGGGTGTCACGTATGCCGGAGTTATTTGGTGGATGTTCAAGATTCCACGGTGTTCATGAAGAGTACACGAGCTATCGCCGACAACCTGAACAAATTCCAAATTCTTGCCTTAATCTTAGTCGAACGTCAGGCCTGGCAAGCCGGTTCGTGAAGACTTGGGCCTAAACTTCCCCGGGCCAACCCTCACAAGAACATGGGAATAATTGTGGCCATTAAAGAAGAAGAAGAGAAAAATGTTGTTTTTCAAGTGCTGTATTTCACTTCGAGAAATAAACTGGATTGTTGACATGTAGTGCACTTCAAGGCCGTCTTCCTTGGATAACTACTGAATATAGTTCTGGTGTTTGTGTGTCCCCTGTGCAGACGGATTTGCTGCTATCACGAATTGACCAGAGGGAAGGATGCCATTGCAGCGCACCACGTGCCATGACGCCTGCCATATCCCAACTGTAACGCGTCCCTGCCGGCCTGCCCTGAGTACATACAATTGCTCATCCCTGTTTGGGCGGTGTATAGACAACATATCGCTGCAAACCGGATTCCATAACTGAAGCAAAAACATGCTTAATGCTTATGACGGGGTACCCTTCTGTCGCTTCACCGTAATTACCTTCATTATTATTATTATTCACCGGACTAAAACCGTAATTACGTACAAAAAACCTTCATATTATTACACAAATCCCTCAGCGCTCAGTACGTGCATCGTGGAACACGGCGGTCAAAATACGTTTTCGACGCAGACCTCTTCAGCAGCGAACACAACACGCATCGACCATCAATCGAAAGCCGCAAAGAAAATGCTCGTAAACGATCTTTTGCTCTCGCTCTTGTTCCTGCAACATCGCAGCGGTGCACACAACTTGCGTGTAAGGCCTTGTAATCGTGTGATTTAATGTGTCCGGCACACCACGTACGCACAGGTAATGCATGTGCACAGAATCGTTAACACGGTACCGGTGAATGTTCAATCCCAGACGATTTACATTCAATTCACGCTAGTTTAAGGAAATCTTGTAATCGAATCGACGTATACGCGACGCGTCTTGCAGTATGCATGTGGTGAAACGAGTGTCCCAGCTTTTTTATTTGGGGGCAAGTGAAGCCGATGTGAAGTGTTAAATTATATATATATATATATATATATATATATATATATATATATATATGTATGTATGTATGTATGTATGTATGTATGTATGTATGTATGTATGTATGTAATATGTATACGTATATACTATATAGTAATGCAAGTGGGGTGTATTGTTTTTTTTGGCCGGGAGGATTGTGGGTAAGATTAATACTGTGCTATTGCAAATCAGGGTAAGAGGTATAAATAAGAGCAGGCTGCCGGTCTGCTTTGTGTTATGTAGGGTCCACCCAATGTTGGGACGAAGTACTCCGTATCGCGTGCATGCGTGCACAATGTAACACCGATTGCACGTGTAACACCGATGTACCAGTGGAGATTCCATGTGACGTAAACGTTCGTATAAAACGGAAAGTTGATATTACACGTTTTCAATGTCCATTTATAACGTAATGTGACGAGTCGCGGTGCATGGGAATGCGTTTTCAACGGTCTTGCCTTGAACACAATGCTGTCTGTCTATCTGTGTCCACCGGTCATCGCGTTTCATGTGATTAGTGTGTTTGTACGTGTGTGTGTGTGTGTGTGCGTTTTATTGTCAGTCGTCCATGGAATGCATTTAGAGTTTGCGATTTGGTGTCCGTGCCAGTCCGCATGATCTATCGTTTAATAACCATAGTTGCATGCTAGAATAGCACAGTTTAACTGTTGTCTGTTTCTATGCATTTTGGAATATTGATGTTACAAGTCTAGAGATGTATTTAGAAATATATATATATATTTATTGAATAGTTATATATTTGAAAAGGTATGCTTTTGTAATTCAACTTTGTTCGATGTTAATGATGATGCATCTGTAACCGGTTTTTTGCGAATGTGTTTGCTCTGTGCACTCTTGTGTTTGGGAACATAAAATTACTCCAACCATGCACCAGTCATGTGATCAATGGCTATGTGTCTTTTCTTTCCAAGATCGAGGCTCATGGAAGAGCAAGGAGACGAAGGGTTGCCGATATGAACCGACTAAGTGAACAGGAAAAGAGGAGGGGAGGAAACGCTGCAACCCGTAAGTGTCGGGCTAAGCGAGGGCAATGGTGATAAAGCAAAATGTCAATGCAATCAATGCCTGCTCGAATCCTTGGAGCTAAGCTTGGGATAGCATAGAAGTCTCTAGAAGACGGTGTGTGTGTGTGTGTGTGTGTGTGTGTGTGTGTGTGTGTGTGTGTGTGTGTGTGTGTGTGTGTGTGTGTGTGTGTGTGTGTGTGTTGACCGACCTGGCCTCTTGAAGCCTGGCCGGTTCCACTGACCATATACAGGAGGTGAGGACCAATAGAGTTAAGATGTAAAGTCAGCCTGGATATTGGAATTAACTAAAAGAGGGTTACTAGAAGAACACATACATCCTGGAGGTGCTGGGGTGGTCGTGGCTCGGAGGATTGAGAGCAGAGCGAGCAACACTGAAGTGCTGGTGCGACATGCTAAAGGTGTGTGACCATTGTATGTACGCCATGTCAGTGTTGTGGGCTTAGCTTATCCTTGTATCAACTTCAGGGGTAGTACACAAAACATGTGACTTTTGACACCCTTTCCCCTCCAGTGACGTCCCGTCCATAAATCCCCACTCCCTAAAAAACACGACACCAACACTCCCACCCCCTCCTCCTCCCACAAAACGATTATGAAATGTTTACATTGTATTGTAGGAGCTATGCTCCAACGTAAATCGGAAGAATGGACGCGACAAAAAGCTGGAATTCGTCCGAGTTTCTGTATTGTGTCAAATCAACTCGGGTACTCTGAAAAGCCCGTTTATCGGGCAGCAATATATATACACATTATCCCGGAGCGTATGCCCGGGAAAGGCGAGACCGGGCATGCCCGGGCGAACCCTGGAAAGGCGAGTCTGGACATGCCCGGGCGTCCTGGACGAGGCCTGGCAAGTCGAGAGCGGGCATGCCTGGGCGTCCTGGACGAGCCCTGGAAAGGCGAGGCTGGGCGTGCCCGGGCGTCCCGGGCGAGCCCGGCATGGTGATCGCTCCGCGTCCTCAGTAGGTGCAAGGCGATTGTGTATACCCAGCGGTAGCCGCTACACACGTCCCCCCAGAATCGACTTGCACCGGCAGGGTCAATTTAAGGGGGGTCCTGATGACCCGGCCGAAGCGACCCCTGGCGGGTCGTGGGGGGTGGGGGGGGGTCCGGTGTGGTGGTGGGCGGTCGAGTGGGGGGCACCGTGGATGGGGGGCGGCCTCGCCGCGGCGGAAGGGCCAACCGTGGCGGTTGGTCGATGTCCACGTGCGCCGGCTTGAGGCGGTCCACCGCAATCCGGTCCGACCTGCCGCCGATGTCGATGACGAACGACTTGTCGTCCCGTCGCAGGACCCGGAAGGGCCCGTCGTACGGCGGCCGGAGTGGCCCCCGATTTGCGTCATGACGCACAAAAACGTACTCCGCTGTGCGAAGCGCTGGGGGGACGTAGGACTGGGGGTCACCGTGGTGGGACGTTGGCACGGGGGCAAACCGTCGGGCGGTCTCCTGGAGGTCCGAGCCCTGGTGAGCTGCGGACCAGGGACTGGTAGCGTCGGGCACGAATTCGCCCGGGACGCGTAGCGCCTGGCCGTAGACAAGCTCGGTGGTGGACGCCCGGAGGTCCTCCTTGGGGGCCGTGCGGAGGCCCAAAAGGACCCACGGCAGCCGGTCGGCCCAACCGCTGTCCTGAAGGCCGGCGATGAGCGCAGCCTTCATGGAGCGGTGGAATCGCTCGCACAACCCGTTGGCTTGGGGGTGGTAGGCCATAGTATGGTGGAGCTTGACCCCCAGGTTGCAGGCGACCGCGCCCCACAGCTCGGAGGTGAACTGCGGTCCGCGGTCCAACGAGATGTGCGCCGAAGCGGGCGACCCAGGTGGCGATGAAAGCCTGCGCCATGTTGGCGGTGGTGGTGGAGACAAGGGGAACGGCCTCCGGCCACCTGGTGGTCCTGTCCACCATGGTGAGCAGGTGTGTGAAACCCCGTGATGGGGGGAGGGGGCCCACCAGGTCCACGTTGACGTGGTCGAAACGTCGTTCGGGCACGGTGAAAGGTGCCAGCGGGGCCTGGGTGTCGGTGGACCTTGGCCTGTTGGCAGGCTGTGCAGGTGCTGGTCCAATCGCGGACGTCCCGTCGAAGGCCGTGCCAGACGAATCGCGCCGACACCAGCTTCTGGGAAGCTTTCCGGCTCGGGTGGGAAAGGCCATGGAGGGAGGCGAAGATGCGGCGTTGCCAGGTAACGGGCACGATGGGGCGAGGCTAGCCTTGGGAGACGTCGCAGAGCAGTACAGTGTCCGCGAAGGGGATGTCGGCCAGGCGGAGGCCCGTGTCCGCCGCCCGGAGGGCTTGCACCGTGGTGTCGGTGGTTTGGTCCGCCGCCATAAGCGCGAAGTCCACGCCGAGGTGGACCGCGTTCGCGCTGGCCCGAGAAAGACAGTCGGCCACGGCGTTGTTTTTGCCGGCGACGTGCCGGATGTCCGTGGTAAACTCCGACACGGCGGAGAGGTGGCGCTGTTGGCGGGCCGACCACGGCTCCGTGACCTTGGCCATTGCGTAAACCAACGGCTTGTGGTCGACGAACGCCGTGAAGGGTCGGCCCTCCAGGAGGTGGCGGAAATGGCGAACGGCCAGGTGTAGACCGAGGAGCTCACGGTCAAACGTGCTATATTTGAGCTTGTTCGGCCGGAGTTGCCGGCTGAAAAAAGCGAGTGGCTGCCAAACCCCGTTCACCCATTGCTCATGTGCGGCGCCCACCGCGTAGTCGGAGGCATCTGTGGTGAGGGCGATGGGAGCGTTGAGCACCGGGTGAGCGAGCAGTGTTGCATCGGCGAGGGCCCGCTTTGAGCTTTTAAAGGCCGCGTCCATTGCTGCGGACCAGACGACGTCGTGCTTGGCCGGCTTGCCCCGGAGGGCTTCGTAGAGGGGCCGCATGAGTTCAGCAGCGCGGGGCACGAAGCGGTGATAGAAATTCACCATTCCCAGGAATTCCTGCAGGGCCTTTATGGAGCGGGGACGCGGAAACGTGGTGATGGCCTCGACCTTGGTTGGCAGCGGCACGGCCCCGTTCTTGGTGATGTGGTGGCCCAAAAAATCAACGGCCGTCGTGCCGAAGTGGCATTTGGCCGGTTTGACGATGAGGCCGTGCTCGCTGAGGCGCCCGAACAGTGTTCGGAGGTGGAGGAGGTGCTCGGCCCGGGACGTGCTGGCGACGAGGATGTCGTCCAGGTAAACAAAGAGGAACAGCAGGTCGCGCAGCACGCCGTCTATCAAGCGCTGGAACGCCTGAGCCGCGTTCTTGAGGCCAAACGGCATTCGCAGGAATTCGAATAAGCCGAACGGCGTGATGACGGCCGTTTTTGGGACGTCGGCCGCCCTGACAGGTACCTGGTGGTATCCCTGTATTAAATCGATCTTCGAAAAAATGACCCGTCCTGCCAAACGGGCGGAGAAGTCTTGGATGTGCGGGAACGGATACCTGTCGGGGGTGGTAGCGTCGTTAAGGCGGCAGTAGTCGCCACATGGGCGCCAGCCGCCCCCTGGTTTTGGGACGATGTGTAGTGGCGAAGCCCATGCGCTATCGGAGCGCCGCACGATGCCGAGGTGTTCCAAAGCGTCGAACTCGGCTTTGGCTACGGCGAGCTTGGCTGGGTCGAGGCGGCGGGCTCTGGCGTAGACCGGTGGGCCCGTGGTTGGTATGTGGTGCTAGATCCCATGTCGTACTGCGACGGCCGAAAACGTCGGCCGCGTGAGGGCCGGGAACTCTGTGAGCAGGCGAGCAAACTCGTTCGCCGCCGGGAGGGCGCATGCCAGCTCCGTCGGAGTGGAGCTGCTCAATGTGCATGCCAGGGAGCTGAAGGTCTCGGCGTTGATGAGGCGACGCCGTTGGACGTCCACCAGCAGTCCGTGTGCGCAGAGGAAGTCGGCGCCTAGCAGAGCCATGGGCACACTTGCGGTTACAAAAGTCCAATTAAAGCGTTGGCCGCCGAAGCAGAGGGTGACGTTGCGCGGGCCGAAGGTGCGGATGGCCGATCCGTTGGCCGCAACCAAGGAGGGGCCGCAAACCGCGGACTGCCTGTCCTGATCGGAGGCGAGTATGACGCTCAGTTGGGCGCCGGTGTCACACAGGAAGCGCCGTCCGGACGCTTTGTCCGTGATGAAAAGTAAGTTGCCCGTGTGGCCGGCGCTCATTGCTGGTAATGAACGCCGGCCCGGCCGTTTCCCGGCTTGCCGAAGGTGCACGGGGGTTGGCATGTCCGGGCCTTCTGTCCGAACCTGGCATGATAACACCACGCCTGTTCAGGTGGAGGCCCCGGTCGTCGTGCTGGAGGTGGTCGGCGCGGCGTAGCGGCCGCCAATTGCGTCGGCAGTTCGGTCGTCGACCGTGCCGGGTGCTCGGGCGCCATGGGCGTTGCTTCGGACGGCGGTGGGCTCCAGGTCGCTGCTCCAATGCGTTGGCCTGCCGCGGAGATCTTGTCGGCTTCCCTGGCGAGGGCGCGGGGATCCGTGATCGTCGTGCTTGCCAGTGCGAGGCGTACCGGGCTAGGCAGCTGACGGAGGAACAGCTCCCGGAACAGGAATGCCGGAGAGTGCTCGCCGAGCAGCGAAAGCATGTAGTCCATTCGCTCGGACGGGCGCGTGTCGCCGAGCTCGGGCAGGTCAAGCAGGCGCCGTGCGCGTTCCGCCGATGAAAGGGCGAAAGCGTCGAGGAGGAGCTTTTTAATCGCGTCGTATTTGTCAGCGGCTGGCGGGCTCTCGAGGAGGCTCAGGGCGCGGGCCGTGGTGGCTGAGCCGAGTGCTGCTACCACCTGGTGGAAGCGGGTGTCGTCGGCCGTGATGCCTCGCAGGGCGAACAGGGAGTCCGCCTGGGCGAACCAAACCGCCACGTGAGCCTCCCAGAAGGTAGGCAGTTTGAGGGCAACTGCCGTGTGCATGTCGGGTCACCAATGTAGGAGCTATGCTCCAACGTAAATCGGAAGAATGGACGCGACAAAAAGCTGGAATTCGTCCGAGTTTCTTTATTGTGTCAAATCAACTCGGGTACTCTGAAAAGCCCGTTTATTGGGCAGCAATATATATACACATTATCCCGGAGCGTTTGCCAGGGAAAGGCAAGACCGGGCGTCCTGGGCGAACCCTGGAAAGGCGAGTCTGGACATGCCCGGGCGTCCTGGACGAGGCCTGGCAAGTCGAGAGCGGGCATGCCCGGGCGTCCTGGACGAGCCCTGGAAAGGCGAGGCTGGGCGTGCCCGGGCGTTCTGGGCGAACCCTGGAAAGGCGATTCTGGACATGCCCGGGCGTCCTGGACGAGCCCTGGAAAGGCGAGGCGGGGCGTGCCCGGGCATCCTGGGCGTGCCCGGGCGTCCTGGGCGAGCCTGGCATGGTGATCGCTCCGCGTCCTCGGTAGGTGCAAGGCGATTGTGTATACCCAGCGGTAGCCGCTACAGTATAATATTTATTCCAAAGGAAAGCCATTTTCGACTGCAAATATTGCAAACAAAATACAGTTCTTAGTCAGATTCTCCCAGAATGCTCCTCGATGCTTCAAAGTGTAAATGGGAGTTCCATATTGAACCTTCTTCCTGCTGACGTCATGGCGCTCTTCCCCTCCTCGCCCTCTGCGACGCCAACACTAACAGCTTTCTTGGCCTTTCGCATACCAAGCCTCAAACACCAATCACCTATGTTTATTGGGTGAGACGCCTCATGTGACTGGGTTAAATTTGGGGTTACATTGTATACAATGATGTGCAATATCCGACCGTTCTCTTTTCCAAATCAAATTTTCCTTCCATGTTCTTCCAAACTCGAGTGCAAATTTCTCCCAGTTTCACAGAGACACGATTTCCCACAATCCTTGCTCGTGGGGCAATACATAATATCGGATTTATCAGCAATTGGAATTTCATCTTTTAATAGGGTCGTAAAGCCATGAACAATGCACAGCGGTTAGTTATTCCAAACTGTGCACCACACTTTATTTTAGAGACATTTATTTGGGTAATAAGGTAGAACATATAGCCCAATGTAGTAGGGTCAATATACGAAAAAAAAAACTCACCTAACCCCAAAAAAATTGATACAAAAGGTTTTTCAATGGATTCTGGTACCATTGGGCATCCTAAATAACATCCTAAAAATCTAGTAACATCTGACTTCCGGAAAGGGGTCATTTCCAAGATGGCGTCCAAGATGGCCGCCGGGAGCTTAAAATGGCCATATCTCTATTATTCAACCTAGAAAGGTGGTTTTGGTGTCTAACCCTAGGTTTTAGGGCCCAAGGAATCCAATTGAATCAATAAAATTACCATCAGTTAATTATTTATTGACAAGTCCAAGATGGCATCCCAAGGTGACATCCTGATCCACTAAAATGGCTCTGTCGAATAGTAGTCAACAGAGAGATTTTTTTCAGTGTGAAAACCTAGGTTTAAGGCACCCAGGAAATCATCAAAATTACTTGAATAAGCACAAAGTAATCAGGTAATCCAGTAAGCCAGGTTTACCAGCCCATTAGGCATTTGTTGTCTTATACAGTTAGTCGCTATTCATCGTCATCCTCCGACTCCTCTGGAAGAAACTTATGTGGATTGTCACATTCTTCAAGTTGGCACGGTCCACAGGCAGTAGTACATGGTAGTCCATATCGTCTACAAGAGCAGCAGAGTGTCTTGCAGGCAGTGGAGCAGTTACAATGAATGACCTTCAAGAGACTGTCTGGAGCAGCGTTCATTCTTGACATAAGTGGGACAAACTGATTATCCTGCAGGCTCCACCCCCATTTCATGGCATCCATACCCACTTCTTTTCCCATCCACACCATGATCTGGTAGTACGCTCTACGACAGTGAAGTTTGGTAGCAGATTCAGTTGGGGGCAGACGTTCGGGTGTTACAAAAGATGAAGAAGAGACAACCTTCTTGCTGAAGGTGTTATATCGCATTGTTGCAAGGGAATCTTTGCACTTGCCACCAAAGAGGATAGCCATTACTCGGCATCCAAGGTCATCGATCACCTCTGTGGTCTGGTTTGGGATGGTGAATGTGTTGGCACAAGACCGAAGGACAGGGTCTCCTTTTACAAGCTTCTGGAAAGCAGTCTTTTTGCCAACACCAAAAATCCGAGAAGTCGTGTCAACCAGTCATGGCATTGATGAATATCAACTGAGAACACATGTCATGTCCGAGGATTTCTTTTAGACGGTTGATGTCATACACTTTAAAACTGACATCAGCTTTGGACTTGTCTGATCCGTCATCTTGTCTTTGGACTTTGCTTTGGACTTGGACTGGAGTCACAGGTGGCAGTGGTGTAGACACATTACACTCTTATCTCCAATCTGAAACACACACTTGGTTCATTAGCTGGTGAGTCGGAGGATGACGATGAATAGCGACTAACTGTATAAGACAACAAATGCCTAATGGGCTGGTAAACCTGGCTTACTGGATTACCTGATTACTTTGTGCTTATTTAAGTAATTTTGATGATTTCCTGGGTGCCTTAAACCGAGGTATACACACTGAAAAAAATCTCTCTAGGTTGACTACTATTCGACAAAGCCATTTTAGTGGATCAGGATGTCACCTTGGGATGCCATCTTGGACTTGTCAATAAATAATTAACTGATGGTAATTTTATTGATTCAATTGGATTCCTTGGGCCCTAAAACCTAGGGTTAGACACCAAAACCACCTTTCTAGGTTGAATAATAATTGAGATATGGCCATTTTAAGCTCCCGGCGGCCATCTTGGACGCCATCTTGAAAATGACCCCTTTCCGGAAGTCAGATGTTACTAGATTTTTAGTATGTTATTTAGCATGCCCAATGGTACCAGAATCCATTGAAAAACCTTTTGTATCAATTTTTCTGGGGTTCAACCATATATTGACCCCTCTGTATCTTTACACTATTTAGCCATAAAAACTCATGCCGCAACCGAAATCACGCACAGAAACCATTGATGACACAAATTGCTTATCCCTATTTGGGCGGTGTAGACACAACATATCGCTGCAACCCGGATTCCATAACTGAAGCAAAAACATGCTTAATGCTTATGACGGGCTACCCTTCTGTCGCTTCACATTACCCAGCCTTCAAAACTCGGACTAAAACCGTAATTACGTACAAAAACCTTCATTTATTACACAAATTCCTCAGTCCTTTACTTGGGCGGTGTATAGCCCACAGACCGCTGCCGCTTCTGAAAATAATAGAAACAACCTGGGTTACATACATGAAGCAAAACATGCCTACTGCTTTGGGCCATGGGCTGACAGCAGAGGTCTGAGGCCTATGAGCCTAAACAAAATGGCGGATACACGATTTATTTTTTTCAGGTTACAATTGTGGGTGGAGTTGGGCCAGCTGTCTAACCAATGAGGCAAAGGCAGTCCGTCCACACACATTGTCCAAAATCGAACTGGCTTTTATATACTGTATCAGGTTATTTAAAACTAGGGAGTAAATACCAGATGCCTCCATTGTTATTTACTTGTTCCTTTCCTGTAATATTTTAAAACTCTAATTTTATTTATTTGGTTTAACACCAGCTGATGCCATAGAAACCAAAGCCTTCAATGAGTTCAAGATCATTGGAATTTCCCATGATGAAGCCGAATCTATGGGCCTATCACTTTGCCATCGCCAACAGATTGGTGATCTCCGTATTCTTCCACCTCCTTTCCTTTCTGGTCTTGCACCTTCTGCCCTCTCTGTGCTTTGTGCCCCCAACCACTTCCAGGTATCTGTAGGACACACGCTGTCCACCAGCAACCTCCTTTTAGTGAAACTCCCTTTTTTTCCTATCTGTGGAACCAACTTCCACATTCTCTTCAATCTCATTCCTCCCTCCCATCTTGAACAATTGTTCACTGGTCATCCCCTGTTCAAAACCATGATCTTTTCTACACCTGTCAAACCACCCCCAAACACCACATTTTGTTTCGCTGCATCTGATCCACCCCTGCCCCTTATCATTAACTTGAAGTCTGTCAAATGTCTGAAGTTGTAAAGGTCAAAAAGTCTGAAGGTCTGGACGTTGAAAGGCGGAAAGGTCTGAAAGGTCTAAATGGGACTTAGGGGACCTAAAGGGTGTTGGGGTTATAAAGGGTCTAATGTAATTAATACACATACACATGTTCTGTGTGGACAGACATAGACAAACAAACGGACCCAAATGCAATACCCTCTCCTATGGTGGGGTAACTAGAACAGACCTCGAACAATGGTGTGGCTTCATTGATACCTATATAAATTCCATGATTTGGCAAGTGGCCATAAATGAGTTGCAAATTCGATATAAAACTAGGGAGTTCATAGAAGACCTTACCCCACAGAGTCTTGAGCAAAAGGGTCTCATCAAAAATTGAATGCGCTGCCAGTTTGCTAATTCCTTAACCCCCAGACAGTTTTCAACCCCCAAAAACAAAAGTTTTTTTTGTTTTTGTATACAAGATCCAGGCTCGTGTAAGAGCTAACATTGATCACAAAAAGACAAACTGAAACATAAAACATATGATAAAGGGAGCGGGAGACAAGATGGGGAGAGAGAGGGCAGCACACAAGTACGACATTTGAGAGCAGGGACATCGGGAGATCTGTGGGAGGGAGAGGGCTTGGGGGGGGGGGGAGGAGGCATGGGAAGGGGGGGGGAGGAGGCATGGGAAGGGGGGGGGGGGGGAGGGTGGGAGAGGTATAAAACACATGGACACTGCCAGGACTTCCAGGAAAGAAGTCAGTATTTCAAAAAAGTGGATCTCGGGTGAATTAACGGGGGTAGAAAAGATCAAGGTTTTAGATGGTGGTGAACAGCTGTTTTAAAGACCTAGAGGGAGGAGTGGGATTGGAGAGAGTGAGGGAGTTTGTTCCAGAGGCAGGAGAAAAGATGAATGAAAGAGTGAAGGTGAGCAGAGAGTCTTGATTTTTGCAGTTTCACCATAAGAGGGTTTTTGGCAGATCTTGTGTGGCCTGTAGGAAAATTTGGGGGACAGAGCACAGACAGAGCTGGGGGAGCAAGGCCAGATAGGAGTCACTAGAAGACAGAAAGACCACCAACCTGCCTGCGGTGAGTGAGTGGCCCTCAGAGTTAGCTTCATCGCGGGAGATTCCAATGATTCTGAAAGCTTTGGTTTCAACAGCGTGAAGCCGAGCTCGGTGTGAGGCAGGAGCACCGGCCCAGAGGGGAGAGCAGTATTCCATTGAGCTGTGGATGAAAGCCTTGTATGTGGTGAGGAGTTCAGGTGTGCCAAGGAAGGACTTCGCACGACGGAGGATGCCCAGTCGGTGACTGGTTTTGGAGACCAGCTTGGAAATGTGGTTTTCCCAGGAAAGATCATGGCAGATAGTGAGACCGAAAAGCTTGAGTGACAGAACTTCTTGGAGAGGATTGTTGAGTTTCCCCCCTGTGTTGGCATGGAATAGTAGTGGAGTGTTCGGAACCTAAAATACATCAACGAAATACAAAGAAATAAATCGAGCATTTCCCCCTCCCCACCCTACTTTGTATCCATAATTATTGTCAATAATAG
The DNA here is from genome assembly GCF_964187855.1 of Myxine glutinosa. Lineage (NCBI taxonomy): Eukaryota > Metazoa > Chordata > Myxini > Myxiniformes > Myxinidae > Myxine > Myxine glutinosa. The sequence goes on from NC_136263.1 coordinate 104,779,055, forward strand.
CAAGTCTATGTACGTTTTTTTTTGGTGAACGCTGTTATGGATCCCGGATTTAGGTGAATTACTATTCATGTCATTGCTTATTAATGTTTATTCTATTAAAGGTTGTTGTGGTTAAATGATTGGAGAGGCTCCGGATAACAGGAGACCGGAAACGGGATAGTGAACCGGAAGAAGAAAAACAAGACACGAGGTCCTGGAGAAGCGGCGATCTTGTTCCTCCTCGCCCAGCTCCGATGCGAGCGGTGTCGATATTGAGCAGCGTGGGGAATGCTGCGTTTGAAAGCCCGTCTGGCGAGAGGAGTTACCTGCGCGGGGTAATTACCGGTTACGCGTCAAGTTGCCGTGGGTTCGTGCACGGAACCAAGCGTCCGGCACAGTTCACCTCAACGTCTACAAGGACGCGTACGGGTCGCACCTTGGGCCTCGCGCGCTTTGCTTTGCCCGCTTTGCTTTGCAAGGAGGTGTGCGCTGCAGCAGCTGTTCCCGGTACGCGACGTGCACGTTTGGAGCACGTCAGCCAGGGGTTCGTTCAACCGCCCGTGTGCGGAGAAGTCGACCTTCACCTTGGTCTGGAGGGGCCCAGAGACATTGTGAGGGACAGTGACCATTGAGGGGTCGTGAGTGGGGAAAGGGGGGAAATATATGAGATGGCCATCTTAGTAATATTGCGGATTGATTGTTGATTGTGTTGATGGATTGAGATTATATTATTAATTAATCCGGATCCTTGGTGTGGGGTTGCTTATTGACCTGAATTGTTTGTGTCTTTCCTATTGATTGCATTACGAACGCGTACAAATCAGAGATCTTTCTGGCGGGGTCCTCCCACGGCCCGGGGGTCACCAAGACCAGGTAGTTACCGGGAGGACCACGTAACAACACGCACAAGTGGACAAAATTTAATGAAAGGGATAATGCATATATTTAGCTTAGAGGGTCACTCATCCAACGCTTCTGGGCCCAAACTACGATCACGTGATCGTTCACAACTATGGTTTTGAATTCGAACAAAAATATCACTCGGCGATTCTGGTTGCAATCAAGTGGTCCACCCAAGACCTGGTCATGTTACAATATCATGCTATCGTGACGGTTTTCGGAGACCCCGTGGAGGCACACACCAACATCCCTAGCATAGTTTTTCCGTAGTATATTGTGTCGCTAAATTCGGTTGATCGCTGAATTAACGCCAGGGGGGTTGACTCAGCCTGTCATCCTTCCGAGGTCGACAAATTGAGTACCAGCTTGCTGGGATGAATGATCCCGGTGTGTACCCCGGCTTAGAATAGGTACACCGTATCCCTGCGCATCGTAAGAGGCGACTAAGGGTTGGCGTCAGGAAGGGCATCCGGCCATAAAAACATTGCCTCAAAGAGGGAACCATGATTGTCATGGGGCCCGCAAGGCTAGCCCCCGCTCTAGCGGGGAAAATGGCCTTAAAACGATCATTCATATTCATTCATTCTCATTAGTGCAAAGGGGAAAATGTGTTGTGTTTGTGTCTCTCTCTCTGTGCCTCCTATATATTTATCTCTGCACACCTCTGCAGCACGCCCAGACATGCTTTACAACACTCAACATGAAAAAACTACATTACAAAACCAACAGCCAAACCTTACATTCCAAGCCAGTGATCCATGGAGAAATAAAAGTCAAAACCTGTCAGGTACAGCCGAGCAGAAGGACCGAATAGCCACCGCGCGAGCAGTCACGAAGCCACTCCACATCTGGAAACCGACCACATCACACTGTTGAGTCGTCGTTCCCACCAGCCACAACAGGTCGGAGGGGAGGCATCGAAGGAGGGAAGATGTCTCGCAAAGCTTGACACCACGCCTCCCCACCGACCAAGGCCCAAGCATTCAATGGCGCAAGGCGGATTACGGAGCAAAACAATGGAGGAGCGACCGGATAATGGGGTTTCCACCCAAGCCAAAACAATGCTTAAAAAACCCGGACTGAAGTGCAGAAGTTGGTTGGCGCGTCTGGGAAATCCACGAGCACTTTTCTCTCCTTCTCTCTGTACCTCTTCCTTACCTCGTTTCCCCGGAATGACTGAGGCGCTTGTATTGTAGAACCTGTGGCTAAGTGACTGACTAAGACTGGGCTTCTGTGCTCGGGGTAAGAGCTGTTCTTCTGTGACACTGCTTGGCAATATGTGCTCCTTGTTAAATTCTATAAATAATTTCCCAAACTGCCTGATTGTCTTCTTCCATTGGTTAGAACATGGTGTGTGGATAGAGACAGTGAGTTCAGGCCTGCTGTTTTGTTATGGTCAGCCACAGCCAACGTTCCACTTAAGGTATCACTCCGCTGTTTTGATTAATATCAGTGGAGTGTTCGGAAGTACGGTCCTTATCTGGGGTGATTAATTTGCCAGGAAGGTAAAGTGGGTTTTGAATGCTGGACCCAACCTCTAAATTAAGCCTCAGACGGCGTCTGTGGCTGCTTAGCTAGCAACCCGTCACGCCACGGAGTTATCCACGGTTCACCGGCGATGTTCCTGCTCCAGCTCCATTGTTCCCCGTCACCAATGAAATAAAAGCAGATAAACTGACAGATTTAATCAGTGCATTGATAGAACACAGGCGACTAACAGGGTTGGCAGCAGGAAGGGCATCTGGCCATAAAACATTGCTTCAAAAAAAGGGGACCATGGTGCCCAAAAAAGGCCAACCCCTGCTCTGCAGAGAAAAATGGCCTCTAAAGGTGGTTGTATTGACAGAACACAGATATGATGGGCCAAGTGGCCTCCGACATCAAAATTCCTTGTGTGTTTAATCATTAGAATAGCAATGAGGCACAATACTCTTCCTCGTATGAAAAAAAATAACATGCTTTATCCAGCGATATCGATCTCTAAAAATCAGTAACTGTTGCTGTACGATTCCCAGTGGGATTGGACACATCTCGCAGCAAGGCATCATTCAGTGAGTGTGGAGTTTAAGTTTCCTGGCACCACGAAGAAATTAAGTGTCTAATTATGCATTTAAGGCATCCGAGTGGAAGAGAGGGAATGAGGCCTTGGATTTTCCGTGTCGTTTGCGCCCGTCAGAAAAAATTGCAGCTCAGTCCACAGTCTTGTCAATTCTCAATCGCCTGCTTTCTCAATTCATTCCTTACGTCAATTTGTTTTCCTTTTTTGTCTACCAGTGGAGCATTTAAAGTGGCCATTTTTTTACTTGAAACATGGGGGAAAAAAGAAATCTTTAAGCACATGAGTCACACTTTTGGTCATGGGTAAGATGGAATCTGAGAAAGGTGGTGAGTTGAGATAAATAGCCCGTGATAGAGGCGTCTTACGAACAAGTGTAGTACTAATCGGCCTCACCCCATTTAAAGGGAATTTGAGGAAGAATGATGTGATATTAACACTTTTGTTTAATTGTATATGTTACTCACACTTTAATGAGCAGGCCGAGGATTTGCACAAAGCATTCTAGGATGTTGTTGTACAACCAGATGGAATAAAATAAAATAAAAACACCATTGTAACATCTGAGTCGTTACTTTGAGGGAATCACAACACAAAGCGGAAAGAAAAGATCCAAACGGGGAAATTGTGAATAAAAAGGAAGTCAAATCCAAACATTCAGGCTCACCATGGACTCCACAAAGTGCATACCAACCGACGCCATCACGATGGCCTTTCCTGTTGCATTAGTTCACCTGGAAGTGATTAATATCCTTTGAGCTGCAGGTTCTTCTTATAACAAGCGAGGCTGCAAAGAGGAACTCCTGTTTTTGAACAGCTGTAGACCTTGATGTTTGAGCAGCCATCCAAACCACAATAGACAACAGGTGGAGCGACGGCCACATTCTTTGCACTTTCCGTCAGAGGGACGGGGAATCCTGGAGGAAAGGTGAGTGTCACCAGGTTTGGTGTGTTGCAATAATGAACCATCGGAGCCTGATGCCGGCGGGCCTGACGCTCCCGCGCCGCTTTAACCTTTGCTCGATTTGTTTTCGTGAGGCGCTCGATAGTCTGCTTCTTGCTCTCCTCGGCTTTCTTCGCAGCTTGCAAGCGCCTTTTATGTGCTCGTTCAGCCCGCTTCAGCATCATCTCCTCAGTCATTTCCTTCTCCTTGTAGCCCATGGGAAGCTCAAGCAAAGGCTGCGAGGGTGCTGTGTCACGCCTCAACAACGCACGCTAAGAAAGAAACATGCAGCCATGAGGCCTGCCTGGTTAAACAAAAATTAAAAAATTGCATGCACTTTCTACAAAAATAAATGGTATTTTATCCTCGGAATAATGAGAACAGCAAGTCTGACAGATGGGGAAAGTTAATGTCAAGCTTTCACAATGGTGAAAAATAAGCAAATTTTGACAACATTCACAAATGTGTGCTTCCCCTTCTCTCCCCATCTTGTCTTCCGCTCCCTCTTTTTATATATTTTGTTTGTCTGGTTGATTTGTTTGTGAAATAAATGTTAGCTCTTTCACCAGCCTCGATTCAGTATACCGAAAAAAAAAAAAAAAAATTCCCCGCAGCATATGGAAAATCAACAATCCGGTAAATCCGGTAAAAATGCAAAATCGTTTTCTCAGGTCCGTAATCCGTAGTCATATCATAATGGTCGCAGTACGTCGGTGTCAGGAGTTTGTAAATTTGGTGGCGGCAATATGTCATCTACTCTTCGTCAAAAACAATGGGATCTTTAACATCCACCAACTAACGCTGGCAGGAAGGTCCCTCTTCGATGGATGGTACAGTCATCGGATGAAACACGTTGGATGGCAAAGCACAAATCCAAGGTTTTATAGTCGGGTCGAGAATCAAACCCATATGAGATAGCGCAAAAGGAAGTGTGCTATCCCTAGACCATCCTGTCTGGTTCAATGGCAGCAAAAATATGAAACAATGTTTAAGTAGGTAAGCCAATTGGAATAACGATCAACAGAAACATAAAACGTGTTGAAGGGTTTATTCAAAGCAACGATTAATTGCTAAGTTAAGAAATTAAATGAAAAATTCTGGGTGCAGTCTCCATTGAAAAATTTGGTCGTCATTTGGTCCAAAAATAGTGAGCCAATTCCAGATTTCTTTGCACCAAACCAAACTGATAGAAACTAGAACGGCACTCGGTAGAGCGCATACCTCCGCCAGGCTGAACAGTTTAAGTTTTGTATCCGACTGCCTGGTGTTGGCTTAGCGGTTAGGATGCCGGCTTGGGATCCGAGGATCCTGGGTTCGAATCCCAGTCGATCGCTGAATTAACGCCAGGGGGGTTGACTCATCCTGTCATCCTTCTAAGGTCGGCAAATTGAGTACCAGATAACTGGTAATTCCCTGTGTGTCGCAAAAAAGGTGACCAACAGGGTTGGCGGCAGGAAGGGCATCCGGCCATAAAATATTGCTTCAAAAAGGGGACCATGGTGCCCGAAAAAGGCCAACCCCTGCTCTGCGGAGAAAAATGGCCTCAAAAGGTGGCACTATCCGACTGATAGTCCGGATCTGGATTCGGACCTGAACCAAAATCTAATCGACTTGTTCTCGTCACCGAACCAACTCGTCCACCAAGTTTATTCGTCATAACTCGTCCATAACTTTTAAAAATATGTTCGCCCGATCTCTCAATGGTGAAGAATCACTTAAAAATGAAATAATTCTCGTATCCGAATCCATATTCAGATATTCACACCAAAATCGAATCGATTCATCCTTGTCAGACACCCAACCTGTCCACCAAGTTTCGTCCAAATCCGTCCGTAACTTTTTGAGATATCGTGCCATGTATCGGTTTTAGCCCTATCACTCAATGGTGAAAAATCACTTTTAAATTAAATAATTCTCGTATCCGAATCCATATTCAGATCTTCACCAAAATCGAATAGTTTCTTCCTTGTCGCATGCACTACCTCTCCAAGTTTCGTCCAAATCCATCCATAACGTTTTGAGATATCCTGCTATATATCGTTTTTGGCCATATCTCCCAAAGGTGAAGAATCACTTTTAAAATTCTACTAGCCGGATCCGAATCTGGATCTTCTCCAAAATCGAATCTTTTCGTCCTTGCAATACACCCAACCTCTCCGCCAAATTTCGTCCGAATCCGTCGACAACTTTTTGAGATATCTTGTTCACAGACAAACAGACAGGGGTGAAAACATAACCTCCATCCACCTTCGATGATATGGTAAAAATAAATCAAAATATCCATCCCCGATCGTAAAGTTTTGAAATAAAATCTTCCCTCAACCTGATAAGATTCTGGGTTTATTTTCTTCTATGACCACATATTTCATAAGATTAGTCAAATGCAATCCCTAATCCTTAACCAGTATACCCCCATGTGGTTTGTGATGTCCCCTTGAGATAGGCCTGGTTGAGATATATGCCATTTGGTCTTGAAACACCATCTGGAGAAACATATGCGTCCATTTTAGCTATACTCGAATACAAAGCTGCTTATACTTTGCCAGCCACCTTCCTGCTGATGCTTTGCCACGACATGTAGACACACATTATAAGGAAGTGTGCAGGTGCAATTGGAGGTGGGGTAGTGATGGAGTTATGCATGAGTTGTGAAAGTAGTGGTGCCGTTGGGGATTTTTCAATGAGTGGTATATTCCTGTAGTATATTGTTGTGGATATGAGGTGTAGTGAAATCGTATCCGTACTGAACCCGGGTGGGGATGCTCGCTGCTCGCTGTCATTGTTGTCCCCACTAGGGGCGTGACTATAAGACCCGTTGCTGTGTCAGTGCTCCGAGACTTCTCCCTTGTGACATGTTACATCGGTAGCCTCGTTAATGGTACGCCTTTATAGAATATCTAGCTTGCTTGCATTGACTGATATGAATGGCTTTATGAGATGTCGCATCGTATGCTTATTGTGTATTTCTACTTACAGGAATGATGTGATGATCTAAATGCAATTAAACCAAACCGTTGGACTAAAAGTTGTGCGGACCTGAATGGTTTTCCACAACACTTAATTGCATTTATGATCTGCTGACATGGCTGGCAACAAGACGTTGACGGTGTCCATTTTCAGCGCCGACCCACAAGCCACGGACGGAGGCTTGCAACTCAAGCACTGGCTCAAGCAACTGGAGCATCTCTTTAATGAGCCTGATACCGCTCCGACGCCTGCCGCGAAGCTGGCAATATTACACTCAAAAATCGACTACCGGGTCTACCACGCGGTCGCTCAATGCACGACGTATGATCTTACCGTCGCGGAGCTCAAGCGGCTTTATATAAAAGAAAAAAGCCCTGTGTATGCGCGTTATTTGCTGCAGACGCGACGGCAGCAACCCAACGAGCCTATGGATCATTACGCCCAGGAGCTCCGGCAGCTCATGCTGGACAGCGCCCAGCCACGGACTCCCGAGCAGGCTAAAGATGATCGACTTTTAGATGCCTTCATAGCAGGGGTCTCCTCTCAGGAACTACGTCTCAAACTCTTGGAGAAGACCGACCTGACCTTCGCTACGGCGGTTGAGCAAGCGACGGTGTATACTGAAGCGCGGATGCAATCGAACGCCTATGATCGCACGCGCCTTTTGGCGGGCACCTCACTACACGCCCGGCCGGAGAGGACCACTGACGAGGACGTGGATCCGCCTGCTGAACTCCGGGATGCTCCGGAGGATGACCCTACCCTGACAGCTGCCGTTACGACCAGCAGACCCAAGGCCTTGCGCGGGGCCGCATGTTTTTTTTGTGGAGGGCCTCGTCATGCCCGAGTCGTGTGTCCGGCACGTGACGCTATTTGCCATTTGTGCTCGCTAAAGGGACATTACGCGAAAGTGTGCAAGAAATCGGCACGCGGCTCGCGGCCCTTCGACTCGCGCAGCCGCGGTCGCGCAGGCGCGGCAACCTTGAACGGGCTTGTAGCAGAACCCACGAGCCCAGCGCCTTACCCGTCTTCGAAGGGGAGGGCCCCTCGCTGCGGCCCGCTGGGCGCTCAGACAACCTTGACTGGCGCCACCGGAAAGCCACCACCGTCTCATTCTCCATCGGGGACAAAGGCCGCGTCCTTGGCCAAACCTCGAGCCACGCAAGGGAAGAAACAGCTTTCGAATACTACGGAAGCCTTTTGTCAAAGCGACCAAACGAAAAAGGCGATTTCGAATACTACTACGGAAGCCTTTTGTCAAAGCGACCAAACGAAAAAGGCGATTTCGAATACTACGGAAGCCTTTTGTCAAAGCGACCAAACGAAAAAGGCGATTTCGGCTACAACGGAAGCCTTTATCTGCCAGGAGTGTCAAAAGGCGATGTCAAATACTACTGAGGCCTTTTCTCATCGGATTTTGAATCGCGAAACACCGGAATGCTGGGGAAAGCCCTCTGATGACGATAATGGATTCCCCATGGTCAACGCAGACTCCGGCCACGATCGCAAAACTGCTGCTGGTGTAGGATCCACCCGCGAGGCTGGTCCGACCCATTCGGGGGGCTCAGTCCCGCTCCCAGCTGCCTCGTCTGGCCTGGCTCAAGCCCTTATTCCCCTTATGGTTGAGGGCCATTGTGTTCAGGCCTTGGTGGACACCGGATCTACGGATAGTTTTATCGACCAGCGACTTGTGCTCAGGCATGGATGGCGGATCGGGCGGTCTACACGACGGATCTTCATGGCATCCCAGGGACTCCGGCTTAGCACAAAAGGGGAATGCCGATTGAAACTAGTGCTAAAGGGACGGGTTTTCCCTGATGTACACCTTATGGTTTTACCCGCATTATGTGCTGATATTCTGCTAGGACACGATTTTCTTAAGCTGCATGGACGTCTGGTAATGGAGTTCGGTGGGCCTGACACTCTTGTTGTGGGGGCGGACAACGCGCTAACGGTGTGCGCCCTAGCGCAAATGGACGTCCGTCCGCTTTCGCTGTTCCCCAATCTAACCTCCGACTGTACCCCTGTCGCGGTAAAATCGAGACGCTACTCCCGCGCGGACATGCAATTCATTGCGGACGAAACGACTCAGCTCTTGAAAGACGGCATCATAGAACCTAGTAGGTCGCCGTGGCGTGCCCAGGTCTTAGTGGTGCGCAGTGAGGCCCATCGCAAACGCATGGTAATCGACTATTCCCAAACGATTAACCGCTTTACACAGCTGGATGCCTACCCCCTTCCGGGGATGGACGCGCTAGTGCAACAGGTGTCCCAGTATTCGGTCTATAGTACTCTCGATCTCCGTAGTGCGTACCACCAGATCCCTATCTCTAGGGCGGATCGTATCTATACCGCTTTCGAGTCGGGGCAGCGGTTGTACCAATTTACACGATTGCCCTTTGGGGTGACGAACGGGGTCGCTTGTTTCCAGAGGGCCATGGATGACCTCGTTGCGCGGGAGCACTTAACCGATGTTTTCGTCTACCTCGATAACCTTACGGTTTGTGGATATGACCAAGGGCACCATGACGCTAATCTGAAGCGCTTCCTTGAGGTCGCGCAACGGTATCACTTAACTATGAACGAGGATAAGTGCCGATACTCCCTACGCACCATAGATCTTCTGGGGTACACCGTGACCCATGGCTCTGTCTCTCCGGATAAGGAACGTCTGCGACCTTTGCTCGACATGGCCCCTCCCTGCGATCGGGCTTCCCTGAAACGCGCCCTTGGGCTGTTCGCCCATTACTCCAAATGGGTGCAAAATTTCTCCGCGAAACTTCGCCCCCTTGTGGCCTGCGACACCTTTCCCCTGAGTTCGGCCGCATTGACGGCCTTTGAAGGACTTAAGACCGACATCGCCCGAGCCGCCGTAGCAACCATTGACGAGAGCGGCTCGTTCGTCCTCGAAAGTGACGCCTCGGATCAGGCCATCGCGGCGACCCTCTCCCAAGGGGGACGTCCCGTGGCTTTCTTTTCACGGACTCTTACCTCCGCTGAGCGGCGGCACTCGTCCGTTGAAAAGGAAGCGTATGCGATCGTCGAGTCTATTCGGCGATGGCGCCCGTACCTACTCGGGCGGAGCTTCCAAATCATCACGGACCAGCAAAGCGTTGCGTTCATGTACGACACCTTACACGCCCAGCGCATTAAGAACGAGAAAATCACTCGCTGGCGTATCGAACTCGCCGACTTCTGTTACTCCATCAAATATCGCCCAGGGAAGGATAACCAGGCCGCCGATGCCTTATCGCGCCCCACTACATGTGCTGGTATCACCTCGTTGGAGGGCCTACGGGTGCTGCATGCTACTGCGGGCCATCCCGGCGTAACGCGTTTCGCTCATTTCGTGCGGAGTGGGAATCTCCCTTACTCGATTGACGATATCCGCCGTATCTGTCGCGACTGCGCTATCTGCGCGGAAATCATACCGCGTTTCTATAACCCCCCTATGGGGACTCTGGTGAAGGCTACACGCCCGTGGGAACGCTTGGCGATGGATTTCAAGGGCCCTTTGCCGGTGTCGGGCGGCTCTCGCTATCTGCTCGCTATCGTTGATGGGTACTCGCGATTCCCCTTTGCTTATATGTGCGCGGACATGACTGCTGCCACGGTGATGCGTTGCTTACATTACTTGTTCTCAATGTTCGGTTACCCGGCCTATGTCCATACCGACCGGGGTGCAGTCTTCTTGTCTCAGGAGGTGCGCGGCTATCTGCTCCAAAACAACGTTGCGTCTAGTTACACCACGCCGTATAGACCCCAGGCTAATGGGCAGATCGAACGCTTCAACGGGATTATCTGGAGGGCCGTCATGCTCCATCTCCGGACCCACGGCCGGGGCCTCGATAAATGGGCTTGGTCGCTACCTGCGGCGTTGAACTCAATCCGGGCACTCCTGAGTACGGCAACTAACCAAACTCCCCACGAGCGTCTTTTCCACCACCCCAGGAGCTCGGGGTGTATACGGTCTTTGCCCAGTTGGCTCGCTGGGCCCGGGCCGGCCTACCTTAAACGGGCAGTTCGCGCGAGCAAGTACGACCCCCTTGTGGACAAAGTGCAGATTCTCCAGGCTAATCCTGAGCATGCTCGTGTGATGACGTCTGATGGTCGTGAGACTACTGTCTCCGTTCGTCATCTTGCCCCTTGCGGGGTCGACGACCTTAGTAGGGAATCGGACGAACCAGTCGAACCCGTCTATGAGACTATGACCTCTCCCGACGCTCCCATCGCCGACAGTCCACCGACCCTCCCCCCGTCGAGACTGCCCGGGTCCGACGACTTGGCGTTACCCCCTTCATCACCCGACCCTGTTGACGCCTCTGACACCGGGGATACAGGGTTACGAGACGCCGTACCCGGGGAATTTCGAACGCGTGCTGGCAGAGAAATTCGCCGCCCGGCCCGCTACGGTTGGGCCGACTAATACTCCGCGCCCATGCTGACGCTCACTCGCTTTTAGCCACGCGGCCGTATAATTCTGACGGGGGGTGAATGTAGTGAAATCGTATCCGTACTGAACCCGGGTGGGGATGCTCGCTGCTCGCTGTCATTGTTGTCCCCACTAGGGGCGTGACTATAAGACCCGTTGCTGTGTCAGTGCTCCGAGACTTCTCCCTTGTGACATGTTACATCGGTAGCCTCGTTAATGGTACGCCTTTATAGAATATCTAGCTTGCTTGCATTGACTGATATGAATGGCTTTATGAGATGTCGCATCGTATGCTTATTGTGTATTTCTACTTACAGGAATGATGTGATGATCTAAATGCAATTAAACCAAACCGTTGGACTAAAAGTTGTGCGGACCTGAATGGTTTTCCACAACATGAGGATTGTGTTTTTATTATTGTGTTTTTTTTATTGTATAGTAAATTGTTGTAAAATATCGCCCTCCTTGCTCCAGTTATGTATAAAGGTCAAAGTGCGTCCCGTAACTAGTTCATAAACACCACACGTTAGCCAATCATAGATTTCCCCCCTTGTTCAATAGTTATATCTTTATTATGTGTATTAGTGTAAGGCCTTGTCTTCCATTAAGATGACACTCCATTGCACCAAGTGAAATAAGATAGATTCCCTTCATTCCCCATTCCCACTCCCAAAACTTCCATTGCCAAGCCTCAATTGCCAGCTACATCCCCTCCAAGCCTCCATTTCCAACTGCACTGGGCAGTTTGCCAGGTTTGCTACAGCTGTGGGTTGTTGATTTTGCCCCAAAACCACCATTGAACATGTGCTCGGGTCGGGGAAGAAAGGCGTGTCCCCACCTCGTCATAGAGGGGAGGAGTGAGTCAGCCCCACTCAACCAACCACGAACAAGGGGTTGGACTTGGAGAGGGTGTGGAGAGAAACATCAAGGAGGTTCGCGAAGGTTCAGGGGCATGGCATATATAACCCGCAGCAGTCGCCCCCACCTCAGATGAGTCCTGGAAAAAGCACGCGACGTCCACAGAGCAGCAGCAGCCACAGCAGCAACAACAGCAGCAGCCACAGCAGCAACAACAGCAGCTTCAGCTACAGCAGCTTGGGGCCTTGACGGCAGTTCTTGAGTAGGGCCGCGAAGGAACGACGGCTACTAAACGCGCCGATCGAGAGAGGAACGGCGGCTGCTAAACGCGCCGATCGTGCTGCAGTACCCGTGGACCTTCCTCTCCCTCCAGCCATTCACCTCCTGCCAGTCCCATCATCATTCCCCGCGTGAGTCTGTCCTTGTTTGTTCTGTCCTGGGTTAATTAAGACTGTAGGTAAGCTAGCATTGCACTGTGTCTCTAATATCTTCTGTAAATTATTTTCTTATCTTTCCTTCTTCCTTGGTTACTTTTGGTTGTAAATAGTAAATAAATTATATTCGTATTCCCTACTTCTGTCTTCTTCTCCTTCACATCCGTGTCGCTTTTGTCTTTTCCATATTGAATATCTGTGGCGCGATCCGGCCAACGTTCGGGAATCGGGTTAGTCGGGGTAACTGTTCGGCCGCGGTGCCATCCGCTCGGCAAACCAACATCCTTATCCGCGGTCCGTAACAATATTTAACAGCATAGAGGTACACATGCTAGCCTCAAAGCTGTCCTTTCGGGGTTTTACTCAGCTATAAATCCTGGAATTTCACAGGTAGGGTGGCTCATCAATGTGTGTGTGCCATTCCTCGGATGGACGTTAAACTGAGCACCCTGTCTGGTGGCATTAGTTTGTGGACGATAAATATCCCACTGTGTCCCTACACGAAGGGTAGGCGAACTATCGCCAGCACCATGGCCAAATTCTGAATTCTTGCCCTGACCTGTGTTGGAATGGCGAACCATCCAGGATTGCAACCGTCACCATAGAAACTGCTTAGGCAGCCCAGATAACTATTCAACACTCGTTAAGATGAAAATTATCATAAAAATTAAAAATAATAATCGTTAACTCGTTAAGAGAATAAGATGAAAATGATATGCGAGTGAACATCAAACCAGGTTCACAAAGCTTGTGCCAATATGGTTTCATTGCGTGCACAAACTTGTACGGGCATTCACATACAGTGAACCAACACTCAGATAGTTCCACCTCACCTGTCGAGGAGTGAGTAGAGACTCGTCCACCTCTTTCTTGAGATCACCATTGTCATCCAACTCCCCTTTCTCAAGAGCGTCAAGCCAACGCTGCTCTTCTTCCTCCTCTGCATCCGACTTGTGCTCAGGTGGTACTGGTGGTTCCATATCACCCTCTGATATATAATCACAATTAAAGTGCCCATTGGTCAGAAGATATAACTGCATCATCAGAATAGAACACACTCTTCAAAGCAAGCTCAAGGGGGGAGGGGAGGTGGGAGGGGATGGAAATACTTGACCAATGGCACAATAATTGCATAATAAAATTGCTCAGTGACATCAAAACTGTTTATGAACCTTTGAGCTGAAAGTATTTTAGTAGAAACAAATAAGACACAGAAAATCAAAATATAACCGAGAACAGAAAAATTCAGAAACAGTCCCCTGCAAATCTACAAAATGGCAGAGGTCAGGAAAGAAGGTTGAATACTGAAGAAGTTGTGAATTACAACAAAGGCCTGAGATAAACAAGAATAGTTAAAAGAGAACAGTTATGGACAAGAAAGAGCAATCAGATTGCAGACACTCGCCAGGACGTGTTTTTAGTGGTTTTAAAGGCTTTTTGTTAAAACTAATATGGCGGCCGAACCATGTGACTGATGACATCATCAATATATATATTTTTTCTCCATCAATTTATCCCTAAATGACGCTCACAAATTTCATCTTGATCGGATGAAGTTTTGTACTTGTCGAATTATGACGTCATAATGGAGGCACCTATGACCAACAACAACAACAACATGCATTTTAAAGGCCATTTTCCCTGCTAGAGCGGGGTTAGCCTTGCTGTCCCCATTACAATCTTCTCCATTTTGCCCTATTTTCTGCATCTCTCCTTGTTAACCCCCTTGCCCGCATTTCTTCTTCCACCATCTTTAGCCAAGTCTTTCTCGGTCTTCCCCGTCCTCCACTTCCTTCTCCATTCATTTCCATCACTCTTCTCAACCAGTCACTTTCATCCTTCCTCAACACATGACCAAACCATCTCAACCTGTTCCTCTTCACAGCATCAATCACAGGCTCTATTCCCATCATCTTTCGCAATTCATCATTTGTCTTCCTCTCTCTCAACGATACTCCGCACATCCGTCGAACCATTCGCATTTCCACCCTTTCCAACCTTCGTTGCTGCTCTACGTTCATTACCCATGTCTCGCTCCCATAAATCATAACACTTCTCACACTTGCAGCATACACCTTTCCCTTCAGCTTCAACGACACTCCCCTCATCATCAGCACGCCACTCAGTTCCCGAAACTTCTTCCATGCACATCTCACTCCAGCAACCGTTGCCGAGTCTGATCCACCTTCTCCATTCAGCATGTCTCCGAGGTAGCAAAATGTTTTCACACCTTCCAGCTTCACGCCGTCTCCAAGATCCAACTCAACATTTCCTCCATCTGCAGCTCCCTCTGTGCACACCTTACATTTGAATGTAGCTGCCACACTGGTTAATGATCCTCTCAGACCACTACATTTTTGATGAACCCACTCAGCGCACATTGTACATTGAATGGAGTTCACTCCGACACCCTCCCTACACACAGCACAGGGCCACTTCCCAGTTCTTTCCACCTCACCACATGTTTTACCACTTGCCATCACCTTCGTCTTTCCGATATTCACCTTCAGACCTTTTGTCTCCATACATTCCTTCCACTTGTTCATCTTTTCCTTCAGTCCATCCATACTTTCCACAATCAACACCAGATCATCTGCATACAACAACTCCCATTACGTTCTGAGCCAGCACCTCCATCACAGCTACAAATAGGAGTGGACTTAGTACTGACCCCTGATGCACTCCCACCTTCACCTCAAACTCACCACTGTTCCCGTCCTTCGTCCTTACAGCTGTGCGCGCTCTTTTGTACATTGCCATCACTACTCTGATCAACCATTCCTCCACTCCTAACTTCCTCAATGCCCATGTCAATACTTTGCGTGAAACCCTATCGAATGTTCTCCAGATCAACAAACCCAAGAAACAACTTCTTCCTCTTCTCCATGTCCTTCTCCTGCAACTGCCTCACAATGAAAAGCGCGTCTGTCGTTCCTCTTCCTGGCATAAATCCAAACTGCATTTCGTCGATCTTCACTTTCTTCCTTATCCTCCTCTCCAACACCCTTTCCAATACCTTCATTCCATGCTCCAATAACTTTATCGCTGGGTACGAGCCACACTCCAGAGGGTCACCTTTCCCCTTGTATCGAGGGACGAGGGTACTCAGTTCCCAATCCACTGGAATGTGGCCTTCTTTCACCACCAGATTACAGATCTCTGTCATTCTCTTCACACCCCAACTTCCTGCTGCCTTCAACATATCTCCCACAACTCCCGTCGGCCCTCCCGCTTTTCTACCCTTCATTGCTTTTATCGCTTCCTCAACTTCCTTCTCAATTATCTTCTCTGCCGGTCCTAAAACTGGGCTCCTCTCTATGTTGCCATCCCATTCATTCTCTGTATTCAACAGCATTTCCATATATCTTTTCCATCTTCCTTTAATTCCATCTGGGTCGACAACAATTTGTCCCACTTCATCCTTCAAGCAACTCACCCCCATCACATCACACCTCTCTTTCGCTATCTGCTTTGCAATCCTGAATACTGCTTTCTGACCCTCTTCCGAATCCAAGCGTTCTCCGAACATTTTCCTACATGCCTCCTGCGCCTTTGCTCCCTCTTTCTTTGCAGCCTTCCTGGCTGCCTTATAACTTTCATGCTCTGCTGTTTGTGCTCCCGTACCCTTCGCCTTCTGCCACTCCTTGAACTTCTTCCTCTTCTTGTCAAGCCTCTTTCCAACTTCATCATCCCACCACCATGTTTCCGAGTGCCTCGGTGGTCCTTTTGTCCATCCACATACCTCACCAACGGCTCCCAACAGACTAGCTTTCATTGACATCCAACCACTTTCAAGCTCAACCACATCATCCTCGACCCGACTCAGCCTCAGCCTCTCTTTTAATGCCTCCCTTACTGTCACCTCTTTCAACCTCCACACCTTCACTCTCGGTTGGTACTTCACCCGCCGAGCTCTCCTCGCACCTTTCACCCTTATGTCGCAGACAACCAAATGGTGCTGTGAAACAGCCTCCTCCCCCGGGATCACCTATGTGTCCCGGAAGTGCCCCCTATCTCGCCTACGCACCATCAGGTAGTCAACGGTTGTCGTCGACCCACCTGACGTGTATGTAACAAGCTTATTATCCTCTTTCTGGAACTGAGTATTACAAATCAACAAATCAGCTCCATCAGCAAACTCCAAAATCCTTTCACCTTCTCCATTTCTCACACCATATCCGTAACCCCCATGAACTCCGTCAAAACCATCCATACTCCTTCCCACATGTCCATTTAGGTCTCCTCCTACCAAAACAACTTCCTCATCTTTCACGTTTTCCATCAGCTTCTCCAAAGCACACCAGAACTTGTCCTTCTCTTCATCGATCCGACCAACCTGCGGAGCATATCCCGAGATGATGTTCACCAAGAGCTTTCCAATCATCATTTTCACCATCATCAACCTATCACTCACTCGTCACACTACACTGTCTACAAACTCCTCAGAAAACAGGACACCAACACCATTCACGCCCTCCAGGCACCCTTGCCACATAAACTTGTATTTCTGTCCCTGCCTACCCTTCACCATTCTCACACCACTTCCCTTCCATCTCATCTCTTGCACACAACATATGTCCACTCTTCTTCTGACCAATACATCCACCACTTCTCCTGATCTCCCTCTCATTGTCCCTACATTCCATGTCCCAAATCTCAGAAACCGATCTCCACTTCGGCCCCCCCCCCTCCCCTTCCCACGCCTCCTGCCCCCAAGCCCTCTCCCTCCCACACTTCTCCCTGCTCTCAAATGTTGTGGTTGTGTGCTTCCCCTTCTCTCCCCATCTTGTCTTCCGCTCCCTCTTTTTGTATATTTTGTTTGTTTGGTCGATTTGTTTGTGAAATAAATGTTAGCTCTTTCATGAGCCTCGATTCAGTATTAAAAAAAAAAAGAAAAAAAAAAAGAAAAAAAAGTCATGGTTCTCTTTTTGAGGCAATGTTTTTATGGCCGGATGCCCTTCCTGACGCCAACCCTCTTAGTCACATGCAGGGATTGCAGGGATACGGTGTACCTATTCTAATCCAGGGTATACACTGGGAAACGTTCAAAACATGGAAATTCCGGGTGGGGTGGGGTGGGGTGGGGGGGGGGGGGGTCTGGGAGGGCGGCGTCAGCATCATGGCTGTGGTTTAAACATATTTAAACAAAACCATGAAAAACAATGTGGGAAAAGTCTTGAAGTGAGAACGTGGATTTGAGAAAGCAGGAGCAGAGGTGGAAGAAAAACGAGATATAGGGGGTGGGGCACAAGTCGAGACGAGGAGGAGAGCGAACAAGCACGTGTCGGGGAGGAGAGATAGAATTAATATAAAATATTTTTTTTTGTTTATTTGTTTGTTCTGTTTTCAAAACGCTGGACAAAGGGTAAGACGTTCGTGAGAGGTAGGGGGGAGAAAAGAAAATCAAAGAAACAAGCAAATACTATGAAGGAAAGAACCCATATTCACAAAACACTGATGGGGGGGAGGGGGCCTGGAGAGACCAGGCCGCGCACGCGGCGTGAACAAAAAACGACTAATTACACACAAATTTGCAACAACTACAAAACCAAAACCAAATAGAAACACACAATAACACACACAACAAAATAACCAGCGGAAAGTTGACAAAGAAACGAACTGGAAAACACTCAAACTTTGATGCCGTGGAGAGATCGAAGCAAGCCTCGTCCTATGACATCATCATTAACATATTTTATTCCCCATGGAGAGTTCTTTACAATAAGTCATGTCTCAATTTTTTCTATCCAGCGCTTTTGGAGATATCGAGGTGCAAAGTCTTTCGGTTTTTCCAAGATGGCGGCCGTACCACTTTCGGCTCTTAACTTAATTTTTGCAGCTTCAGTAACAACCGTCCTCAACGTTGAGGGAGGTAGCCCGAGCACACGGCCTATGTCCCAGTCTAGGCGGGTAATGCAGTCCATATCTTTGACTGATGCGATCGATTGGGAGAAAATGTAGCATCCCAGACTGAGGGGTGGTGCTCGGGTTTTTTGTGAGAGGAAGAAGGTAGCCATAATGCTGTGGCCGGCACATGAATGGCCGACGGTGTAATTTGAATGGGTATCGAATAAACTCCGAACTTTTTATTGCTTGCCACGTACACGAGCACGACGAGGCTACTGAAAGCAAAAGGACAATGCAGAGTGCTCCACAAGTAAACTTGAGATCAAGTTTAGATAAAGGTATCCCAATCTGGCTAAAATATAAATTAAGGGCCTGAGCCAAGTTGGCTAAAGGTGAGATTGGAGAGAGGAAGGGACACGGGGGGGGGGGGGGGATCGTAGTTCTTGGCATGATGAAAATCTGAGATAAAGAAATCCTAAGGCATGACAAATACCTTAAAACTTCACTAACACATGGCCTCACCTATCCAAGTAAAGGATTCTTCCTCTTCTTCCTTTATGTCCGTCACCAGGACCAGGCTGTTTGTACCAGGAACCAGGCTGTTTGTACCAGGAACCAGGCTGTCTGTAGCAGGAACTGTCGTCGTACTCGGGGTAGCACCGGGTTCCACAGTATACTGTGGTACGCTGTGGGAATATCAAAATGTTCCCGTTCAATGTACAGGAACTGCCTTTGCCATACACAAGTTTTCATTGAGACTCAATTTAGAGCAAAATGCCGTCGTATGTCAGAATTTGTACAGCAAAATTCAGATATGCAGAACTCTAATGACAGAAAGTGCATCAATACAAGCAAGATTAGGTTTATTGTCTGTCTACTACTCATTTAGATATGTTATTGGAGAAGCACAAAACTGAAAAATGCAATCCAAGAAAGACAAATTAGGCTTAAGAATGTACGTATATGACAGCACATAAATGATGAAGAAGACAATGTTTTTTTTAAGTTAAAAAAAAATAAAAATGAGTAAAGAACACACCTTTTATTCGCCAATGTCTGGTTTCCAATCTTTATCTTCAGCTTCAGCTGAGGTTTTCCGACATTTTTAACAGTCTCCAGCGTCTCGGAGGAGAAGCTCGTCTCGCTGTCATGCTTCCGCTTGTGCTTCTTGTGTTTCTTGTGCTTCTTCTTATGGACTCCATAGATTCCTGCAACACAAATATTATGATGAAATCCTGATCACATTCACTTTCAGTGTAGGTATTCGTCCAAACACCATACGCCGACATCATAATCCCTTGCGAAATGAGTACCTGGACAAATAATAAGCTGAATCATGTGCAGCACTCACTGAGACATAGTCCCTCGGTTCTAAAAATCTGTCACGTGGCATGACATGATGAAATATTTGTTTTTCATCAGCACCATAGATATTCTCTCTTTCACTCTTCCCTGCCCATCCAAGAAGAAAAAATTTATTGTGATTTCTCAAGGTATCATGATACCGGTTGTTTTGGACAAAACAGTAATTTGAAAGTTTGTTTTCTCTCCATTTTGACGATTATAACGATATCGAGCTTTTTCAGGCGAAACAAATGAGCCTTCGACGTCACTTTCACAAATGAACCGTCACTTTCACATCCAGTAACATCGAATAAATGTACTTGCGACAGTAAAAAAAATCCATTTTACTATAATTCACCAAATGTCCGTCCGTCTGTCTGTCCGTCCGTCCATCCATCCATCCGTTCCCAGGTACTGCAAAAACGGCTGAACCGATCGCAATGAAATTTTGGGTGGGTAATCCTGGGACCCCCTGGAGTAAAACATGCGATATTGTTTTTCCAATTTCAGCTTTGGTTTCCAGCATTTTCAAGTTTGGACTCCCGCCTAACGTTATTGTCATGGGGACCGCAAGGCTAACCCCCGCTCTAGCAGGGAAAATGGCCTTAAAATGCATGTTGTACCGCAAAAACGGCTGCACCAATCGCAACGATACACCTCCATGCCCGTGGGATTCCCACGGGTGACGCCACTAGTTTTTATAATTTGCGCATTTTAATAATAATTCTGATCTGATGTACCATACCGTATTGTAGTGTCAGTGCTGCCGAAGCAGGTTTGCCATTGGCTTCCCAGCAGTAGTTAGGGTAATAATTTGTAGTTTGTTCATGGTGCCAGCGATAGCTCACCTCCTCTTCACAAAGGACACAATGGGATCTTTAACGTCCCCAAATGAATGTTGGCAGACAGGATGTCTGTTTATCATCCATCCGAGAGACAGCCTGGTGTTGGCTTAGCGGTTAGGGTGCCGGCTTGGGATCCTAGGATCCTGAGTTTGAATCCCGGTCGATCGCTGAATTAACACCAGGGGGGTTGACTCAGCCTGTCATCCTTCCGAGGTCGGCAAATTGAGTACCAGCTGGCTGGGATGAATGATCACGGTGTGTACCCCGGTTTAGAATAGGTACACCGTATCCCTGCGCATCGTAAGAGGCGACCAAGGGTTGGCATCAGGAAGGGCATCCGGTCATAAAAACATTGCCTCAAACAGGGAACCATGATTGTCATGGGGCCTGCAAGGCTAACCCCCGCTTTAGCGGAGGAAAAAATGGCCTTAAAACAATCATTCATTCATTCATTCATCCGAGAGATGGCACACACATTGATGAATTGCCCTTCCTGTGAAACACTGGGGCTGACAGTTGAGTTTATAACTGGGTCATGATTCAAACCCAGGCTAAAACAGCATAGAGTCGAAGGTTAGGCCATCCTCTCAGGCAATAATAGTAGTGTAATAAAAAATAAAATTGGCACATTTAATTTTTATTTGTTTAATTTGATCCAAGGATCGAGGAGCTTGTACATATATCACATTTAGGAGAAAGACATT
Organism: Myxine glutinosa; assembly: GCF_964187855.1. Classification (NCBI taxonomy): domain Eukaryota; kingdom Metazoa; phylum Chordata; class Myxini; order Myxiniformes; family Myxinidae; genus Myxine; species Myxine glutinosa. Next base: position 104,800,364 of record NC_136263.1, read on the forward strand.
AAATGGACAGCAGTGTATCTTAACATGAATTATAAGGATACGAGTAAAGAGCCTGTCAAAATGACGGGTTGTAACAGCATATTCAAAGGTGCAGCCTCGTGAGTGTGCCAAAATCTGAAACCTCGGCCCAGTGTTAGGTGTGCTTATATCTTTATTTATTAGACATCCTACGGATGTAAACCAACAATTATTTTACTCTGCGCGCATTGCACATCACGTGCAGCGAATTTCACCTCCCTCTGCGTTGTATTTATTGTGATTAAAAAAACGCTTCTGTGCACCGCCCTTGAGGCTCGGTTTGCAAGCCACCGTCTACAATTCCAATAGAAGAGACATAATTACTCTTTTATGGAAAATGCTTTTTCGAGTTCGTTTTATCCTCAAAAATAGACCGTAGTGAACAGACATTCGTGTTAAAAGATTGGCCTCTAAAACCTACCTTATCAAGGGGGACAGACATCTGTACAAACACACAAACTGTCATTGCGTTTTATATGGTAGATGAGTAGACAATTGACAAATATTCCTTTCTTTTAACCGACCCAAGTATAATTCACGCCTTGTGGGGTCGGTGATGTAACAATTCTGGGCCAAGTCTTTCTAGAATCTAGAAGCACCTGGCTTGGCTTTACAGTGTGGCAGGAATTTCTAATTTGTTCAGGGTTTTAGAAGTTTGACCTTGAGTTGACCTTTTGACCTCAAAATAGTTGCTTTCCCAATTCAGTGATGCACTATGTAATTGCTGTGTCATAGTCAAGTTAATCAGAGGAAAAGTGACGATTTTTCAGATGAAAATTGATGATTTTGGAAGTTTGACCTCGAGTTGACCTTTGACCTCAAATAGTTGGTTTACCAATTCAGTGACTCAATTTGCAAATGCTGTTCAATTTTCAAGCCAATCGGATGAAAAATGACAATTTTAGAAATTTGACCTCAAAATCAATAGGTTTCTTCCTTATGACCAACACTACCATTTGGCGAGGTTTCTTAAAGATTGGTTTAAAATTATGACATTTAGGTGACTGACAAACAGACAGAGAGAATAAGGCACAAGACCAACCAATATAATCAATATACTTGAAAAATCTTCGATTTTGGCAAGTAACAAACATAGGTCCGTGAATTATGGTAAGGATAAGGATGAATCCCCGTACGAATACACCTTAAAGGCTAAAACGTCATCACCTTTACTGCTTCGCACCATCGCCTCATGCAAGGAAAACTGCTCGTTGGAAAACCACCGAAATGTTGAGGTGAACACGACAAGCCTCGACTCACCGGTGCTGTCATCGTCGGCTTCGTTCGGCACCTCTTGCTTCTTCCGCATGTCTGAAGCGAAGCCGATGGGTCCCGATCGTAGAAAAACAGGACAGAGAGTAAGAGATTAAAATAAATAAACAAAATGCACTTTTAGTGACGGACTATGAATATAATATGAAGAAGAAGAAGAAGCAAAAAAACAAAGATGGCCGACAGTTTTCGGAGGCTTAGTCAATAAACAACAACCGGAACTTGGTGCAGTTCTAAGATAACGACAACAAATCCTTGGTTTCACATTGTTCGATGCTTATATCGGGTTTATAACACCTGAAAAGGCTTCTTATCTCGGTGAGCCATCTCACTGCGATCTTCACCGCAAAGGTACCAGGACGGAAGTTTGTAACGAATCTCCTTCAAAGTTCAAAATCAAATGCATCGACGGGGAAAAGTTAAATCCACATCAAGCTAACTTATACAAATCAGGAAATGATATCCATTTAAAATGTAACAAATACGATATTTTCGGAAAGATCCGCGGCTTCCAGTTTCTATTGGTTTTCGGGCCATGTGACTGAGTCCCATTATTTACTCATTTTAAAGGAAAAGCGTGACACGCTCCCGCTCGAAATGCCCTGTCTTTCCTTGTCGTCTAATAAATAAATCACTTCAATCCTTCTGACCAAGACAACCGAGTTAGGACAAACTGGGCACGTAATTGTCGACGTCCTGATTCGTCTAAATGGGATCACATGACACAGGGATGAATATTATCTAATTACTGCACAGATGTCGTTTGCATTGACGGAGAAGAACAAGAGGAATCAGAAGAAGAAGAAGTCACTCTTTGCATCTTCAGATGCATGCGGCTGCCTAAGCAGTTTCTTATGGGTCGCCACTCCGACGCATTGCACTCGAATGGCTCATTCATCCGAGTAAGCTGGTGCTCATTTTGCCGAGATGGCAGGTTGAGTCACCCCACCCGGTGTTAATTCAACGGCTGACGGGGGATTGAGCTCAGGACTCCGAGACGTCAGACCAGCCACCTTAACCGTTAAGCCAACACCAGGGCACAAGGCCCATTCAAGCCTGCGTATTACCAACCTATCTATGGTTGTTTGTCCGTGCTCTGCATTTCTTTTTAAATGCTGAGTGCCAAGCAAGGAAAAAGCACGTACCGTTTTTTAAGTTGTTGGTATGACTCGGCCAGGGTTCGAACCACCGACCTCCCACACTCAGAGTGGACACTCGCTGGTGTAATAGTTAGACCTAGGGTGTGTTCCATTACCGCTCAGCTTGTAAAGTGCTTGCCGAAGGGCTTAAGCACTCACGTAAGCACTCCAACAAAACGGTTAAACAACTATCAGGGACGCCTCTTCCAACCCCTCCTCCCCCAACGCAAGTCTGGGGCCAAATCTTCTCCATTCTTCCCTGCTGCCCAGATTCGTTACGGTCAGAGTGCCAATCGGTCCCCATGGACCAGCCTCTTGTCCATAACTCTCTCTACGTCTGTTGTGGCCCTGAGTTTGTGAAGGTGAGGGTACACCATCCTGGATGTCAGGGTCTCTGCGTCGCTCCGGGGAGATCGATCGGGTGTCTCCGTGCGTGGGCTTGTGCAAGAGCACTGTCGATAAGGAGCAGCTGACTTAAAAAAAAAAATGCATGGTCTCGGCTCATGGAAGGGCAAGGACACAGAACAGATCAGGACAACATAAAACTAGAGCTTCCAGGGAAGCAGAACTCAACTGAACTGACTGGACAACTTCACACACCAAGTTTGGATCAAAATCCATAAATATTTGTGGACGTTAAAGTCTTGACGTCGTTTCGGAGCTGAAAACAAAATGGCGGCCTATGGCGGCCATTTTGTGACGGATCGGGTTGGAATGCAACAGCAACCTACCTTGTGTGGTAAGGGTTAAACATTCGAAGTTTGATCAAAATCTGTTAATATTTGTGGACGCTTGAGTGTTAACGTCGTTTTCATGACCAAAAACAAAATGGTCGCCTAAGTCCGCCATTTTTCAACGGATCGGGCTGAAATGTAATACCAACCTGGTCCTTGGGGTAAGGATGCTGCCTGTCAAGTTTGATAAGAATCGGTTGATGTTTGTGGATGCTGGAGTGTTAACGTCAAAAAGTTAACGGAGGGTTCAGTATGTGATGAACTCAACTAAATTTGGAATGGGGTTTCTCGGGTTTTTGAGTCCTTTTGTCCTTTTGTCGAGGCATGGGGGAGAGAGAAGAAGAGAGAGGAGAAGAAGAGAGAGGAGAAGAAGAAGAGAGGAGAAGAAGAGAGAGGTCTCTCACCTGTTTCCCTGGAGGGAAATGTTTAAAGAGAGGACAAATCTCACACTCTTACTCTGTCTCTCCGAAAAGACCGACTGGAAAACCCTCCCATCTACTTTCTCAACAATCCTCTCCAAGAAGTTCTGACGCTCAAGCTTTTGGGTCTCACTATCTGCCATGATCTTTCTTGGGAAAACCACATTTCCAAGCTGGCCTCCAAAGCCAGTCGCTGACTGGGCATCCTCCGTCGTGCGAAGTCCTTCCTTGGCACACCTGAACTCACCACATACAAGGCTTTCATCCACAGCTCAATGGAATACTGTTCCCTCCTCTGGGCCGGTGCTCCTACCTCACACCTAGCTCGGCTTCACGCTGTTGAAACCAAAGCTTTCAGAATCATTGGAATCTCCTGCGGTGAAGCTCACTCTGAGGGCCTTTCACTCACTCACCGCAGGCAGGTTGGTGGTCTTTCTGTCTTCTACCGACTCCTCTCCGGCCTTGTTCCCCCAGCTCTCTCTGTGCTCTGTCCCCCCAATATTCCTTCAGGTCGCACAAGATCTGCCAGCAACCCTCTTATGGTTAAACTGCCAAAATCTAGGCTCTCTGCTCACCTTCACTCCTTCATTTCCCTTTTCCTTCCGCCTCTGGAACAAACTCCCCCACTCCCTTCAATCCCACTCCTCCCTCCAGGTCTTTAAAACAGCTGTTCACCACCATCTCTTATCTTCCCCCATCCAAAACCTTGATCTTTTCTACCCCCGCTAATTCACCCCAGATACACTTTTTTTGAAATTCCAACTTCTTTCCTGGAAGTCCTTGCAGTGTTCATATGTTTTATACCTCTCCCACCTCCCCCCAAGCCCTCCCCCTCCCACATTTCTCCCGATGTCCCTGCTCTCAAATGTTGTGTTTGTGTCCTTCCCCCTCTCTCCCCATCTTGTCTACCGCTCCCCTTATGTTTTAGTGTTTTACGTGTCGGTTTGACTTTTTGTGTGATTGTTAGCTCTTTCACGAGCCTCGATCTTGTATACAAAAAAAAAAAAAGACACAAAACCAATGATATTGACGTGGCCATGTTGCAGAACGTCATGAATAATTGGCATCCAAGATTGAAGGAATGTGTCAGACTAAATGGTGCGCATCTCCTAGATGTTCTTTTCCACAAATAAATGTTATGTACTTTTTTTTTTTTTCTTTTTTTTTTGTATACTGAATCGAGGCTCGTGAAAGAGCTAAAATTCACTTTCTTGTAAAAATTTGTTTTGAAATACAACTTTTTATTACCTTTACACGAATGTTAAAAATAACCATATTTCTGGCTCATCCTGTATATATTTACACCAACCATAAATACATGAAAGCAATGAAACGAAACGGTTCCAGAAATACCACGACAAGAAAATTACCAAAATAAACCATTACATTTATACAAACTACAAAAATATTACCAGTTGGTTCTCACGAACCTCGCACAACCCTTCATGACATCAAGTATTGGTGAATTCATCAAGATTGTTTACATCCTGAGAAAAACAAAACTTGAGTTTAAGTCTCACTGACACGAGGGTATTGAAAAACAACATGACATTACATTCCCTGACAGGTTTTCCTTTCAATTTCTCCTTTCTTGAGAGATATATTGCCAGCTTGTGTTGCAACAAGAAACCTCATGAGCATCTTTTCCTTACTTGACTTGGCATTGAAGCCAAAAATAAAAGAACGCAAAGAGAAAACAACATTCATTCTGTGTGCCACAAAATTAAACCACTGAAACAAAGGAACCAATCTCACACAATTAATGAAGGCGTGGAACACGTCCTCCGTACATATGCAGAACGGGAAACACGTGGATGTAGGAGAGAAATGGTTGATTAACTTATTGGAGGGGACTATCCAGTGGATCAGCCTCCATTGGAGATCACCAGATCTTTTACTTATGAGCTTGCTATACATAGAGACCCATACAGGTTCAGAGGGGGATCCCACAGGCAACAGTCTCTTCCACCGGGTTACTCCATTTAGCGGTGTATCTCCCAGCAGTAACTCGACACATGACTTGTATAACTCTTTACTGCTAGTCTCTTGAAAGGGGCTTAACTCTATGCTAACCGGGGGTAAGTCTTCCGACTTGAAGTGCACCAATAACCCAGGAAAAACTCATTCATCGTGCAATGGTTCGAGTTCGTGGGACCAACATACTCTCAGCCGTACCCCTATTCGTATTACCTCTCTCAACACTTTTGCAGTCACTCTTTCGAACCGAATTCCTGCAAGCTCGGCTACTTCTCGAGCTGATTTCCACCCGCAATCTGAAACATGCAGGAGGTGCCATACTTTTGTGATGCCGGCAAAGGTCCCTACTTTTGGGAATGTTAGGAAAAAGCGGATTGCAGAACAAAGGCTCTTGTGCAAACATGTTGATGTCAAAGTTGTCTTCTTGACGGCACACTGAGAGGTTCTGCCAAGCATTCAACACACTGATAAAAACAGGAAGAGGAGATATGTCAACTTGTTGAAGCAGGACCAAGAAATATTTGCGGCCGTATCCAAGCCCGCCTGCTTGCGGCAAAATGTGAGTGGCCAAGACATGGTTTGGTAATTGCTCTTTCGACAACAGTTTTTGTACAGAGCATAGCCGAAAGGCCATGATACGGTCCCTGACGTTGAGCATACTCTGGCCAGCCTCGGCCAATGAATGGCAAACAACGTTTGGCCGTAACCAGTGATGGCCTCCCCAAAATAAAACCAACAGTTGCCTTTGCACTTCCTTCCCCAAGCCTTCTGGTGGTTGCAGGCAGATGAATCTGTGCCACAAGAAGAAGGCGACTAGATTCTTGACTACCAAAACTCGGCCCTTATACGAAAGGTGAGGCTGGGCTCTCCTCCACCTACTCGATCTCTTCTTTACGTGTTCAACAACATGTTCCCAGTTTTTCTGGCCATACTGTGGGAATCCAAGAAACACTCCAAGATAGCGAACGCCTTCATCCACTGTTACGTGCTCCTCCCCGACCCCCTGGTCACGGTGTACCTCCGAGCCCCGAGAGGAGTCACGGCAGAAAAATGTGTTATTCTGTATGTCAAAGATCAATGGTGAAGCCACCCCAATTGTTACTTACAAACAAATATTGTATTAAGATCACACAAGAATAACATTACAACAATAATAGTAATAGTAAGGGAAACATATGAAAATCTGTTAACTAAATTGTTACCAAAAAATTTCTTCACCAATATGTTTGTAAAGGTGTGTAATAACATGTGTTAAAATGTTGAAGGTCAACTCCCGTGGGAAACCCAGAAAAAAAGCTGTTGAATTCGGGTACCGAAAAATTATTTTCGAGAATTTTTTTTTTTTTTAAATCGGCCCTTAAGTAACTTATGAGGGGTCAAATAAGGGTTTTTCATGATTCTGAGTTGATTGTTAACATTTATATTTCACCACAGACACTCCTTTGTGGAAAAATAATTTATAAATATATCTCATTTTCTACTTTGCAGGACATGGAGTCTAGCAATATGGATGAAGACGTTACTCCACCTGTGCTCAATTGCTTCATCTGTGCACGCTCGGATACACCAGCTGAAAGGCTCATACAGGCAACTCCAAAGGGATACTCAACTTTATTGAAACAAGCAGAAACTGTCGAAAATGTTACTGTTGTGGAAAGTATGAAGGAGGCTCAAAAGGAAGGAAAACTGAGGTACCACCAGAGGTGTAAAAATGATCTGTACAACAACTTTGTTGCAACCACCAAGAAGTCAGCTCAAGCATCAAAGGCAGAGAAAGAGTCATCAAAGTTGAAGAGAAGACGCACTACTTGTGAGTTCAGTTCATCAACTGGCTGCAGTTCTAGAAGATCACAGTCAGTTGACCTCCTGTATAAGGATGTATGCATTCTTTGCAACCAACCAGCCCAGCTCTACAAAAATAATCCAGCACAAGCTAGAAAGAAATACAGAGTGCCAGATAATTTGACTGCAGATACACTGAAGGCAAGCTTGCTGAAGACAGCACGGAGTCGCGGGGATGACTGGGGCACTGAAGTCACTGGACGCCTGGAAGGGATCAACGACTTGGTAGCAGAAGAAACACTGTACCATTTGCGATGCAAACTTATGTTTGCGAGAGGTGACAGTTTGTCCAAGACTGATGAGGAAGGAAAAAGGAAGAGAGGACAGAGGAGTATTGATGAGGAGCGAGAGGCAGTTTTTATTGAATTCTGCGAATGGTTAGACTCAGAATTAGAGCATGGGGTAATGTACATGGACCAAGTCCATGAAAAGCTGCAGGAGTTTGATCAGTCACCAGAGAAGAGCCTTTCTTATTCAAAGCATTGGCTAAAGATAAAACTTCTAGAGAAATACGAAGACACCTTGTATTTCACAACACAGGAAAGAAGGGCAGATGTACTCTGTCTCAAAGATGGCACCGACAATATTCTGCGAGCGCATCATGCTAATCTTGACCATGGAGATGAGAAGACTCAGATCATAAAGACGGCACTCAAGTTCATATCCAATGATATTGCCTTGATTGATTTAGGTCCAAAGTCATACCCCACCACACACAGTATGACTGACATCGATAGTCAGCTGACACGTGTTCCTGCAAGCCTTCAGATGTTCTTGAGACCGATTGTCAAGACAGACGACAGAGTTGCCGTTTGGGGGCAGAATTTTATTAAGGCCTGTCGACCTCGGTCTGGAGTATTGCCACACCAAATGGGGCTTGCCATACAACTTGATCATAGATTTGGGTCAAAATGGATGCTCAACAAGTTCCACCAGCTGGGATACACGGAGTCTTACACGGAGACACAAAACTACAAATACTGCTTCCTTAATAGGAGGAGTGGAGAGGATGTTCCAGATACTTCTGGCACTCTTGACACCATTGTGGAGGAAACCGATGAACAGATCAATGATGAGGTTGCGGTTGATGCTGCGCTTGAGAATCAATCAGTGATGACAGCCAAAGTGCCAGCCAGTGAAAGTGAATTGTCAAGTAATGATCAGGTGGTCTTTATGGAGGTTGGGGAAACAAACAATGCAGTCACTCAGTTTGTTGGAGACAATATAGATTTAAACATTGTCTCTATTCACGGAAACACTCCCTTTCACTCAATGCGTTGGATCGAAGTCACCTCTCCGGCACCACCTTTGCCAGATCCACAGACAACAGCAGCTTTCCCCCGGGTGAAGTTGAAGGCACTCGACAAAGCTAAGATCCTGAGAGGAACTGAAGTAAAGATTATTCCATTTACGAACAGGAAACAGATAGGAACGACCGCGATCATGTTTCTCCCCCTCGCTGAGCTTTCCTCCTCCCTGGCTCATGATCAGCCACTCCTCACTCCAGGTGACACACTCTGGGCAGCGGGGTGGGTGATCAAAGCCAACGATCCTGAGTTCCCACACTCCAACTGGAATGGCTGGATGAAGAGAATCCATGCTAATGATGCAAAGCAGAGCACACAGATCGAGTTCCTCCCAGTTATTGAAGGAGACCCTAATGACCTCAACACCATCTTCACCACTCTGAAAGAGTGCATACGGCGCGCTGGGGTCGCTATAGTGACCTTTGATCTTCCGATTTGGCTGAAGGCTGTGAATATAATAAAGCAGGCAAATCTACCCGTCATTCCAAGGTTGGGTGGTTTTCACCTGCTGAAGTCTTATCTTGGATCAATGGGTAACATCATGGAAGATTCTGGACTACTAGATGCGATCCAGTTGATCTATCCTGGAAGTACGACAGCCAACCACATCATGGATGGAGGATGTTTTGACAAGGCAATCCGTGTTCACCTCCTCATCGATGCAGCCATCTATCAACACATCATGAAACTTGCCTTCACTGAGGAGGAACGTGGGGACATGAAGACCTTCATGGAGAAGGTGGCTGATGGGAAGATGGGAGCCAGACACTCAGACCCAGTAGTGCCAGTGTTTGAGCAAAGGTTTGAAGATACCTTCAAACGACTCGCAAAAGGAGGAAGAACACCAGGAGTGATCAAACCGGCAGGAGTGATCAAACCAGAGACTCTACCTCCAACAGAGGGTGCAGCTGCACAACATTCACTCCGTGCCTACCTGCAGACCCGGGACTGGATCCTTCTACAGAGCATGTCTCTGAACCCCAGTGACTATGGATGGACAATAGGTGTGCATGGGTATGAGCCAGTTCCAACACTGGACCCCACGGCTCCTGAGGAGCTATTGCAGTTCACGAGCTGTAATTGTCATGGAGATTGCAGCAACCGGCGATGCAGCTGCAAGAAGAATGGGGTCACGTGCATCTCGGCCTGTGGAGTCTGTAATGGCATTACATGCAGAAACTGCAGTCATGATGTTGTTGAGTCTGAAGAAGACATAGACAATGACTGTTGAAACTTCTGACATTGTGAATGAGAAATAACTCTTGAGTATTATATATGTATGTGAAATAAAAGCTACTTTGTGTGTAAATGTAAAAGTGAAAATATAAATGTTAACAATCAACTCAGAATCATGAAAAACCCTTATTTGACCCCTCATAAGTTACTTAAGGGCCGATTAAAAAAAATAAAAATTCTCGAAAATAATTTTTCGGTACCCGAATTCAACAGCTTTTTTTCTGGGTTTCCCACGGGAGTTGAACTTCAACATTTTAACACATGTTATTACACACCTTTACAAACATATTGGTGAAGAAATTTTTTGGTAACAATTTAGTTAACAGATTTGTGAAATATCTCATAAAATGCCCTTACTATAATCAAAAGTACAATCAATATCTCCTATGATGGTACCATCAGTTTCATAATATATAACTCACTGTGCTCCAAGTGAGTGAACCAAGAACATTCCCAATGTCTCTTTCCCGTTTTCAAACCCAAGTTGATTCTGGTTTCAAGCCGAAGCCGATCCGCTCCAGCGATCGACAGATCAATGTCCAATCGAGACCAGAATCCCATTGGGTTGGCAGTTACAGTCCTGCTGCCAAAGCTGTGCAAAGGCGCCCTCCAGGCGACTGGGAAATCCAAAGGCGCCCTCTAGGCGACTGGGAAATCACACCCTCGGGTATTGACGTTCCGCGGCTCACAGTCGGCGAACCTCCGATTTACCTTCAAAATCCGCGTTGCACACACACACACCAGATACGTCTGAAGGCGGTGAAAACGGCTGACGTGAAGCAAAGAAAAACCTTGCTCGACGCACCAAGCGCGCGAGTCAAAATGGCCGACGGCCCGTTCTCGAGACGTAACGGCCCGACGATGATTCTCTCCTGAATCGATCGCAAAACCTGACACGCAGGTTAATCTGTCACAGCGATAACCACTCTGTCGCAGGAATCCCTTTCCTGGGAAACCCAAAGTTCACTCGTGACTCTTGCTCGCCAACATTCGCTCCAGACCGCAAAGCTACTATGCTTTTTGTCTGACTCCACTCGCTCCGCCTTCTTTTTCTCTCTTCTTCCTCTTCGTCGTCGTCCGGTTCCCGATCCGGTTTTCGGTTTCTTTTAACTCTAACTTTTTCACCTTTTGAAAACGGTTCATAAACAATAAACATTTTGAAAACAATAATAGTACATGGAATCAAAAATATTTACAGTGGATGAAAACCACCACAACGGAAGTGACGAATCCGTAACACCACCCACTTTAAACTTGCAGGAAGGTGTATTGGCGGGGCTAGCGCCATTCCAGATACATTGTTCCTGACAGAGGGAACCCATAAAGCTTTGCTCTTTTCCCAGTTGCACTTCAAAGAGGAAGCTAAACCAAACAAATGGAGGCACTTAACAAGAGCTGCAATGTCGTTATTGTCTTTAACAAGAACCGAGACATCATCAGCATCCGCCGATACGACAACTGAAGAATATTCAGGAGATATACTCATTCCAGAAACATTATTCCTTAGTAACACGAGAAGTGATTCCATTACAAGGGTGAACAGTAAGCCGGAGACAGGGCAACCTTGGCTTCCCCCCCTTTGAACCTGAATGGGAGAATAAAGCTCATTATTCACCTTAACTAAACTGAACATATTGTTGTACAATGAAGCAATATAAGTCCTGAAATTAGCTCCAAATCCACAAGCTTCAAGCACATGATTCAAAAAGACGTGATCAATGCTATCAAAAGCCTTTTCTAAATCAAGAAAAATGATACCAAAGTCATTCTGCACACAGTTGCCATCTATCAGATCTCTAATGAAAAATATGTTATCATACATGGATCTACCTGGGATACAATAACTCTGATCAGGGTGAACAAAATTGCTAATTACTTTTTTAACTCGATTCGCCAAAACTTTTGAAATTCTTTTATAATCAGTGCATAGTAGAGAAACATACCGGTGTGTACCCCGGTTTAGAATAGGTACACCGTATCCCTGCGTGTCTGAAGAGGCGACTAAAAGGGTTGGCATCAGGAAGGGCATCCGGCCATAAAAACATTGCCTCAAAAAGGGAACCATTACAATTACAATTACATATGGGCAGGGTACAGCCCGAAGTACCCCGTGGGGGACCCCACTCCCTCTCGTCAAAACTCAAGGTGGGGAACCGGATCGAAGCAAGGGTGGAAATCACTCCATTTATGACGACGAAACGTCTGATGCCCGACGTGGAGATCGGTTTCTGAGGTTTGGGACATTGAATGTAGGGACAATGACAGGGAGATCAGGAGAAGTGGTGGAAGTATTGGTCAGAAGAACAGCGGACATATGTTGTGTGCAGATGAGATGGAAGGGAAGTGGTGTGAGAATGGTGAAGGGTAGGCAGGGACAGAAATACAAGTTTGTGTGGCAAGGGTGCCCAGAAGGCATGAATGGTGTTGGTGTCCTGTTTTCTGAGGAGTTTGTAGACAGTGTGGTGAGTGTGACTAGAGTGAGTGAAAGGTTGATGATGGTGAAAATGATGATTGGAAAGCTCTTGGTGAACGTCATCTCGGGATATGCTCCGCAGGTTGGTCGGAGCGATGAAGAGAAGGACAAGTTCTGGTGTGCAATAGAGAAGCTGATGGAAAACGTGAAAGATAAGGAAGTTGTTGTGGTAGGAGGAGACCTAAATGGACATGTGGGAAGGAGTATGGACGGTTTTGAGGAAGTTCATGGGGGTTACGGATATGGTGTGAGAAATGGAGAAGGTGAAAGGATTTTGGAGTTTGCTGATGGAGCTGATTTGTTGATTTGTAATACTCAGTTCCAGAAAGAGGATAATAAGCTTGTTACATACATGTCAGGTGGGTCGATGACAACCTTTGACTACCTGATGGTGCGTAGGTGAGATAGGGGGCACCTTTGGGAAACAAAGGTTATTTTAGAGAGGAAGGAGGCTGTTTCACAGCACCACTTGGTTGTCTGCGACATAAGTGTGAAAGGTGCGAGGAGAGCTCGGCGGGTGAAGTACCAACCGAGAATGAATGCGTGGAGGTTGAAAGAGGATTGGTGTATTGGCGGTGAAATATTGGTGAAATAGACAGTGAGGGAGGCATTAAAAGAGAGGCTGAGTATGGCAGTGGAATTATGTGGTTGAGCTTGAAAGTGGTTGGATGTCAATGAAAGATAGTCTGTTTGGAGCTGTTGGTGAGGTATGTGGATGGACTAAAGGACCACCGAGGCACTCGGAAACATGGTGGTGGGATGATGAAGTTGGAAAGAGGATTGACGAGAAGAGGAAGAAGTTCAAGGAGTGGCAGAAGGCGACAGGTGCGGGGGCAGAAAAGGCAGAACATGAAAGTTATAAGGCAGCCAAGAAGGCTGCAAGGAAAGAGGTAGCAAAGGCGCAAGAGGCATGGAGGAAAATGTTTGGAGAACGCTTGGATTCGGAAGAGGGTCAGAGAGCGATATTCAGGATTGCAAAGCAGATAGCGAAAGAGAGGTGCGATGTGATGGGGGTGAGTTGCTTGAAGGATGAAGTGGGACAAATCGTTGTGGACTCAGATGGAATTAAAGGAAGATGGAAGAGATATATGGAAATGCTGTTGAATGCAGAGAATGAATGAGATGGCAACATCGAGAGTAACCCAGTTTTAGGACCAGCAGAGAAGATAACTGAGAAGGAAGTTGAGGAAGCGATAAAAGCAATGAAGAGTATAAAAGCAGGAGGGTCGACGGGAGTTGTGGGAGATATGTTGAAGGCAGCGGAAAGTTGGGGTGTGAAGAGAATGACAGAGATCTGTAATCTGGTGGTGAAAGAAGGCCGCATTCCAGTGGATTGGGAACTGAGTACCCTCGTCCCTCTACACAAGGGGAATGGTGACCCTCTGGACTGTGGCTCGTATCGAGCGATAAAGTTATTGGAGCATGGAATTAAGGTATTGGAAAGGGTGTTGGAGAGGAGGATAAGGAAGAAAGTGAAGATCGACCAAATGCAGTTTCGGATTTATGCCAGGAAGAGGAACGACAGACGCGCTTTTTATTGTAAGGCAGTTGCAGGAGAAATACATGGAGAAGGTGATGGCAAGCAGTAAAACATGTGGTGAGGTGGAAAGAACTGGGAAGTGGCCGTGTGCTGTGTGTGCAGGAAGGGTGTCGGAGTGAACTCCATTCAATGTACAATGTGCACCGAGTCTGTTAATCAAAAATGTAGTGGTCTGAGAGGGTCATTAACCAGTGTGGCAGCTACATTCAAGTGTAAGGTGTGCACACAGGGAGCTGCAGATGGAGGAAATGTTGAGTTGGATCTTGGAGACGGCATGAAGCTGGAAGGTGTGAAAACATTGTGCTACCTAGGAGACATGCTGAATGGAGAAGGTGGATCAGACTCGGCAACGGTTGCTGGAGTGAGATGTGCATGGAAGAAGTTTCAAGAACTGAGTGGCGTGCTGACGAGGAGGGCAGTGTCGTTGAAGCTGAAGGGAAAGGTGTGTGCTGCATGTGTGAGAAGTGTTTTGATTTGTGGGAGCGAGACATGGGTAATGAATGTAGAGCAGCAACGAAGGCTGGAAAGGGTGGAAATGCGAATGGTTCGGTGGATGTGTGGAGTATCGTTGAGAGAGAGGAAGACAAATGATGAATTGCGAAAGATGATGGGAATAGAGCCTGTGATGGATGCTGTGAAGAGAAACAGGTTGAGATGGTTTGCTCATGTGTTGAGGAAGGATGAAAGTGACTGGTTGAGAAGAGTGATGGAAATGAATGTTGAAGGAAGTCGAGGACGGGGAAGACCGAGAAAGACTTGGTTAAAGGTGGTGGAAGAAGAAATGCGGGCAAGGGGGTTAACAAGGGGAGATGCAGAAAATAGGGCAAAATGTAGAAGATTGTCATGGGGCCCGCAAGGCTAAACCCCGCTCTAGCAGGTAAAATGGCCTTAAAATGCCTGTTGTTGTGTTGTTGTTTGCATAGCAGAGAAACAGGTCTCCAATTCTTCATGTGTCGCAAGTCACCAGCCTTTGGAAGAAGGGACATCACCGCTTTTCTCAAACTTAACGGCAATTCTCCATGAGTCAGTGACGATTCAAAAACATGCATCAGTTCTGGACCTAACGGTTTCCAAAATTCCACATAAGTCAGGTTCACTATGTTAACAAATATAACTTCGTTCAAAATGTTTTGGAGATTAGCAAAACTATACATTTTTGGAATAATCAGAGCATGGAAAATCCGAAAATCAATGTTGGCATTTGCACAGACACAGATTTTGGATTTTCAAAATGGCCGCCATAAAATACATATTTTGCGCTATCTCGGCTTCTCGTCAACCTAGAAACTTAATTAAATATGCTAATCCTATGTTTTCTGGGACAAAGAATCCAATAAAGGCCTCAAAATAGTGCTCAGGATTATAGAAAAGCAACAAACAAAGTTAATTGAAAACCATTGTCTTTATATTTGTGATATAACTGTATTACATAATACATGATATTGCAAGTCCTTTGAAGTTTATAGGTATGGGTTTATAAAGCAAGAAAGCAGCCTTGTTATTATCAGATTGAACTATAAGTCCTATAACTTCAAAGGTTCAGGAATATGCTTTTACAGATCTTCATCACTGTCCTGAGTATCATTTTCGCAAAGGTGTCTACGTAAATGCCAACATTAATTTTTGGATTCTTCATGCTCTGAATATTCCAAAAATGTATAGTTTTGCTAATCTCCAAAAATTTTGAACGAAAAAACATAGTGAACCTGACGATAAAATTCAGCCGGCAGGCCATCAATTCCAGGGGCTCTTCCAGAGCCCATTCCAGCTCGGGTTTGCGTTAACTCCTCGAGCCTAATTTGCGAGTCCAAATCCAGGTGCTGGGGCTCAGTTAACGAGGATAGGTGAGGGGTTCAAAGTCTCATCGTTTCATCACAAACAACCTGTTTTGTAAACAGTTTGGACAATAAATCTTTAACACATAACCATATGTCTCTGGGATTTACCACAACAACTCCGCTAGGGTCAATGACAGAAAAAATGTTCTTGGGTGATTTACTGACAGAATCCAGATTTAAAAAAGCTTTACTATGTGTATCTAACACCTTTAAGTTCTTAACCCTTAGTCTAAGTAACAACCCTGCTGCTTTCTCCTGGATTAACTCTCTCAACTGAGTCTTCTTTTCTTGTAATAACATAGTTTCTTACATTATTATTTTTAGCAAGTTTACCTTCGAGCTGTACAATGTCAGCTTCCAAACAAGTCATTGTTACATTCTTAACATCTGTAATGTTTG
The DNA here is from genome assembly GCF_964187855.1 of Myxine glutinosa. Taxonomy (NCBI): domain Eukaryota; kingdom Metazoa; phylum Chordata; class Myxini; order Myxiniformes; family Myxinidae; genus Myxine; species Myxine glutinosa. Next base: position 104,816,558 of record NC_136263.1, read on the forward strand.
CTCGAAACTGTTGACAAAACACCCGAATCTGGGTTTTCGTATTGTCCCACCAAAGATTTACTGAAGAAAAAGAGGGCTTTCTTAGGATTTGATTAGCCCAGAAAACTTGGAAGGCTTCTTTAAATAGACCATCTTCTAGAAGACTTGTATTAAATTTCCAGTGTGCACTTTTATGTATTGACTGAGGAAAAAGAAACCCCATGATTACTAAATGAAGGTCTGAGAATATTGTTGGAAAATAATCCGGAGAGTCTATAGCGTTTATAAAAGGTGAGTTTATATACCATCAGTCGAGTCTCGCAAAGGACACTCTTCCTCTGGTAAGGCGGCTACAGGTAAACTGAGGTTCATTGGGGTAAAGTACCCTCCATATATCCAGCAAACCAACCCGAGAAAAGAAAAGGGATAAATCAATACACGATTCAGGATGAGGTTCTGCCGAGTACCTGTCCATTACAGGTTCAAAGGTACAGTTAAAATCACCCTCAATACACACACATTGGTTTAGATTAGATCAACTGTCTGCAGGTGATTAATCACAGACGCAAAGAAAGCTTTCCGTTCTGTACTCCCACTAGGTGCGTACACATTGAATAATGTGAAATGGAAATTGTTAACCACCAGTTCTAGAGAGCTGAACCGGCCTTTAACAATCTCCTGGAAAAGGATTGACTCAGGTACTAGCCCTGGTCCAAGTATGAAAGCAACACCTGCCGGAAGAAAAGACAGGTTGCTAAAAAATCACTGTCCCCCCAAAAAGACGGCACCAATCATATACTACGTTCTGGGTGATGTGTGTTTCCTGCAATAAAAGTATGTCGACATTTTTGGGCCGAAACAAACTCTGCACTTGAGCTTGGCGGTTGGGCCTTGCACCTCCGCCATTAATGTTCAAGATGCCAAAGGTAATTTGTTTCATTCCTTATCAAAAGGCTTGATTGGGTGTTGCGAAATCTCAAGACCAGCTTTTGTAATAAATTTCCTGAGTCGGTGCAACTGTGACTTTGTTAGTGGAAATTCTTTGGCCTTTCTCGTTATTTCTTTTGCTGATCGAATAAATGAACCTAAATCAGGAAATGTATCCCTGATAACGACATTTCGCTGTCTATGGGTTTCATTTAAAAAAGAATACTAGTTGAGGAGCTATCAAAATATCAAGCATTTCACAAATATACAAGGTACGACCCACTAAATAAACATTTCACAAATATACAAGGTACGACCCACTAAATAAACATTTAACAAATATACAAGGTACGATACACAAAATAAACATTTCACAAATATACAAGGTACGATACACAAAATAAACATTTCACAAATATACAAGGTACGACCCACTAAATAAACATTTCACAAATATACAAGGTACGATACACAAAATAAACATTTCACAAATATACAAGGTACGACCCACTAAATAAACATTTCACGAATATACAAGGTACGACCCACTAAATAAACATTTCACAAATATACAAGGTACGACCCACAAAATAAACATTTCACAAATATACAAGGTACGACCCACTAAATAAACATTTCACAAATATACAAGGTACGACCCACTAAATAAACATTTCACAAATATACAAGGTACGATCCACTAAGTAAACATTTCACAAATATACAAGGTACGACCCACAAAATAAACATTTCACAAATATACAAGGTACGATCCACTAAGTAAATATTTCACAAATATACAAGGTACGACCCACTAAATAAACATTTCACAAATATACAAGGTGCGACCCACGAAATAAACATTTCACAAATATACAAGGTATGATCCACTAAGTAAACATTTCACAAATACTACTGTGTTCAAAAAGTATCCGACCTTTATTTTTCGTGCGTAAAAAAAAAAGAAGCTAGGGAGGCGTTGATTGGTGCACGTATGTAGGCGATCCTAATGCGCACGCGTGAATTTTTTCCCACCTGCAGAAGCTGTCATTCGACGGCAGACCGCCGATGAGTGAGGACATGTAAGTGAGCGCCGTCGGATTTTCGTTTTTGACAAAATGACGGAAAAACTTGAACAACGCTACTGCATCAAATTTTGTGTAAAGCTTGGCGATTCCTAAGTGGAAACGATCCGCAAGATTCAACACCGTTCATTCCATTATGAAGGAGGATTTGGGCTTCAGGAGAATCTCAGCAAAGTTCGTACCAAAGCTGCTGACGATTGAGCAGAAGCAACTCCGTTTGGAGATCGCACAGGACATGCTGGAGACTGTGAACAGCGATCCCAGCTTCCTCAACACAGTGATCACTGGCGATGAGTCCTGGGTTTATGGGTACGACCCAGAAACCAAGTTGCAGTTTTGATGCAAGTTTGATGAAACACAAAATTTGATGCAGTAGCGTTGTTCAAGTCTTTCCGTCATTTTGTCAAAAACGAAAATCCGACGGCGCTCACTTACATGTCCTCACTCATCGGCGGTCTGCCGTCGAATGACAGCTTCTGCAGGTGGGAAAAAATTCACGCGTGCGCATTAGGATCGCCTACATACGTGCACCAATCAACGCCTCCCTAGCTTCTTTTTTTTACGCACGAAAAATAAAGGTCGGATACTTTTTGAACACACTACGTATACAAGGTACTACCCACTAAATAAACATTTCACAGGCTTACTGTGCAATTTTTGGATCGTTTTGAAAGCAACTTGTTCTCGTGTTTTCAACCTTTTCGCAATCTTTATTTCTCACGAGATGCTAATTTGAGAGCATCTCATTATCACCAATGGAGTGGGAGTGATTAAAGCCATCAGCATCTTCCGATACATTTGTAATGCCAGAAGAGTAATTAATTTGAAACTTGTGGGTAGTAACAGGAATGCACCCGTAAAGTGATAAAATGTTTTTGCAGTGCTTAGTGGTGGCAAATGTCAGATAGAAGAGATGAGTCATCATGGCTAATAAAATATTCCATAGGACTTCAAAAATGATCACATTCTAAAGTCTTCTTCCTCCTCATGCCCATGAAACTGATATTTAAAAACTAGTTTCAATCATAATCTAAAATAATGAATGAAACAATCATTTTCAAAGTTGAAGTCGATTTGAGATGTCATTCTGAATGCTTAAAAAGTTATTCTGGGGGTCCACAATCAACTCAGCTGTGGGAACTAGAAGAATCATCTTCCACTGGACTATATGACTTCATCACCTCTTTGGTTTGTCCTCTGTTCAGAGATCTGAAGCGACAGGTTGAGGAGATTATAAACCGCAGCACATAACATAGATAACACTTAAGTACAGTCATGGCCAAAAATATTGGCACCCTTCTACTTTTTTCAAATAAATGCACCATTTCTTCCAGAAAATTGTTGAAATTAAAATATATTTTGGTATCCACATATGTATTTCGTTGGTTTCAAGTGGAACAAAACAAAAAAAGCTGAAAAAAATTACTAAATCTTAGCTTATTCCACAAAGAAATCATAAAATGGCCCGGACAATATTAATGGCACCTTTTCTTTTTTTTTCTTTTCTTTTTTTTTGTATACTGAATCGAGGCTCGTGAAAGAGCTGACATTTACTTCACAAACAAATCAACCAGACAAACAAAATATATAAAAAGAGGGAGCGGAAGACAAGAGAATGGGAAGCACGCAAACACTTAAGAGCACACAACATTTAAGAGCAGGGAGATGTGTGGGAGGGAGAGGGCTTGGGGGGAGGAGGCGTGGGAAGGGGGGGGGGGGGGGGTTCCTTTTAGAAGTTCTTAGAAATAATTAGATTTCAAGCAGGTGATTCTCCTTTATTTTGGAAATGAACTCACCTGTGGTGAGAGTTGCAGGTGCCTGCAATATAAAAATCACTCATTCAACCAGTTTGAATAGACAAAAGGAGTCATTCTGCTGTTTTGTGTCACTGTGCGTACCGCAACGAGCATGGCGAAAATAAAGAAAACCAGATAATTGTCTGAGGAGGTCAGACACAAGATTGTAGCCAAGCATGGACATTGGACAATCTCAAGGCTACAAGTCCATCTCCAGAGACCTTGATGTTCCTGTGTCCACCGTACGCCATGTTATCAGGAAGTTTAAGGCCCATGGCACTGTAGCCAACCTCCTTGGACGTGGCTGCAAGAGAAAACTTGATCGAAGATTGCAGTGAAGGATTGTTTGAATGGTGGAGAAAGAACCTCGATCAACTGCCAAACAGATTCAAGCTGACCTTAGGACACAAGGTACGGCAGTTTCAACTCGCACCATCTGTCGCCAACTCAATGAAAAGTGATTATAAGTTAGGAGACCCAAGACGACCCCACTGCTGAGAAAGCCTGACTAGAGTTTGCCAAAACACACCTGAACAACCCAAAATCCTTCTGGGAGAATGTCCTGCAGACAGATGACACCAAATTTGAGCTTTTTGGTAAAGCTGACACCAAATTGAGCATCTCTATGTTTACCGAAAACAAAATGAAGCTTTCAAAGAAAAGAACACCTTCCCTCTAGGAAAAGAACACTAATTGGTACAGTCAAACATGGAGGAGGTTCAGTGATGTTTTGGGGTTGCTGTGCTGCCTCTGGCACTGGGTGCCTTGAATGTGTGCATGGCATCATGAAATCAGGAGATTACCAAGGTATTTTGGAGCACAATGTTCAACCTAGTGTCAGAAAGCTGGGTCTCCATCGAAGGTCATAAGTCTTGCAGCAGGACAATGACCCCAAACACTTCAAAAAGCACCTAGGAATGGTTCAAAACAAAACTCTGGACTGTTCTGAAGTGGCCAGCAATGAGTCCAGATCTAAATCCCAATGAACACCTGTGGGGCGATCTGGAAACAGCAGTTGGGAGAAGGCACCCTTCAAATCTGGGAGAACTGGAGCAGTTTGCATAAGAAGAGTGGGACAAACTGCCAGGAGAGAGGTGTTGGAAGCTCATTCATGGCTATAGGAAGCATTTGACTGCAGCTATTTTGTCCAAAGGCTGTGCTTCCAAATATTAAGTCTCGGGTGTCAATAATTTTGTCAATGCCATTTCTGTTTATTTTCTAATTTAAAAGGACATATTCAGTTCTGAATCAAAAACAAAGGTTCTGTAATATTAACAGTGAAATAAAGAATTGTGGAGACCAAATACTTTTGTCAATTTCAAGTTATTTTTAGAGAAAATTGTGAGTTATTTGAAAAAAGTGCAAGGGTGCCAATATTTTTGACCACGACTGTACATGATTGTAGAACATATCAAAATAACATCGCCCACAATGAACACTGCCAACAATAATATTTAATAAGCAAAGTAAGGACAAGTCAAAGTGACAGTCTATTTCTAGAATGGCAGAATGTAATCTACTTGTCCTTGCGCTGTGTGGACAATTTTACATTAAATCAATTTCGCAAATTGGAAAGGCAAAGTAGGTACTCATACAGAGTTGCCCTCTCCTTTGAACATCATCTTAAGTTATTTAATATTTTTCAAAGAGTAAGTAAATTAACATAATTGGTACTCATAATTGGTACTCTGAATTTGACCATTTCACTTTTTTTTTCTTCTTTTTTTTGTATACAAGATCGAGGCTCGTGAAAGAGCGAACATTAATCACACAGAAAGACAAACCGACACATAAAACAAATAACATCGGGAGCGGTAGACAAGATGGGGAGAGAGGGGGAAGGACAAAAACACAACATTTGAGAGCAGGGACCGAGAGACATGGAGACATCGAGAGATCTGTGGGAGGGAGAGGGCTTTGGGGGGGGAGGCATGGGAAGGGGGGGTGGGAGAGGTATAAAACATATGGACACTGCCAGGACTTCCAGGAAAGAAGTTGGAATTTCAAACAAGGTGGATCTGGGGTGAATTAGTGGGGGTAGAAAAGATCAAGGTTTTGGATGGGGGAAGATAAGAGATGGTGGTGAACAGCTGTTTTAAAGACCTGGAGGGAGAAGTGGGATTGAAGGGAGTGTGGGAGTTTGTTCCAGAGGCGGGAGAAAAGAGGAATGAAAGAGTGAAGGTGAGCAGAGAGCCGAGATTTCGGCAGTTTAACCATCAGAGGGTTGCTGGCAGATCTTGTGCGACCTGTAGGAATATTTGGGGGACAGAGCACAGAGAGAGCTGGGGGAGAAAGGCCGGAGAGGAGTCGGTAGAAGACAGAAAGACCACCGACCTGCCTGCGGTGAGTGAGTGAAAGGCCCTCAGAGATAGCTTCATCGCGGGAGATTCCAATGATTCTGAAAGCTTTGGTTTCAACAGCGTGAAGCCGAGCTAGGTGTGAGGCAGGAGCACCAGCCCATAGGGGAGAACAGTATTCCATTGAGCTGCGGATGAAAGCCTTGTATGTGGTGAGGAGCTCAGGTGTGCCTAGGAAGGACTTCGCACGACGGAGGATGCCCAGTCGGCGACTGGCTTTGGAGGCCAGCTTGGAAATGTGGTTTTCCCAAGAAAGATCATGGCAGATAGTGAGACCCAAAAGCTTGAGCGACAGAACTTCTTGGAGAGGATTGTTGAGAAAGTAGATGGGAGGGTGGTCCAGTCGATCTTTTCGGAGAGACATAATAAGAGTGTGAGATTTGTCAGGATTGAAAGACATGTTCCACTTGTTTGACCAGTCTGTGATTTTGTCCAGGTCTTCAGAGAGTGAGGAGGCTGCAGACTGCCGATCTGAGGGAAGAGGAATGGAGCGGCAGAGAGTGGAGTCATCAGCAAAGAGATAGAGAGGATTTTCCAGAGAGTCTGAGAGATCATTGATAAAGACCAGAAAAAGCACAGGGCCCAGCACACTGCCTTGGGGAACTCCAGCCTGAACAGGAAGGGGAGATGAGAGAAATCCATTCAGGGCCACACGTTGACTACGACCAGAGAGGAAGTCCGCAAGCCATGCGTGGAGATTTCCATGGATACCATAGGAGGAGAGTTTGGTGAGCAGAGCTGGGTGCCAGACCGTATCGAAGGCACGTGATATATCAAGGGAGACAGCTCTGATTTCCTGTTTGGCATTGAGGACCTCCATCCATTGTTGAGACAGCAGAAGCAGCATGTCCAGAGTAGAGTGACCTGGTCTGAAACCAAATTGATGATCAGAGATTAAGCTATTGGAGAAGAGGAAAGATTTCATATCCGAAGCAATGATGGATTCCATGACTTTGCTGATAATTGGGAGCAGGCTGATTGGTCTGTCGTTGCAAGGATCTGTTTTTGCACCTTTTTTGTGTAAAGCGGTAATGTTTGCTGATTTCCAGGATGCTGGCAGATTACCTTGAGCAAAAGATAGGGTGAAAATCAGATCACGGCGAGGTCACGTCTTTTCGAAGCGGCTCCATGCGCTCACGCTCTCGAAGCTAAGTGATCTTTCACAATCGTGTTTTTGTCGAGACTGTATCTATCTTTCGGTGTGTGTACCTATAGCGTATCTTATGGAAAATTTTCGGTGCTAATTTTTCGTACATGTATACACAATCGTCGGTTAATGGTATCGAGTATTCTGCGGCCTAGTACTCGTAGGCTTAGACTACCGTACCGTCTCCGACCTTGTGGTTTTGTTTTTCTCTCAGCGATTCGTCGAATGCGCTGAAATTATTTTCGTTCTCTGTTTCGTATCAGTCGTTCACCCCGTACCTCCTTGTTTAATATCTGTACTCACAAAAAAAAAAAAAAACCCCCCAAAAAAATATTTCCTTCCCAGGTCTTATTCGTTTATTTGTTGTTCTTTTGTGTTCGTTCGTTCTTCGTTCGCGATCACGCGGTTAGAAATGTATAATCTCTCCCCTGAACAACTATTTTCTCTCATATATTATAACACCCTTTTCTTCTTTTCCTACAAAAGGATGCTTTCGTCTTGCTCACCAAATCTATTCATTCCAAAAAATATATATAATACCATCTCTTACAGTTCCTCCTTTCTACATTCCCAAAACTATCCAGAACTCCACCCCTCCTCCAGTGTCCTCAAATGTATTTTTGACTCGAAGGTCTCAAACTCATTTTGCAAAAAATGTTCGTTTCCCATGAATCGTACACTTTTCAAAATCCAATCTCACCCCTCCCCTCCAAATCCTCCCCATCACCCATCCCTTTCAAATCTCCCCCCTTGCCCCTTCCCTCCCTCCTAAACTCCCCCCACACCCCCCCCCCTCCGAGAATCTCCCTCGCTCCTCCCCTCCCAGACTCCCCTCTCACCCCTCCTCCTCAAAGCATCCTCCCTGCTTCTTCCCCCTTCCAACTTTCACCTTCATCTCCCCAAACCTTCTGCCTCGCTCTTCCCCCTCCTCAAATAACACCTCACTGTGCCTCACCCAATCTCCATCAAACCTTTTGTCCGCCCCATTCTTCCCTTTCTCCAAGCTATTCTGAAATCTCTGAAATCTCTGACACACCTTCAACAGCTCTCCCTACCTCTTCCTCCTCTTCCACATCTTACCCTACCCCTCCCCCCCCTGTTCTGGACCCGATGCTCCCCCTTCCTCTTCATTAATGGAATGGACCTCAAACATCCGGGGCCTTCGCTCAAACTTGACTGACCTCTCCATACAGGTTGCTTCTGACAAACCAGATGTGATCTGCTTAACAGAAACTTTCCACCTTCATGATGTCTCTGATGCCTTGGTATCTCTCCCAGGTTACTCCCTCCTCCGGTATGATAGACCTGAGCCTCGTCCTGGAGGTGGGGTTGCTATCTTTATAAAAAACTCTCTTCCTCACTCGCCCTCCACTGCCCTCTCTCCACCTCACCCCCAGGAATACCTTTGGCTACGGCTTCCCCTTCGCTCCCACCTTTTGTTCATATGTGTGTTGTACCGTCCACCAAACAGCGATGACTCCATCTACATCTCACTGTCTGATAATATGGACCAACTTCTATCTACCCATCCCAACTCTCTCTTCCTCATATGTGGTGATTTCAATTGTCACCATGTCAGTTGGCTGGGTGTGGGTACCTCTCTCACCAGCCATGGCTCTTCAGCAAAGGACTTCTGCGACTCACTGGGACTGACACAATCTGTCAATTTCCCGACCCGGATCTCAGTCAACGGAGCATCTTCTCTTCTGGATTTGGTTATGACAAACTTCCCTGAAAATGTCTGCTGCTCTTCTTCTGCTCCAATCGGCTCATCTGATCATGTGCTTGTCAAAGTGGACATCTCTCTGACCATTCTCAGAGAGCCTCCTCAGCGTCGACGAGTCTGGCATTTCACTCAGGCCAACTGGCACGGTCTTCAAGCAGCCATCAATCATCTGGACTGGTCTCCCATCTCTACCGCCTCTGACATCAACTCATCCTGGGAATTCTTTCAAAGTAAATTGCTCTCTCTCATGCACAGATTTATCCCATCTCGTCTTCAGTTGTCATACCCTTCCTCCCGTCCATGGTACACGGAATCTTGTGGTGAGGCTGTTGCCCTGAAACAACTTGCTTTCGTCTCCTGGAAAGCAAATCCAACGGAAGGAAATCTCATTTCCTTTCACAAAGCCCGAAACAAGTGTGTGTCCACCCTCAGGAGAGCCAGGAAACAATATCTCACCATTCTCAAGACCGAACTCTCTTATCTGTCTCCCTCTTCCAAATCCTGGTGGCGTCTGGTCAAATCTGTTTCTGGTGTTTGTTCCCCCTCCATCCCCTCCCTCACCTCAAACGGCTTAATGGCTGACTCCGTACGTGAAAAAGCTGAATGCCTCAACTCTGTGTTTGCCTCTAAATCTTGTGTCCCAAACCCATCCCTCTCTGTACCCACCGTACCCAGTCGTACCCAGCTGCTCCTGGACTCTGTGTCCTTTCCTCCTGACAAGGTGGAAAAGTTTCTGTCAACCCTCGACTCTGATTCTGCAACTGGTCCTGACGGCATCAGCCCACGGGTCATAAAATCATGTTCTTCTGCTCTTTCACTCCCTCTTTCTGTTCTCTTCACCCTCTCTTTTGCTCAAGGTCATCTGCCATCTGCTTGGAAATCAGCCAACATCACCGCTTTGCACAAAAAAGGTGCAAAAACAGATCCCAGCAACTACAGACCAATCAGCCTTCTCCCAATTATCAGCAAAGTCATGGAATCCATCATTGCTTCAGATATTAAATCTTTCCTCTTCTCCAATGGCTTGATCTCTGATCATCAATTTGGTTTCAGACCTGGTCACTCTACTCTGGACATGCTGCTTCTGCTTTCTCAACAATGGATGGAGGTCCTCAACGCCAAACAGGAAATTAGAGCTGTCTCCCTTGACATTTCACGTGCCTTCGATACGGTCTGGCACCCTGCTCTGCTCACCAAACTCTCCTCCTTTGGTATCCATGGAAATCTCGACGCATGGCTGGCGGACTTCCTCTCTGGTCGTAGTCAACGTGTGGCCCTGAATGGGTTTCTCTCATCTCCTCTTCCTGTTCAGGCTGGAGTTCCCCAAGATAGTGTTCTGGGCCCTGTGCTTTTTCTGGTCTTCATCAATGATCTCTCTGACTCTCTTGAAAATCCTCTCTATCTCTTTGCTGACGACTCTACTGTCTGTCGCTCCATTCCTCATCCCTCAGATCGGCAGTCTGCAGCCTCCTCACTCTCTGCAGACCTGGACAAAATCACAGACTGGTCAAACAAGTGGAACATGTCTTTCAATCCTGACAAATCTCACACTCTTACAATGTCTCTCCGAAAGGACCGACTGGACAACCCTCCCATCTACTTTCTCAACAATCCTCTCCAAGAAGTTCTGTCGCTCAAGCTTTTGGGTCTCACTATCTGCCATGATCTTTCTTGGGAAAACCACATTTCCAAGCTGGCCTCCAAAGCCAGTCGCCGACTGGGCATCCTCCGTCGTGCGAAGTCCTTCCTTGGCACACCTGAGCTCCTCACCACATGCAAGGCTTTCATCCGCAGCTCAATGGAATACTGTTCCCCCCTCTGGGCTGGTGCTCCTGCCTCACACCTTGCTCGGCTTCACGTTGTTGAGGCCAAAGCTTTCAGAATCATTGGAATCTCCTGCGATGTAGTCAACACCGAGGGCCTTTCACTCACTCACCGCAGGCAGGTTGGTGGTCTTTCTGTCTTCTACCGACTCCTCTCCGGCCTTGCTCCCCCAGCTCTCTCTGTGCTCTGTCCCCCCAATATTCCTTCAGGTCGCACAAGATCTGCCTGCAACCCTCTTATGGTTAAACTGCCAAAGTCTAGGCTCTCTGCTCACCTTCACTCTTTCATTCCCCTTTTCTCCCGCCTCTGGAACAAACTCCCCCACTCCCTTCAATCCCACTCCTCCCTCCAGGTCTTTAAAACAGCTGTTCACCACCATCTCTTATCTTCCCCTATCGAAAACCTTGATCTTTTCTACCCCCAGTAATTCACCCCAGAGTCCTTGCAGTGTTCATATGTTTTATTCCTCTCCCACCTCCCCCCAAGTCCTCCCGATGTCCCTGCTCTCAAATGTTGTGTTTGTGTCCTTCCCCCTCTTCCCCCTCTCTTTTGTGTCCTTCCCCCTCTCTCCCCATCTTTTCTGCCGCTCCCCTTGTTTTTTTGTGTTTTGTGTGTCGGTTTGTCTTTTTGTGTGATTAATGTTAGCTCTTTCACGAGCCTCGATCTTGTATACAAAAAAAAAAAAAAAAAAAAAAAAAAGAACAGAGAGAGGGTGAGATAGAGCGGCAGAGCAGGATTTTAGGACCCGTGGGCTGATGCCGTCTGGTCCAGTTGCAGAATCAGAGTCGAGGTAAGACAAAAACTCCTCCACCTTGTCAGGAGAGAAGGACACAAAGTCCAGGAGCAGTTTGGTTCGACTGGGAAAGGTGGGAACAGAGAGAGATGGGTTTGGGACTAAAGATTTTGAGGCAAACACAGAGTTGAGGCATTCGGCTTTGTACTTCCTCCTTTTTAAATTGTACACAAACTGGGGGCTAATTAAATCTGGATTGTATCCGGTGTAATTTTAAATGTTAAATGCGAGTTTAGCCCTTCTTTATAGACATCGCTTGACTTTCATTGTGAATATTGATATAATTAATATTTTATGTTGATGTTTTGTAATGATATCAGTTCTTATTGTTTTCAGTATAAGTAACATAATCCAACTGATTGGTTCACTTAACATGTGGGTGGATAAGGCACATGACGGCCAAACAATCGAAACATCACAGGAAGGAAACAATATAATTGTTACGAAAGCATATATATATATAGTGTTTTTTTTTTTTTTTTTTTTTTTTTTTTTTTTTTTTTTTTTTTTTTTGTATACAAGATCGAGGCTCGTGAAAGAGCGAAAAAGCTCGAAAAAGAGTGTTGCGGAGATGAGGACTGTATTTTTTTGATTGTGTTGTATTGTGGTAAATTGGTGATGATTATTGTTTATTCTGCGCCCCCCTACCTCCGGAGCTGTGTAAAGGTGAAAGGGCATCCCATAATTAGTCCACAAGCATACACATCAGCCAAGTAATAGAATACCCCTGTTGATAGTTATCTCTTATTCTGTGTTTTAGGGTAAGGCTGTGTCTCCCATTAATTGAAGTACTCCATTGCACCAGTGAAAGAGAATAGATCCCCTTTCATTCCCATCCCCAAAATCCCCATTTCCTTCACATCCCCTTTCGTCATTGTCGAGCCTCGATTGCCCATATTACATCCCCTCTCGTCATTGCCGAGCCTCGATTGCTCATATTACATCCCCTCCAAAACCACCATTGACCATGTGCTCGAGTCGGGGAAGAAAGGCGTGTCTCCACCTCGTCATAGAGGGGAAGAGGGGCGTGCCCGCCCGTCGTCATCAAGGGCGGAGCACGAGGGTCGCGCGACCAACCAGGGCCGAGGTGAGCACCCCGATGGGCGTGTCCAAAAGGCCGGCGGCTTAATCGCCGGAGGCGTTATAAAGGCGCGCACGCAGGAAGCAAGTGAGTCGGTTGCCAGAGAGAGTTGGTCAGGGAGAGAGTCGTGAGGAGTCAGTCAGTGGAGTCGGTGGTCAGTTGGTTGCGTTGGTTGCGGTGAGGAGTCGGTGGTAAAGAGTGAGTGGACCAAGAACGAGTTGAGGGTTTGGACCAGACGAGTCGGACAAGGCTGGGCAAAGCACGCGACGTCCACAGCAGCCACAACAGCAGCTTGGGGGCCTGAACGGCGGTTTGGAGCAGGACCGTGAAGGAACGGCGGCTGCTCAACGCGCCGGTTGTGCTGCCGGACCCCCTTGGACCTCCCTCTCCCTCCAGCCATCCACCTCCTGCCTTTCCATCCTTCTTGTGTACGTGAGTTTGTTCAGTTTGTTCTGTCCTGGGTTAATTAAGCTGGTATAAGTTAATAATTGCACTGTGTCTCTGATCCTTCTGTATATTATTTTATTATCTTTCCTTCTCCTTGGTTACTTTGAGCATGTAAATAGTAGGAATAAATTTAGTGGTATTTCCAACCTTTTTGTCTTCTTCTTCTTCTTCTTCACATCCGTGTCGCCTTTGTCTTTTCCCTATTGACTAGCTGCGGTGCGATCCGGCCAACGTTTGGGTGAAATCGGGTTCTAAGCGGGGAATAACTGTTCGGTCGCGGAGCCTTCGCTCGGCAAGTAACATCTAAACCGCGATCTGTAACAATTGGTTGTCAGGAGTTGGATTCGGACCTGGGACTAAATTTGTTAGGCCCAAATTTTGGAACACCAATTGTGTTATTAAGTAACAATTGGTGTCTGGGAGTGAGATTCGGGGCCCGAACCAAATTTTTAAAACATCTAAAAAAAAAAATTTGGTCAAAATTTGGAGCGGCCGAAATTTGTTTTGTTTTACAAAACCCGAATTTTGAAATCGCGCCATGGCTGGTCAAGGCGATCGGATGCCGGTGGGTGAGCTAGAGGAGGGGTTAGGGGTAACCCAGGATCAAATGGAGGGGAGCAATGAGGAGGCGGTTGAGGGAGTATCAGACGCACAAAATGGCGCTCTCGCGCACGAGGTTTCAGGCGCGCAAAAAGGCGCCTCGCACGAGCGCGCGGTAGCCGAGCCCGCTGTATCAACGGGCTTTAACATGCAGCCGATTGACATGCAGGCCCTCATTGCGCAGCTACAGGCAGCTGTACAGATGAGTATGGGGAGCCAAATTGAGCGATTGGGTGAGCGATTGCAGGGCCAAATGGGGGTAATGAGGGACGAAGCGAGGGGTACCGGTGAGGAGTTAGACAACGGGATAAAAGAGGTAAAGAATGGGTTAACGGGGGTGGAAAATAGAATGGCTGCCCAGGAGAATCAGATAGAGGGGGTGAAAAATGGGTTAATGGGGTTAGAAAATAGGATGGAGGACAAATTGCGGGAAATAGGGGAACAATCTGCCCGGGAAATCAAACGAATGGGGAACCAGATAGAGGAGGTGCAAATCGGGTTAGAAAGTAAACTGGATGCTCAGAGGGATGAATTGGGACAGATGAGGGTGGCATCTACAAGGGAGATGGAGGGGATACGACGAGGTGTAAGTGAGGAGGTCTCGGGGCTACGCGAGGAGGTAAAGCGAGGTGAGAAGCGTATGGAGAAAGAGGTGAGAAATAATACGGCAAAGTTACAAGGGGGAATAGAAGATCTGACGGAGGAGGTGGAACAGCTGACGGAGGGACAAAAAGAACTAGTGGAGCAGGTTCAAAAGAACACTGCGGTACTAGGAGGGTTAAAGGCGACACAAAAAGAAATTAAAAACGAATTAATAGCGACGCAGAGGCAATGTCAGATGGTACGTGAGGAACTGACAATGAGGGTGGACGAGGTGACAGAGATAATGGAGACGAAGGACCGAGAGGTGAGGATGCACATAGAGACGGTCACGGTAGCCTTAGAGGACGAACTTGAGGAGACGCACCGAGAAATAAAAGAGGTTAAACAAAAATTAGAGGAAGTGGAAGAAGAGGTGAGTGAAATTAAGAAGAGACGGACAGAAACTAAGAGAGAAATCCAGGAGAAGGTAATGGAATTGGTACAAGGTCGGTGCTCAACTCATAATGTGCTGCTCACTAACCAAATAAAAAGTTTGCAGGTGGCAAAGGAGGTGCGACGACGAGGTACGGAGGTGAGTGGCAATGTATATGATGTGAGGAAAGCTTCAGTCGGCTTGGGGATTGGTTTGGATCCGGGTGTTCGTGAGAGGCCGTTGGTGAAGTGTGCGACAGGTCTGGTGTGCGAAAAAAGAGGTGTGCGAGAATGTCCGACCATGGGGTGTGTGAGGAAAAAGTGCGCGCCGACCAGTGAGTGTGCTGTCGAGAGTGAGTCGGTCGTAGCGCGTGTGCGAGGGAGCACATGGAAGCGCGGTGTGGTAAGTGTTACGGAGGAAGTAACGAAAGAGTGTGCGCAAGAGGATGCGTGAGAAAGGTGTGTAACGGACAGGTGCATGGGGAAAGAGTGCGTTGTCAAGAGTGGTGGTGAGAGTTGTGAGAGTGACAAGGAGCGTGAGTTGGTTGTGACAGGTGAGCGAGGATGTACACCTGGAATGGAAGGATGCACACCTGGAATGGTAGAGCGTGTGTGGGAATGCACACTTGAGTTGGTCGTGAGGCACGTGGTTGGGTGTGCGAGTGAGAGCACACCTGTGATTGTCACAGAGGAGGTGACCGAGGAGGGGGCGCGAAGAGGTGTGTTGGTGAGGTGTGTGAGCGACGAATGTGTGCCAAGGTGTTTGGTGGTCAGGTGTGTGACCAAGTCGGTGAGCGGAATGATTGTACCGAGGTGTGTAAGGAAAGGTATGAGGAGCATGGGAACAGCTGGAGGTATGAGCAAGAAAGGGGTAGCGTATGCATGTAAGCGTGCAGGTGAAGCATTGACGGTAACCGGGTTAGAGGTTAGAACGACTTATAGCCGAATCGGGCCCTCGGTGCGCGTCGGGCAGCTTCGCGTGCCGCGAGGACCAGCGGGGATCCGAACTACGGCGGTTTCGAAAGAACCGCCGTACGCGATCCACGCTGTGCCTCGCTTGGAACGGCCGCGTCCGGGCTCCACTAGGCGGAGCGGGCAGCCCGATAGGAAGGGTCGTCATGGCGAACACTTTCTATTGAGACGTGCCGGCAGGTCGAGATCGGGACATTGGATGGCTCCACGCCGAGGTGGTGCGTGGGATCTCGGCCCGGGTAAGCCCCCGTCCCTGCCACAAATGCGGGACGTATCCAGCCGCTGGCACAAAACGACCCGCGTTCATTGCTCGGCTGTACGAAGCCGGGCTGTAGACGTGAATTGGCGCACCGAGAGGATGTAATAAGTAGACGGGTGATGGGGATAGTGGGGATAGTGTTTTTGATCCGAAATTTAGAAAAATGAGTAGAATTGGCAGTAAGTAGAAAATTTTTGATTGGCTGAAATTTGATGTGCCAAAATGATAGTGGGAACGCCCCCATGTCGAGGGATGGCAACTCTGTCATCCCTCACAAGTGGGGCAAATGCGCAATAGATTATGGGGTTGATGGCAGTGAAAACTAGCCGGGGTGGGTTAGGTTATATTGTAGGGATCTAGCGAAGATGACATTAGGTGACGTTAAGGTTAGTTAGTGACTGATACCTGTAGTGGGGACGCAGGTAGATTAGTGTGGATTATAATGACGAGGGAGCGCAATAGTTTAAAGGGACGACTGGGAAGCGCAAGTTTCAGAGGGGAGTAGTTAGCTGAGATGATGCCGTGTGTTTGAAGATTGAACAGGTGTGATTGCACAGGTGTGCAACTGAAGAGGTGTGTGGAGCAGGGTATGAGTGAGTGAAGGTGATTGTGTATTGTGCTGACCCAATGGTCCAGGAAGAGGAGGAGGGTGCAGGTGGCACCAGGTGATTGCACAGGTGTGCAACAACAGGTGTATGTGGCTGTATGGAATAAATGGCATGGAGTATTGGAATGGATGGTCGTGGAGTGAGTATGGTGGAAATTGTGGAGTGGAGTGGATGGTGCGACGGTGTGAATGGGGGAAGGAGTGGACCCCCATCACGGATACCCGGGGCGGGTAGTGTAAGTGTTAGGTAGAGGGTACAGGTAAATTGTGGTTGGATATTGGCATCTGTGGTGCGGGTGAAAGAATGGTCTGTGGATGGGTGCATTAGTGTTGTGGAAATGGCTGGGCGTGTAGCCTGTTAGTGTGTGTAGTTGGTTGGGCGCTCCACCACTGTGAGGATGTCGGCCAGGTGAGGCCGCAGGTGGGCTCTGGGAGCCGGTAGTAGTTGTTGTGGAGGGGGCCCGAGGATCCGGAGGACGGACCCGGGTAGCCCAGTGCCAGAGGGCACCAGGGGGTGACAGAGCCAGGAGAGGGCCTTCCCCAGTTAGTTAGGTTAGGGTGAGGAGCTAGGTAAGCTCGGGTGGCAACTGCAGTGGTGGAGGTGTGCAGGTGGGTAGACCTGCTGGGAGAGCTACACGTCGCGGCCCAGAAATTGTGCGAGGGCACCGGGAGATGAATCGGGGGAGGGAGACCCCAAATTGAGAAGCACCACAGTTTGGTCAATGGGAATTGGTTTTTAGAACCCATAGTGTAAGTTGGCCAATGGATTGGCAGGGAGAGACCCCGGGTGGTGTAAAGTGTGTTAATGTCATTTAGAAAGTAGTTAGGATGAAGTCTCCTCGCACCATCTGCATCCACTCACCTGAGGTGACAGGTACTCCACACCATGCCATGTTTTGATTATTTTTTACTGTGCAAATGTTTGGATTGTGAGACGCATCATGACGTGGGTGTGACATTGTGCTTTGATGTTCCATCTCTGCCTCCTTATGAGGATTGATGATGAATTTGGTGATGGCAAATTTTGAAGTAGAGGGATTGTGGCGACGAATTTGGTATAGGGGAAATAAGGGGAAGACGTGACGGTAGCGACGGATTGGTAATGTGTAGATTTTTGTACATATGGGGTAAGGGCAAGGGTAGTGTAGGTGACAGGGGGGTGACGTACGGTAGGGACGAGCTTTCTCATTTCGCTCTCCGTACGCATTTCGCCTTGCATTGCCTTATTGATGTGTACCCTTGTGACCTTACCCCTCGCTCATTTGTCTTTCCCCTTTTGTCTCCCACATGACCTGTGCGCCGTGGGGTGCCGAGGGGAGCGTGCGTGGGTCGGCCATTGTGCGCCCGAAATTCCCAGAACCAGCTGTCTGCATCGATGCACCACATCATGGACCACATGTCTGTGGCCGAGCACCACTTATGGACCCCATGGGTTGGGGCATGGCCCCTCTGCTGGAACCGGCTATGAGGGCCCGAAATCTTGCTGGCGGACCTTGGCCACAGGGCACCGATGCCCCACAGGTGAACCACACTAGTCGGCCCTGTGGGCCATAAATAAACGAAAATAAAAAGGACACATTGGGCACACTTTATTACAAATAGGCCGCCAGTAAGCAAAGCAAAAGAATGACAACATCTGGAAGACCAAATAATAATAACCAGCAGAGGGAGCCGAAGAGCAAGAGATCACCTGCAGGGTTAGGGGTTGTTGGTTTATTTTTATTGATGAACAATGGTAACTGCACCGATTGGTGCTTGAGGGTGCTTGTATTGGTGCGTTTTTGGGTGCTTTCATGGTGCGTCGATGCAGAGCAGACTGTCTCCCCCCCAGAAAGAACAATCACAGGTCCTGGGTTAGTTTTGTAAATAAAAATAGCGTCATTGTAAATAATGCTTCCCACCGTCAGTGTATAGTTTGAAGACCATTCCGCAATTCGGTTAACTGTGGGCGTAAGTCTGTTAGGCAGGGTGCAATGGAGCAGCGGGACACATTTATTTATGTTTTAAAACTGTCGCACTCAGGGTCAGGTTAAAAGTAGAGGGAACTACACCTACGTGTCACACTAAATAAAAGTTGTAGGCCCGGGACGTGCCTAAGAGGAGGAGGGTGCAGTGTTGCGGAGATGAGGACTGTATTTTTTTGATTGTGTTGTATTGTGGTAAATTGGTGATGATTAATTGTTTATTCTGCGCCCCCCTACCTCCGGAGCTGTGTAAAGGTGAAAGGGCATCCCATAATTAGTCCACAAGCATACACATCAGCCAAGTAATAGAATACCCCTGTTGATAGTTATCTCTTATTCTGTGTTTTAGGGTAAGGCTGTGTCTCCCATTAATTGAAGTACTCCATTGCACCAGTGAAAGAGAATAGATCCCCTTTCATTCCCATCCCCAAAATCCCCATTTCCTTCACATCCCCTTTCGTCATTGCCGAGCCTCGATTGCCCATATTACATCCCCTCTCGTCATTGCCAAGCCTCGATTGCCCATATTACATCCCCTCCAAAACCACCATTGACCATGTGCTCGAGTCGGGGAAGAAAGGCGTGTCTCCACCTCGTCATAGAGGGGAGGAGGGGCGTGCCCGCCCGTCGTCATCAAGGGCGGAGCCCGAGGGTCGCGCGACCAACCAGGGCCGAGTTGAGCACCCCGATGGGCGTGTCCAAAAGGCCGGCGGCTTAATCACCGGAGGCGTTATAAAGGCGCGCACGCAGGAAGCAAGTGAGTCGGTTGCCAGAGAGAGTTGGTCAGGGAGAGAGTCGTGAGGAGTCAGTCAGTGGAGTCGGTGGTCAGTTGGTTGCGTTGGTTGCGGTGAGGAGTTGGTGGTAAAGAGTGAGTGGACCAAGAACGAGTTGAGGGTTTGGACCAGACGAGTCGGACAAGGCCTGGCAAAGCACGCGACGTCCACAGCAGCCACAACAGCAGCTTGGGGGCCTGAACGGCGGTTTGGAGCAGGACCGTGAAGGAACGGCGGCTGCTCAACGCGCCGGTTGTGCTGCCGGACCCCCTTGGACCTCCCTCTCCCTCCAGCCATCCACCTCCTGCCTTTCCATCCTTCTTGTGTACGTGAGTTTGTTCAGTTTGTTCTGTCCTGGGTTAATTAAGCTGGTATAAGTTAATAATTGCACTGTGTCTCTGATCCTTCTGTATATTATTTTATTATCTTTCCTTCTCCTTGGTTACTTTGAGCATGTAAATAGTAGGAATAAATTTAGTGGTATTTCCAACCTTTTTGTCTTCTTCTTCTTCTTCTTCACATCCGTGTCGCCTTTGTCTTTTCCCTATTGACTAGCTGCGGTGCGATCCGGCCAACGTTTGGGTGAAATCGGGTTCTAAGCGGGGAATAACTGTTCGGTCGCGGAGCCTTCGCTCGGCAAGTAACATCTAAACCGCGATCTGTAACTATATATATATATATATATATATATATATATATATATATATATATATATATATATATATATATATATATATATATATATATATGTATATATATATATACATACTGTATATATATATATATATATATATATATATATATATATATATATATATATATATATATATATATATATATATATACATATATATATATATATATATATATATATATAGATATATATATACACAAAGAATTAAGTTAAGCACCCCCCCCGTTTTTTTACAACCTCGCACATTACAAGTTTGTTGTCGTCAAAACAGTGTAATATACCCATGATATTGCTATATTTTCTGGAGAAGTGATATTATGGTCACATAAAAACATAACAATCATGCCGTGTTCAATATTTTATTCTGAATAATTTAAGGTGAAATTTTTTGGGAATTTTAGGCATATTTTCACCTCAATTTAAGTATGGAGCTATAGGTCCATCACGGACAGTGTGGATGACGTTTATGTTTTCTAACGTACAGTCATTGTTCTGAGAAGACCTCTAGCGATCTTTGCGTCAATAACGTGTGTAGGACCCACGTGATCGGATCACTGACTCAACCCTACGTCTCATAGACCCTGTAAGCCGTCGTATGCGTTGCTGTGGCAGGTTGTTCCATTCCCGATGTAATGCACGTTCCAATTCATCCAGATTGGCTATTGGAGGGACCATCTTCGCAATTTGTCGTCCCAACATGTCCCAAACGTGCTCGAGGGGGTTCAGGTTCAGGACAGGATTAGGGGGTGCTTAACTTAATTATTTGTGTAGGGGTGCTTAACTTAATTCTTTGTGTATATATATATATATATACAGTGATCCCTCGTTTATCGCGGGGGTTACGTTCCAGAACCCCCCGCGATAGACGAAAATCCGCGAAGTAGCGACCATATTTTTATTTTATTATTTATATATATTTTAAAGCTTTATGACCCTCCCCACACTCCTATTAACCTTTCCCACACTCTTATTAACCTTTCCCATACTCTTATAAACACTTCCTATACTCTTAAACACTTTTTACACTCTTAAACATACGTAATTTTAACAACATATAAAATTCTAATGGGTACTCACCATTGAAGATACTGTAGCGACCCATGGGTTCCCCAAGCAAGACCAGCATCAGAATCTCCTTGCTCCAGCCGGTGACGTCACCGGCGGGGATCCGCGGCGCAAGTGGCTGGTCACGTGACCACCAAAGCGTGTCGCGCGTGCGGGTATAATCAGCTACACCTGTTGATCACGTGACCACCGAAGCACGCCACGCTTGAGAGGCGTGGCTTTCGGTTTCGGTTCCTGGTTGTGCTTTATAATGCAGCCCGATAAACGGGCTTTACAGTGTTCCCGAGTTGGTTTTGAGAATAAATATCTTCTCGGACGAGTTTGTGTCTTGCCCGTCATTTCGTCCGTATCAAGCAAGAGCCCCGGCTCTTCAATACTACAACTTGCGTGATGAAGATGATGATGAATTAGCTGTGCAGTACTGATGACGATGAAGGTGATGACGATGATGAATGTACTGCACAGCCAGAAAGAGCATTACAGTTACCCATTACGTGGGTAACTAGCGCAAGTGGAAGCTGCCGCATCTGCGTTTTCCATACGCACGACTCTTTGTCTCTCCTTCTACTGTACACTATGTACAGTATTTTATTTCTTGTAATATGTTTTAATAACTATTTTTCTTATTTTTTTACGTTTTTTTATTTTTTAGGCTAGAAAATGCTTATTTTACCACAAAAATATTTAAAATAATAGTATATAAAAATACATTTATACCGCAAAATCCCACGATATAGCGAAAAATCCGCGATATAATTTTACATATACTAGCGAGAAAAACCCGCGATGTACCGAAGCCGCGAAAAGTGAACCGCGATATAGCGAGGGACGACTGTATATATAAATATATATATATATATATATATATGTGCAGTGTCTGTGTTGTGTTGTCTTGTCACTCAACTACTCCCTCAAACTTTTGTGAAATCCTACCAAACATCTGGTATGCACATATCTCTCCCGTCGTTATGTTCTTAGGGTATTCTTTTGAAAAGATTTCCAATTTTATTTTTTTTTGGAATTTTTTGGGGGTTTTTTTTTTTCAACTTCAATTGTTTATAAAATGTGATATCACGTACATTACAAATACATTTGTGCAAAATAATTGTTTGAATTATGATTGGTTTAAACCATGACAAAACGGCACTCGGGTACAGCCATTTATCAATATATCTACACATCTGGGCAGTGTCTGTGTTGTCACTTAACGACTCCCTCAAACTTTTGTTTCCGTGGTTGTGAAGTGTTTTTAATAACGTTGTGGTGGTTTACAATCACGTTGTGGTGAGGTGTTTTGAATTATGTGGTGGTGAGGTGTTTTTAAATCACATGGTGATGAGGTGTTTTGAATTATGTGGTGGTGAGGGGTTTTGAATTATGTGGTGGTGAGGTGTTTTGAATTACTTGGTGGTGAGGTGTTTTTAATTATGTGGTGGTGAGGTGTTTTGAATTAGTTGGTGATGAGGTGTTTTGAATTACGTGGTGGTGAGGTGTTTTGAATTACTTGGTGGTGAGGAGTTTTGAATTACGTGGTGGTGAGGTGTTTTGAATTACTTGGGGGTGAGGTGTTTTGAATTACGTGGTGGTGAGGTGTTTTGAATTACGTGGTGGTGAGGTGTTTTTATTACGTGTTTTATGGCTGTGAGGTGTTTTAAATTACTTGGTGGTGAGGTGTTTTGAATTACTTGGTGGTGAGGTGTTTTGAATTACTTGGTGGTGAGGTGTTTTGAATTACGTGGTGGTGAGGTGTTTTGAATTACGTGGTGGTGAGGTGTTTTGAATTACTTGGTGGTGAGGTGTTTTGAATTACGTGGTGGTGAGGTGTAATCATCCCAAACTTCCAGTCTGCACCTACCCACCCCTCCCCTATGTATGTGCTGAGGGGGTTCTTTCTTGAAAAAAAAACATTCAACCGAAATCTTCAACCTAAATTGCTTATAAAAATGTAATATCACAAACACAACAAATACATTTGTGCAAAGTAATTGTTTGTATTATGATTGGTGTAAATCATGACAACACAGCAACTCAGGTACAGTCATTAGCCTCAGCTAAAATAAGCCCGTTCCTCAGTAACGACGCGTGGTTGAGGCGAACGCAGCGAGCTGAGCCAAGCTAGTATATGTATATATATATATATATATATATATATATATATACATACATACATATATACTGTATATATACTGTATATATATATATATATATATATATATATATATATATATATATATATATATATATATATATATATATATACGTATATATATATATATATATATACGTATATATATATATATATATATAAAATATGTTGATGTTTTATAAATAAAACATAAATAAAACATATAAAATATGTTAAAATATGTTTTAACCTGATGGGCAGGGTATACAGGATGATAGTTATTAAAAGATTGGACACATTTTAAAGTAAAGTCGAGACAGCAGGGAATCTTAAAATGTGTATCCACTGAGCTCTCATCTGGGTTTGATTCCAGATGAAATTAGTTTAAACTAAAAACCAGGTTCTAATATATAGCTGCAGGGGTAACTACATTTCAAGGAACACAACCCGACCATCTTCTTGGCCATGGTATGCTAAAACTTAATGGCAAGGCAGTTACATTAAAGCAAATTGCTTTCTCAAAATGGAAGGCTAACCCAACTGAGAGCAACTTCACTCCATAAGGCTCACAACAAGTGTGCATCCATACTTAACCCGAATTGGATTCCACCCCCCCCCCCCCCCCCCCCACCCACTCTCCACTTATTCGCCTTAATTTTTTAATCGTGCTGAGTTTTCATGACTTTATCTGTTCATGTCTTGCACATGTTTTGATACAAATTTAGGAATTCTAATGGAATCTGTCCCCCCTCCTCCCCAGGCTTTGAGAAGGTCCAAAATATCCCGGCCAGATTCGGGTTAAACCAGAAATGATAATCTGCTAATCTGAAGACTGAACTCTCCATCCAGTCTCCTTCTTCAAAGTCATGCTGGAACCTTATCAAGTCTGCCTCCAGTGGTTGCTCCTCCTTCATCACATAGATCCAACCAGGATTTCTGACTTGCTCAATTTATATAGTCAACACATTGCTATCAATGGAATCCTTTCGCTGTAGCTATACTGTCTTTAAGATTATCTTGTAAGACTGCAGACAATGTTTGCCAATCTTTGAAATACAGGTGTCAGAAATCAGTACAGTCAGGACTGCCAAATTGGCAATACTTTGCATTTGTTCCAAAAAAACAAAACAAAAAAACAATGAAATTCGCTAAACTTCTGATATATTTGTGCATTCATATTGGTCATGTATAGTGATTATTTTGTATGCTGCTTCTGGTTCGAGAATTTTTTCACGACTTGGTCAAATCAGCAGCTGCTGCTTCCACCTCATTAAAGTTACGTTAAACAAACTGGTTTAACAAACTGGTTTAACAAACATAAAGTTACGTTTAACACCTCACTAACAAACTGGCCCCGTCATGTTATTCTATTATATCTTCACCCCTGTTACCGTTTGTGTTATCAAATTTTCCGTGTTAAATCATACCTTGTTGTGCTGTATTCATGTTGTTCAAGGTCTACTCGTCGGATAGCCACTACGAAAAATCTGTGTTCCTTTTGTCTCCATGTTCCTCGTTTTGCTTCTTTCTCCCAAAATATTATACTTTCTACCACCTCAATGTTACTCTATTTCTTCTCCATGCTTCCAAAAATAAAAATAAACATTAACAAGTTTTTCTTTTCACTCCACAACAATCTCATCAACTCAACTACTGAAGGTGGACAGAGGTTATGTTTTCACCCCTGTGTATTTGTTTGTTGTCCCCCGTCGCACCGTGGAACGAAAGGGGGACGATGGTTTTCCCCTCCGTCCGTGTGTCCGTCCGTCCATGCGTGCGTGCGTGCATGCATAAGCGAAGGACCGCATTCGAATTTGGTGTGTGGGTGCAACCCACGTCAAAATCCAAGATGGCCGCCGCCATGTATGTCTGAACCTTGTGAGCGGAATATCTTGAAAAATAAGCGAAGTATCAACTTCTAATCTGGTGTGTGAGTGTATCTTGTTACGGATGCGGCCCTCATTATGGTTGTTGTTATCATTGTTGGTTCTAGATATTATGCTTATTGTGACTTAAGGGAAAGGGTTGTTCTGGTTAAAAGATTTAAAAGCGCTCCTGGTAAAATGTGGCCGGAAATCCGAATCATCACCGGAAGAGGTGGAGCGAAGAAGAAATAGGCGCGAGGAGATCGAAAAGAGACGTGGTTGTTGAAGCTCCGGACCGAGCGTTCGACGTACAGTGCGAGTGAACGTTGCGTCCTTAAAGGGAAGTTCGGGCGATAAGAAATATCGCCGGAGTGCGTGGAGCCTGAGTCGTCGAGTATTCTCATTGAGGTTCCGGAGGATCCTGGCCTCAAAGCCCGGGTTGGAGTGAAAGCCGTCCGCCATCTTCGCCACGCGAGCAACCTGCAGTGAACCGGGTTTGGTCGTGTCGGCTGGGCATTATTCCCCGGTGGTTTGCCGGGGACGGCTGTGCCAGAAAGGGCACGTGAGAATTATACGGAGGCTCGTGGATTGAACCGCAACGTGTACGTCGGAGCGCGTCTTTGTGAGGTTCCTGTCCACCGCTGTGTTGCTGGGTGCTGAACAACGTGACCTCGGGGTCGTCTCGCTCGCCTACGCCTCAATTAACTTTGATCGGGCCTTGACTCCCCGATCGCAGGAGCGCACAGACATTGGGACTTCGCCTTGGAGGGGTGCAGAGACATTGGGGAGGTGCCGTGAGTTTGGGGTTAAGGGGCTTGATAAGGATATCATCGTAAGATTTGAAAGTAGGGGTGATTGCCCCCATTGTTGTATGGCTCTTTGTGTGTGATTTATAATATATTATTGTTTGTTTATAACCTGGTGTGGTTGCATTATTGATTTGACCGTTTCATTTGCTGGTTCCATTGAGTGTTTCATTATTTGCTGGATTCCAACCAAGGATAACACATCTTTCTGCCGGGGACCCTCTCGGGGTTCGGAGGTCTACCGAGACCAGAGGGAAGGGGGGGACCCCGTAACAATCTCGGCACAAGGAAGAACGCTATTGAAAATTGGGTCGCCACGTCAAAATCCAAGATGGCCACCACCATATAAATGTCTCAACATTGTGAGCGAAATATCTTGAAAAATAAGCGAAGTACCAACTTCTAATTTGGTGTGTGGGTGTATCTAGGCATAAGGAAGAATCCTATTGAAAATTGGGTCGCCACATCAAAATCCAAGATGGCCACTGCGATGTATGTCTGAACATTGTGAGCGGAATATCTTGAAAAATAAGCGAAGTACCAACTTCTAATTTGGTGTGTGGGTGTATCTAGGCATAAGGAAGAACCTTATTGAAAATTGGGTCGCCACGTCAAAATCCAAGATGGCCGCCACCATATATATGTCTGAACCTTGTGAGCCGAATATCTTGAAAAATAAACGAACTACTAACTTCTAATCTGGTGTGTGGGTGTATCTACGCATAAGGAAGAACGCTATTGAAAATTGGAATCCAAGATGTATGTCTGATGTACGTCAAAATCCAAGATGGCCGCCTCCATGTATGTCTGAACCTTGTGAGCGAAATATCATATCATAGCATGTTTTCTGCGTCTTCCACTTTGTCAACTCACATCACTTCCCCGACGGGGGACCTAGGCGTAACGCTTGTTTGTCTGTGAGAAGGATATCTCTAAAAGTTATGGACTGATTTGGAGAAACATGTTGGACAGGTTTGGTGCATGACAAGGACAAATTGATTAAATTGGGTGAAGATCTGGATCCGGATACGATAATTTTTTTGGTGATTCCTCACCATTGAGTGATGGGGCCAAAAAACATATGTAGCACGATATCTCAAAACATTATGGATGGATTTTGAAAAAATGTTGGTGGATGAGTTGGGTGTGAGATGAGGACGAATTGATTAGATTTTGGTTAAGGTCCAGATGCAGATCTGACCCATCAATGGGATACAAAAAACTGTACAGCCTGGCAGAAGTGCGTGCCATTTTAGTTCTACTTGAATATCCTTCACCTGTACTTCCGGTACTCCATTATTTTTTTCTCCTTTTTCTCAACATCTCCAACTCTGAATCTTCACTGAATATAAACAATTCTTCCTTCTTCCTTTTTAAGTACGTATTTAAAAATGCTTCACTTTCTGTATTTCTCCATCAAGTGTACCCAGGTTCTTCTTCTTCACTACTCCTCTTCTTCACAAAAATTATTTTCCCACAACTGTCTGTCAATGAAGTGCTTGGTCCACCAACGCTCCTCCCACACCTACAGCACCACATTTGTCCGTGCATTCAACAAAAATCTCACATCCCATGATCTTTATCTCCATTTGTCCAATTCGAATGGCCAAGCACATAAGGTATAGACTATAGAGGATTGGAACCTTGGTTCCACGCATTATGAGGCTTTGGTTTGGAACGGTACACTAGACATTCGTTCAAATGCGAACACTAAGCATTGGTTTGAATGGGAACACGAGGCATTGATTAAAATGAAGGCACCGACTGATCTTCCTATCGAAGCTGAAGTGCACCGTTCCTCATCTTTATCAACCTTTAATCAAACAAGACCAAAGTCTAACAGCAGCGTAGCTGGGCTTGTAAAATATTATAAACCACAAACACATATGATTAGCTTTTTAAACAGTCATTAATGCTGCTTATAACATTAAACTAAGAAATTTGGAGGAATCCTGACATCCATGAGGTAAGTTTTACTTACAGAACTGAGCGAAGATCGACTGTAATCTATATACCTCAAAGAGGAATTGGCCCTTTCTGCCCCTCCCATAGTGAGCGGGTATACTTGTAAATTAAAATGTCGGTCGGTGGAGCAGCCGCCGTAATGACATCATAAACGTAATGACATAGCGGACACAAAACTTCCGCTTCTTTAATATGGAGAACATGATATATTTTAACTTCCAGTACGTTTGCGTTCACTACGAAGGGATTCGTGTTAGGATTAGATTTACTATAATATTAACGTTACGTTATTATTATTTCGAAAATGACATTACTATAAAAAAAACCGAGGCAAATTACCTACTTCATCGGTTATTAATATTAGTGCCAAACACCGCTCATAATTGATTCATGAACCATACACCGCTTCAATCCATTAACTTTCCATTCACGACATTGGGATTAAAGTATTATGGTTATATTTGTTTATTATTATTATTATTATTATTATTATTACGAAAACGATACTACCGACATGATACACCTGGGTATTAAGAAACCTGGGCTTAATTTGTCTGAAGCGTCCGAAGATGAGTCATAACGCCGAAGGCCTATACGTACCGTTTTGTTGGAAGAGCCGTAACGCCGATGCTTTCGATATTTGATGGTTATTTTAACAATTGGTTTGTTTGTGTATCACACAGAATGAAAAACGTAAAGGTAGAGCATGGCGATTGTGATATATGACAGGTTCGACGATATGTTGGACATGAACGGTATATAAATCAAAATGGCAGAGTGTGGAGAGTCAGCCGCTGCACCGCCGTAATTACATCAAACCTAATCACATCACCCTGTTATGTGACCAAATTCTCAGCTCTGATTGGTATACGTTTGAGGGGACATGCATACATACATACAGTCACGTGAAAAAGTAAGTACACCCCATGTAAAGTTTTGACTTTTTCAACATATTTCAACATACAGCTATTTGATCTTCATTTCAACAATATTGATAGATAAAGGTGATATAATATAACAAATATCATGAAACATTTACATTTTGTCATCCATTGTATAATCTAAATAAACATAAATTCAAATTTCGCATGTGGAAAAAGTAAGTACACCCCTACATTTATCACTACTTCAAATACCTAAAATTAGAATCAGGTGCACCAGCTCAGGTGCAAATGATTAGAACATCGTTAGAGAGGATCTTGGAGGATCCTGTCTTGTTTAAACCTCACACATTTCGTTTGGTTTGCTGTTTGTTGTTGAAGTGTGCGGCGTCACCATGCCTAGATCAAAAGAGCTCTCTGAGGCCTTCAGAAAGAAGGTTATAGATGCCTATGAGTCTGGGAAGGGATTTTAAAAGATCTCCAAACAATTTGAAATCAATCATTCGACTGTCTGGAAGATCATCCACAAGTGGAGAAGATTCCAAACAACTGCCAACTTGTTCAGGCCAGGCCGCCCCAGCAAGTTCAGCCCGAGAGCAGACCGCAAGATGCTGAAAGAAGTCTCTAAGAACCCCAGAATGTCATCACGGGACCTACAGGTAGCTCTTGCCACTGTTGATGTCAAAGTGCACGAGTCTACCATTAGAAAGAGGCTGCACAAATTTGATCTACATGGGAGGTGTGCCAGGAAGAAACCTTTGCTGTCCAGAAAGAACATCAGGGCAAGACTAAAGTTTGCCAATGAACACCCAGGCAAAGACCAGCATTTCTGGAACAATGTGCTCTGGACAGATGAGTCAAAGGTAGAGCTATTTGGCCACAGTACCAGAAGACATGTTTGGCAAAAACCAAAGACAGCATTTGACCACAAGAACCTGATACTAACTGTAAAGCATGGTGGTGGAAATATTATGGTTTGGGGCAGCTTTGCTGCATCAGGGCCTGGGCAGCTCACCATCATGGAATCCACTATGAATTCTTCATTGTACCAGAGGGTGCTTGAGGATAATGTGAGGCCATCTGGCGGAAAGTTGAAGCTCAACCAAAGGTGGACCTTGCAACATGACAATGACCCTAAACATACCAGTAAATCCACCAAGGAATGGCTGAAAAGATAGAAATGGAGGGTTCTGGAATGGCCAAGTCAAAGCCTGTATCTAAATCCCATCGAGATGTTGTGGGGGGATTTGAAACGAGCTGTGTATGCAAGAAACCCCTCAAACATCGCACAGCTGAAAGAATTCTGCATGGAGGAGTGGGCAAACATTTCTCCCAGTCGATGTCAGGGACTGGGAGACAGTTAAAAGAAACGCCTACTTGAGGTTGTTTCTGCCAAAGGGGGCATTGCCATACCACCTATTAGAGCCAAGGGTGTACTTACTTTTTCCACATGCGAAATTTGCATTTATGTTTATTTAAATTATACAATGGATTACAAAATGTAAATGTTTCATGATATTTGTTATATTATATCACCTTTATCTATCACTATTGTTGAAATGAAGATCAAATAGCTGTATGTTGAAATATGTTGAAAAAGTCAAAACTTTACATGGGGTGTACTTACTTTTTCACGTGACTGTACATACAGTGCATTCAGAAAGTATTCAGATACAACAACACAACATCCATTTTAAAGGCCATTTTCCCTACTAGAGCGGGGGTTAGTGGTTATTCAGATCCCTTCACTTTTTTCACATTTTGTTATGTTGCAGCCTTATGCTGAAATCGTTTAAATTCATTTTTTCCCTCATCAATCTACACTCAATACCCCATAATGACAAAGAGAAAACAGGATTTTAGAAAGTTTTGCAAATTTATTAAAAAGAAAAAACTGGAATATCACATTGACATAAGTATTCGTACCCTTTGCTATGACACTTGAAATTTAGCTCAAGTGCCTCCCATTTCTCTTGATCATCTTTGAGACGTTTCTACACCTTGATTGGAGTCCACCTGTGGTAAATTCCATTGATTGGACATGATTTGGAAAGGCACACACCTGTCTATATAAGGTCTCACAGCTGACAATGCATATAAGAGCAAAAACCAAGCCATGAGGTCGAAGGAACTGCCTGCAGAGCTCAGAGACAGGATTGTGTCGAGGCACAGATCTGGGGAAGCCGACAAAAAATTCCAAGAGCTGGCCGCCCGGCCAAACTGAGCAATCGGGGGAGAAGGGCCTTGGTAAGAGAGGTAACCAAGAATCCGATGGTCACTCCGGCTGAGCTCCAGAGATCCTGTGTGGAGATGGGAGAAACTTCCAGAAGGCCAACCATCACTGCAACACTCCACCGATCTGGGCTTTATGGCAAACTGGCCAGATGGAAGCCTCTCCTTAGTGAAAGACACATGAAAGCCCGCTTGTAGTTTGCAATATAGCACCTAAAGGCCCAATACCATCCCAACGGTGAAGCATGGTGGTGGCAGCATCATGCTGTGGGGGTGTTTTTTCAGCAGCAGGGACTGGGGGACTGGTCAGGGTTGAGGGAACATTGAGCGGAGCAAAGTACAGAGATATCCAAAATGAAAACCTGAAACAGAGCGCTCAGGACCTCAGACTGGGCCGAAGGTTCACCTTCCAACAGGACAATGACCCTAAGCACACAGCCAAGACAACGCAGGAGTGGCTTCGGGATAACTCAGTGAAGGTCCTTGAGTGGCCCAGCCAGAGCCCTGACTTGAACACAATCGAACATCTCTGGAGAGACCTGAAAATGGCTGTCCACCGACAGTCCCCATCCAACCTGACAGAGCTTGAGAGGATCTGCAGAGAAGAATGGCAAAAAATCCCCAAATCCAGGTGTGCAAAGCTTGTCGCATCATACCCAAGAAGACTCGAGGCTGTAATCGCTGCCAAAGGTGCTTCAACTAAGTACTGAGTTAAGGGTGTGAATACTTATGTCAATGTGATATTTCAGTTTTTTCTTTTTAATAAATTTGTAAAACTTTATAAAATCCTGTTTTCTCTTTGTTATTATGGGGTAATGAGTGTAGATTGATGAGGGAAAAAATGAATTTAAACGATTTCAGCATAAGGCTGCAACATAACAAAATGTGAAAAAAGTGAAGGGATCTGAATACTTTCTGAATGCACTGTACATACAGACGGACAAACACTGTTCTGGACGGCACTGCCCGATGGGCTACGTCGTAAAAATAGGAAATGGAAAAAAACAAACAAGAGGTTGCAAAGAAAAACATTGAACCACTTTATCACTTTCAATACTGGCCATAGGCTAAGGTTATGGGGGAAATCAAACCTTATTTCCTTCCTTTGGATCAGCAACACGAGGCTTGGGATCTTGCACCACACCACCGTACTTTACATCTTTTTTCCCCATCGCATTGGACCGGGATGCATCGGTGATGGGGGGTAAGTTGGCAAGATATATAATGCGGGACAACAGCAGCAAGGATGTTGGAATATTCTGGTTCAGGTGCAGTTCCAACCACTGATGACAAAATAAACTGAGCATTAAAGTCACATTGATGAAATCAACATTGGTAGTTCCCTTCCAAATGCCTAATATGTTCTCAGACCTGGTTAAGCTGTTCTCGCAACTTGTCTTTCGTAACACCAAATGTAGGCATTCCCCGGGCACGCCCAGCTGCCTGCAGTTCACTTACTGCTAGACCATCTACACCTTCTTCAGCAATCATCTGCAGAGGCATACAAACAGGACATACCCATTTTTTTTCAGTATCGTAATTTGTACTAATCTTATTAGTCCCCGTTGGACTTATTCCAAAACAGGGGCTTATGGATGAGGTCTCATCCGTCCATCTGTCCACAATCGTATCTCGAAGATGTATGGACCAATTTTGTTCATACTTGGCACAAAGACAATACATGATGTTATACACAGGCACATCATTTTGTTTCGTAATGCAATCAAAGATGGCCGACTGGCGGCCATTTTAGTTGTAAAAAAACCCGATGTTGAACACAATTTCTCAACCATTATCAGCCAAGCATTTGCCGATGTTGTTCAAACTTGGAAAACAGATAATGAATGATGGCTTACACATGCACGTCTAAATCAGATCCAAGATGGCCAACTGGCAGCCATTTTGTTACTTGAACGTATCTCCAACCATTTCCTGAACATGCATTTTCTTCAAACTTGGCAAAAGCAGAGTACATGACAGCATACACGTGCACCTCACTTTGTTTTGCAATCTGATCAAAGATGGCTGACTGTTAGAATGGCAGTCATTTTAGTTGTAAAAAACCTGATATTGACCACGTCACTCAACCATTTCTCAGACATGCATTTACCGATCTTATTCAAACTTAGCACACAGAAAATGAATGATGGGATGCATATGCACGTCATTGTTTTTCGAGATCAGATTCCGATTTTGTTCAAACTTGGCACAAAGACAATACATGAGATTATACATATGCAGAAGATTTTGTTTTGGAATCTGACCAAATATGGCCGACTAACGGCCTTTAACGACGGACAGCAAAATTAATAAAACCACGGGGGCTATGACATTTTATGCCTCTTTCTTCTTGTTTTTATTATTCTTGCTGCAAGAGCAAAGCAAGGCTTTCGTCAGGACTTCAAATAGCATGACGGATAGAAAATTGGACTGGCCCATTTTGTTTATTCTCTCGTATACAGCACATGGATGCGGATAGCATCATTTGCTGGGTTGGGCGGGGGGAAGGGGAGGGGAGAGGGGGCGGAGTGGTTGCTCACCTACCCTTCCTGAAGCTCACCTGGTGTTAGCTCACCTACCCTTCCTGAAGGACACTATATGATCTTTAAAGTACACCAACTAATGCCGGCAGAGAAGACACCAGGTTTAATGTCCATCCGAGGGGCGGCACACACATTGACTCACCCTGCCTGCGAAACACCAAACACCAAGATGCCAGTTTTTAGTTGCATAGGTAGAATGATAGTACGAGTTTAAAAAATATCGTTTCAAATGCAAAGAATTGTAGAGGTTGACCATTGTTATTTCATGCGTATATACAAATAGTGAGATGTGTATACAAATAGTACGAGGCGCGTATACAAATAATATGAGGCATTATACAAATAGTACGAGGCGCATATATAAATAGTATGAGGCGTGTATATAGATACAGCGGGTCCCCGCTACAAGTCTACATGCTATCCATAATTTCGCATACAAGTCCATAAGTTACTTAGGAACATTTTCATTGTACATCCAACAATTCCCCACACCAACGTCCATTGGATGGATAACCAATGACCAGGCTTCATTAGGTCGCATGTGGGTACTGCAAGAGTGTCGGGTGTCACTGCACAAGTATGTGTGCTGTCACAAAGGCTGAAACCTGGGTCCACGAGGGAAGCCACGTGGCCTAGTGGGAAGGATCATTTAAAGGGCGAAAGGCTGATGCAGGCAGCTTGATAGAGACAATTAGAGATTGTGGATTTTCAAGGTGTAAGACCGCTAAATTATCATGATAAAATAATTAAAAGATATTGTTGCGAATATGGAATTTGGCCTCCATATCCGCTTGGAAATATTCCCCTATTTCCCCAATATTCCCCAACTATCCCCAATCCCCCATTCCCTAGTCCCATTGTCTGTAAACAACAATCAGTAGAGCCGACCTTCCCCTTTTTCCCCCATTAAATGTCGTGCCCAGGTCCACCGCATCTCACGTAGACAACTTTCGGACATCTTGCTAGTTATTCTTAGTCTATGTCAGTTAAGGACTCCTTTCCATTAATTCTGACTCTTCGTTGCACCAGAATGTGATTATATGGCACCAGTAGTGAGTTTAGGACCTTTCCCATACCTCCTTCCATCTTCTTCCCCAAACAACAACTACAACTACAACTACAACTACAACAACAATTACAACAACGACGCTGCACCGGGGGAGTGTGCGTCATCACACCGGCTCGGTTAGCCGCCATTGACAATGCGCGCCGGACCATGCACTCCACGGGGTTACCACGAAGGGGCTGGCTGTCAGCTCCTCGTCAAGGGCGGAGCCGGTAACCCCCCCGCACGCACCCAATGAGAAGCAACGAGCCGATTCCATCTGGGGCGGAGCTAACGAGCCGAGGGCGTGTCACTCCCCGCCGGATCTACGCAGCCACTTGCCGGATGTGAGGTCAGATGCGCCCCCAGCCTGAGCAGACAAGTCACCATCTCCGAGCGCTGTGACCTTCCCGCATCTCTGGACCGGACCGAGTCGATTCTGCCTCGAGCCCAGGTGCACCTGGAGCCATCGATTCTGCCTTTCCTTGCCATCAATCCCCGTGTGAGTCAGCCTTTTGTCCCGTCTATCTGTCGTCTGTTGGGAATAATATAAGAGTGTGTCTAAGTGCTTGTCTTTCTATGCTGTACCTCTTGTAGTTGTAATCTAACCTTCCGCCTTAATATAACCTCCTCCGGAGGTCTTGAGAACTGAACCCTGGGTGTCGTGTCATTTGAAACCCAGCCGTGTGTCCTTTTCCTTTATTGCCTTTATTGACCTAGCGTAGCGCGATTAGTCAACGTTCGAGTATAATCGGGTAACTTGTGCAGACGTGGTCATACCAAAACCGCTCGGTAAATAACATCTAAGCCACGTCTGTAACAATATTAAGTAAGATAAAAAGGTGTTTGGTTTTAAAAATTTGTTTAATTTATTGTACTTCTTCCTATGTTTTGTGTGTTTCATATGTATATTTTGTTGAGTGGTGTTTCATATGAATGCTAGACTTGTTGAGTGGTGTTTTACAAGACGAAAACAAACTAAGTGTTGAAATGCATCCCCCCATAATTACACTAATTCTTATGGGAAAAATTCCCAGCTATCAGTCGTTTCGTTACAAATCCAACTTTTCCTGGACGTATCTTGGACGTATAGGCTAACCCCCGCTCCAGCAGGGAAAATGGCCTTAAAATGCATGTTGTGTGTTGTTGTATCTTGGACGTATAGTGAGGACCCCAAGGTGTGTATACAACAAGAACGAGGCGTGTATACAAATAAACGCACATTTACATTTTTTTCTTTTTGAGGATACATTAAGTGAAAAACTTACCGATCAGATCTAGTAATTAACAGTTTTTCAATTTTGAATGGAGTTTCCAGTTAACATGTAAACAAACAAACAAACAAAAAAACAGCAACAGGTGTTAGTGGTTAATCGCCACGGCATATGTTTGAGGCCAACCCAGGAGCCATATAGGCCACAAATCAAATATATGATGCATATAGGGCACTGGGGAAGCAGGGGTTCAAAAATTCCAGGAAAAATATATAGATCGTATGCATAGAAATTCCAGGAAATACATAAATAGTACATATAATAGAAGCCAAACTTTCATGCCCAACTTTGATAAAAGCCCAACTTTCAGTCATGTAATGTCAGCATATGATTCTCAAGTGATTTGGCAGGTAGGATTTCAGAACTCTGTACTGGGAAATGTGAAAAGACATACCTTGTCATCAGCTTTGATTGCTCGAAGCTTGAATCGCAGCTGGAATCGCAAGAAGTTGTTTGTGCCCACAGGTTGCAGTTCAAGCAGACGGCAAAGAGCCATTAGCTGGGGCCGCACCAAGTGGTCTAGAGTCAGTTCATCCTCAAAAAGTTTAGAGAAATGTAAGATTTCTTTCTTGGTGGGTTGTTCACCAGAGGTACGCACCTAAGCACAAGGAAGAGATACTGGAAAACACATTGGTGCTTTCAGCTTTTAACATGAGGTATATATTGAAAAACCAACAAAGCAAACATAACTGTGATAAATGCTAACGGGTATAGTAATAATGCAGGAGAGAAAATTGGGTTCACTTATACATGCAACATAATACTTGCCAAAAATAGATAAAACAACATGAATTCAAATGATAAGCCCTTAAACTGCAAGGCACTCAACGATATATATACAGTATATTATATATATTATATGTTATATATACACACATATGTATATATATATATATATATATATATATATACAAGCCACAGAGCTTGATTGATTTAGCTTGATTTAGCTGAGGATAATGACTGTACCTGAGTTGCTGTGTTTCCATGATTTACACCAATCATAATACTGTTGCGAATATGGAATTTGGCCTCCATATCCGCTTGTAAATATTCCCCTATTTCCCCAATACTCCCCAACTATCCCCAATCCCCCATTCCCTAGTCCCATTGCCGGTAAATAACACTCTGTAGAACCGACCTTCCCCTTTTTCCCCCATTAAATGTCGTGCCCAGGTCCACCGCATCACACGTAGACAACTTTCGGACATCTTGCTAGTTATTCTTAGTCTATGTCAGTTAAGGACTCGTTTCCATTAATTATGACTCTTCGTTGCACCAGAATGTGATTATATGGCACCAGTAGTGAGTTTAGGACCTTTCCCATACCTCCTTCCATCTTCTTCCCCAAACAACAACAACAACAACAACAACAACTACAGCTACAACAACAACTACAACCACGGCGCGCGGGGGGAGTGTGCGTCCTCCCACCAGCTCGGTTAGCCGCCATGACCATGCGCTCCACGGGGTTACCACGAAGGGGCTGGCTGTCAGCTCCTCGTCAAGGGCGGAGCCTGGTAAACCCCCCGCACGCACCCAATGAGAAGCAACGTGCCGATTCCACGAGGCGGAGCTAACGAGCCGAGGGCGTGTCACTCCCCGCCGGATATACGAAGCGACTCACCGGATGTGAGGTCAGATGCGCCCCCAGCTTGAAGAAGAGCAAGTCACTACCTCCGAGCGCTGCGACCTCCCTGCATGCTGCATCTCTGGACCGGACCGAGCCGATTCTGTCCCTGAGCCCAGGTGCACCTGGAGCCATCGATCCTGCCTTTCCTAGCCATCAATCCCCGTGTGAGTCAGCCTTTTGTCCCGTTTATCTGTCGTCTGTTGGGGTTAATATAAGATTGTGTCTAAGTGCCTATCTTCCTTTGCTGTCCCTCTTGTAGTTGTAATCTAACCTTCCGAACGAATATAATCTCCTCCGGAGGTCTTGAGAACCGTATCCCTGGTGTCGAGTCATTTTAATCCCAGCCGTGTGTCTTTTCCTTCATTGACCTAGCGTAGCGCGATTAGTCAACGTTCGGGTATAATCGGGTAACTTGTGCAGACGTGGTCATACCAAACCGCTCGGTAAATAACATCTAAGCCACGTCTGTAACAATTGGTGTCGAGGAGTGGAATTCGGACCCGGGACTAAATTTATTAGG
The DNA here is from genome assembly GCF_964187855.1 of Myxine glutinosa. NCBI lineage: Eukaryota > Metazoa > Chordata > Myxini > Myxiniformes > Myxinidae > Myxine > Myxine glutinosa. The sequence goes on from NC_136263.1 coordinate 104,854,554, forward strand.
CCCAAATTTGTAGTAGAGTCGATTCGGAGCGCGTTTCCCGCGCGAAATTATAACGGCGAAATTTGAATTTGTTATACGGAAATAAAAACCCGAATTTTGAAAGTCGCGCTATGGCAGACCAAGACAGCTGGGGTCCGGTAGTGGAGAGTGAGGCAGGGTCGGTCCAGGACCAAATTGAGGGACATGAGGAGAGCGAAGCAGTGAGGGTAGCAGACGCACAAAATAGCGTCGTTGCGCCCGACGTTGCGGGCGCGCAAAATGGCGCCTCGCAAGTGCGCGCGGTAGCCGAGCCCGCTGTATCAACGGGCTTTAACATGCAGCCGATTGACATGCAGGCCCTCATTGCGCAGCTACAGGCAGCTGTACAGATGAGTATGGGGAGCCAAATTGAGCGATTGGGTGAGCGGTTGGGAAACCAAATTGTGGGAATGAGGGCTGATAGTGAGCGATTGGAGGGCCAAATGGGGGTAATGGGAAACCAAATGGGGGTAATGAGGGCCGAAGCGAGGGGTACTGGTGAGGGATTAGACAATAATTTTAGGGGATTAGACAATAATTTTAGGGGATTAGACAATAATTTTAAGGGATTAGACGAGAAATTTGGGAAATTAGACAATAGATTAGGGGAAATACAGGAGGGGTTAATGGGGGTAGAAAACAGAATGGCCGCTCAAGAGAATCAAATGGAAGGGATGCAAAAGGGGTTAGAGGGGGTAGAAAATAGAATGGCTGCCCAGGAGAATCAGATAGAGGGAGTGAAAAATGGGTTAGAGGGGTTAGAAAACAGTATGGAAGGCAAATTGAGGGACATGAGGGACCAAGCGGAAAGGGAAGTTAACCAAATGGGGCAGCAGATAGAGGGGGTCAGAATGGGGGTAGAAACTAAACTGGATGCTCACAGGGAGGAAATGGAGCAGATGAGGGTGGCATCTGGGCAGGAGATTTTTTTTTTTTTTTTTTTTTTTTTGTATACAAGATCGAGGCTCGTGAAAGAGCGAAAATTAATCACACAGAAAGACAAACAGACACATAAAACAAATAACATCGGGAGCGGTAGACAAGATGGGGAGAGAGGGGGAAGGACACAAACACAACATTTGAGAGCAGGGACCGAGAGACATGAAGACATCGAGAGATCTGTGGGAGGGAGAGGGCTTTGGGGGGGAGGCATGTGAAGGGGGGAGGCATGTGAAGGGGGGGAGGCATGTGAAGGGGGGGGGGGGGGGTGGGAGAGGTATAAACATATGGACACTGCCAGGATTTCCAGGAAATAAGTTGGAATTTCAAATAAGGTGGATCTGGGGTGAATTAGTGGGGGTAGAAAAGATCAAGGTTATGGATGGGGGAAGATAAGAGATGGTGGTGAACAGCTGTTTTAAAGACCTGGAGGGAGGAGAGGGATTGAAGGGAGTGTGGGAGTTTATTCCACAGGCGGGATAAAAGAGGAATGAAAGAGTGAAGGTGAGCAGAGAGCCGAGATTTCGGCAGTTTAACCATCAGAGGGTTGCTGGCAGATCTTGTGCGACCTGTAGGAATATTTGGGGGACAGAGCACGGAGAGAGCTGGGGGAGCAAGGCCGGAGAGGAGTCGGTAGAAGACAGAAAGACCACCTACCTGCCTGCGGTGAGTGAGTGAAAGGCCCTCAGAGATAGCTTCATCGCGGGAGATTCCAATGATTTTGAAAGCTTTGGATTCAACAGCGTGAAGCCGAGCCAGGTGTGAGGCAGGAGCACCAGCCCATAGGGGAGAACAGTATTCCATTGAGCTGCGGATGAAAGCCTTGTATGTGGTGAGGAGCTCAGGTGTGCCGAGGAAGGACTTCGCACGACGGAGGATGCCCAGTCGGCGACTGGCTTTGGAGGCCAGCTTGGAAATGTGGTTTTCCCAAGAAAGATCATGGCAGATAGTGAGACCCAAAAGCTTGAGTGACAGAACTTCTTGGAGAGGATTGTTGAGAAAGTAGATGGGAGGGTTGTCCAGTCGATCTTTTCGGAGAGACATAGTAAGAGAGTGAGATTTGGCAGGATTGAAAGACATGTTCCACTTGTTTGACCAGTCTGTGATTTTGTCCAGGTCTTCAGAGAGTGAGGAGGCTGCAGACTGCCTATCTGAGGGAAGAGGAATGGAGCGGCAGAGAGTGGAGTCATCAGCAAAGAGATAGAGAGGATTTTCCAGAGAGTCAGAGAGATCATTGATAAAGACCAGAAAAAGCACAGGGCCCAGCACACTTCCTTGGGGAACTCCAGCCTGAACAGGAAGGGGAGATGAGAGAAATCCATTCAGGGCCACACGTTGACTACGACCAGAGAGGAAGTCCGCAAGCCATGCATGGAGATTTCCATGGATACCATAGGAGGAGAGTTTGGTGAGCAGAGCTGGGTGCCAGACCATATCAAAGGCCCTTGATATGTCAAGGGAGACAGCTCTGATTTCCTGTTTGGCATTCAGGACCTCCATCCATTGTTGAGACAGCAGAAGCAGCATGTCCAGAGTAGAGTGACCTGGTCTGAAACCAAATTGATGATCAGAGATCAAGCCATTGGAGAAGAGGAAAGATTTCATATCCGAAGCAATGATGGATTCCATGACTTTGCTGATAATTGGGAGCAGGCTGATTGGTCTGTAGTTGCAAGGATCTGTTTTTGCACCTTTTTTGTGTAAAGCGGTAATGTTAGCTGATTTCCAGGATGCTGGCAGATGACCTTGAGCAAAAGATAGGGTGAAAAGAACAGAGAGAGGGTGAGATAGAGCGGCAGAGCAGGATTTTAGGACCCGTGGGCTGATGCCGTCTGGTCCAGTTGCAGAATCAGAGTCGAGGTTTGACAAAAACTCCTCCACCTTGTCAGGAGAGAAGGACACAGAGTCCAGGAGCATTTGGGTTCGACTGGGAAAGGTGGGAACAGAGAGAGATGGGTTTGGGACTAAGGATTTCGAGGCGAACACAGAGTTGAGGCATTCGGCTTTGTCACGTGCGATGTCAACTGTGTGGCCATTTGAGGTAAGGGAGGGGATGGAGGGGGAACAAACACCAGAAACGGATTTGACCAGACGCCACCAGGATTTGGAGGAAGGAGACAGGTTTGAGAGTTCATTCTTGAGTGAGGAGAGATAGTGCTTCCTGGCACTCCTGAGGGTAGACACACACTTGTTCCGAGCTTGGTGGAAGGAACTGAGATTTCCTTCAGTTGGATTAGCCTTCCAAGAGGCAAAGGCAAGTTGTTTCAGGGCAACTGCCTCACCACAAGATTCAGTGTACCATGGACGGGAGGAAGGGTAAGACAATTGAAGGCGAGATGGGATAAATCTGTGCATGAGAGAGATCAGTTTGCTTTGGAAGAATTCCCAGGAAGAATTGATGTCAGAGGCAGTGGAGATCGGAGACCAATCCAGACGATTGATGGCTGCTTGAAGACCGTCCCAGTCGGCCTGAGTGAAATGCCAGACTCGTCGACGCTGAGGAGGCTCTCTGAGAATGGCCAGAGAGATGTCCACTTTGACAAGCACATGATCAGAAGAACCGATTGGAGCAGAAGAAGAGCAGCAGACATTAGCAGGGAAGTTTGTCATAACCAAGTCTAGAAGAGAAGATACTCCATTGGCTGAGATCCGGGTCGGGAAATTGACAGATTGTGTCAATCCCAGTGAGTCACAGAAGTCCTTTGCTGAGGTGCCATGACTAGTGAGAGAGGAACCCACACCCAACCAGGTGGCATGATGACAGTTGAAGTCACCACATATGAGGAAGAGAGAGTTGGGATGAGTGGATAGAAGTTGGTCCATGTTGTCAGACATTGAAATGTAGATGGAGTCATCACTGTTTGGGGGACGGTACAGAACACATATGAACAAAAGGTGGGAGCGGAGAGGAAGCCGTAACCAGAGGTACTCCTGCGGGTGAGGAGGAAAGAGAGCAGTGCAAGGAGAGTGAGGAAGAGAGTTTTTGACAAAGATAGCCACCCCACCACCAGGCCGAGGCTCAGGTCTATCATACCGGAGGAGGGAGTAACCAGGAAGAGATATTAAGGAATCAGAGACATCTTGAAGGAGGAAAGTCTCTGTTAAGCAGATCAAGTCTGGATTGTCAGAAGCAACCTGTATGGAGAGATCAGTCAGGTTTGAGCGAAGGCCCCGGATGTTTGAGGTCCATACCGTTAATGAAGAGAGAGGGGGAGCATCGGGTACAGGACAGGGGAGGGGAGGAGTAGGGTAAGATGAAGGATGAGAGGGGGAGGTAGGGAGAGCAGTTGATAGTGTTTCAGATGTTGCAGAAGAGTTCCAAGAAAGGGAAGGATGAGGAGGATGAAAGGTTTGCTGGTGAAGGGATGCGGCACAGTGAGGGGTTGTTTGAGGGGGGGCAGAGGAAAGTAGAAGGTTTGGGGGGGTGGAGGTATGAGATAGAAGGGAGACGAAGTGGGGAGGAGGCAGCTTGGAGGAGGAGGGTGGAGGAGAGAGAATTGGAGAGGAATGGTATGGGGGGAGAATTGAATGGGAGGGATTGGGGGGGAGTTTTGAAGGGGAGGAGTGAGGGGGGAGTTTAGGAGGGGAGGGGCAAGGGGGGAGTTTTGGAGGGAAGGGGAAAGGGGGGAGATCAGGAGTGGAGGGGCAAGGGGGGGGATTAGGAGGGGAGGGGCAAAGGGGAAGTTTAGGAGGGGAAGGGCAAGGGGGGAGTTCAGGAGTGGAGGGGCAAGGGGGGAGTTTAAGAGTGGAGGGGCAAGGGGGAAGTTTCGGAGTGTAGGTGCAAGGGGGGGGATTTGGATGGGATGGGCAAGAGGGGAGTTTAGAAAGTGGATGATTAATGAAAGACGAACATTGATAACAAATTGGGTTTGTTGTGATTTTCAAGTTAGCAATCCGGTTCAGGATGATGGAGGAGGGATGGAATGAATGTGAATTTAGACCATGTAGTGAGGGAGACGTATAAGATATTGAATTTCTTTTTTTTGAAGTGGAATGAGTTGGAGAGGAAATTGAGAAAAGCCTTTTAAATAGGAAGAAAAACAGCGTGTTGTAATATACCACTGAATAAAAAACAGAAGGGGAAAGGTTTAACATATTTAAAAATATTTAAACAGAACTATGAACAATCTTATATGCACAAAAATACCAACGGGGGGAGAGCCGAGAGGGACCACCACGAGTCACGTGAACAGGGCAAACGGTGGATGGCAAGGAGATAATGGGGGTGGGGCGAACAGCACACCTGGACAGAAAATACAGGATGAGATGCAAGTGATGGGAGAGGAGATCAGAAGAGGAGTGAGTGAGGAGGTCGGAGGAGTGCGCGAGGAGGTGAGGCACTGTAAGGAGCGCATGGAGAAGGAGGTGAGAAAGGGGACTGTAAAATTGCAAGGGGGTATAGAGGAGTTGACGCTGGGAGTAGAACAACTGACAGTGGGACAAAAGGAGTTGGGGGACCAGGTAAAGAAGAACACAGCAGTAATAGGAGGGTTAAAAGCGACACAAAACGACATAAAAAACGACTTAATAGCGACAAAGAGGGAATGTCAGATGGTACGTGAGGGACTGACAACGAGGTTGGACGAGGTGATAGAGGTAATGGAGACGAAGGACCGGCAGGTGAGGACGCACATGGAAACGGTCAAGGTAGCCTTAGAGGATGAGCTTGAGGAGACGTACCGAGGAATAAAAGAGGTGAAGCACAAATTAGAAGAAGTGGAAGAAGGGATGAGCGAAATTAAGAAGCGACGGAGAGGGGATAAGAAAGAGATAAAAGAGGAGATAAAAGAATTGGTCCAAAGTCTGTGTTTGGATCGTGATGATGTGCTCATTAACCGGATGAGGGATTCGCAGGTGATGGAGGAGAAGCGAAGAGGAAGAGGACCCGGTGTAAGTGGTGACCAATATGGTCGTGCGTATGATGCGCCAGGGGATTTAAGGAGCTTGGGGGTCGAGATGGACCCGGGTGTTCGTGAGAGGCCGTTGGTGAAGTGTGCGACAGGTCTGGTGTGCGAAAGAGGAGGTGTGCGAGAAAGTCCGACTCTGGGGTGTGTGAGGAAAAAGTGCGTGCCAAGGAGTGAGGGTGCTGGCGAGAATGAGTCGGTCGTAGCGCGTGTGCGAGGGAGCACATGGAAGCGCGGTGTGGTGAGTGTTACAGAGGGTGTAACGGGAGAGTGTGCGCGAGAAAGGTGTGTAACGGACAGGTGCATGAGGAAAGAGTGCGCTGTCAAGAGTAAGGGTGAGTGCGCTGTCAAGAATGGAGGTGAGAGTAGTAAGAGTGACAAGGAGAGTGAGTTGGTTGTGACAGGTGAGCGAGGATGTACACCTGGGATGGAAGGATGCACACCTGGAATGGTAGAGCGTGAGTGGGAATGCACGCTGGAGTTGGTAGTGAGGCACGTGGTTGGGTGTGCGAATGAGAGCACACCTGTGATTGTCACAGAGGAGGTGACAGAGGAGGGGGTGCGAAGAGGTGTATTGGTGAGGTGTGCGAGCAACGAATGTGTGCCAAAGTGTTCGGTGGTCAGGTGTGTGACCAAGTCTGTGAGTGGAATGAGAGTACCTGGGTGTGTAAGGAAAGGTATGAGGAGCATAGAAACGGCTGGAGGTGTGAGCAAGGAACGGGCTGCGGGGTGTAAGCATGCAGGTGAAGCATCGACGTTAGACGGGGTAGAGTCTAGAACGACTTATAGCCGAATCGGGCCCTCGGTGCGTGCCGGGCCTCGCTTTGAACGGCTGCGACCGTGCTCCACAAGGCGGAGCTGGCAGCCCGATAGAAAGGGTCGTCATGGCGACCACTTTTTGGTGAAACGTGCCGGCAGGTCGAGAGCGGGACATTGGATGGCTCCGTACCGAGATGGTGCGTGGGACCTCGGCCCGGGTAAGCCCCCGACCCTGCCCCGAATGCCGGACGCATCCAGCCGCCGGCACAAAACAACCAGCATCCATTGCTTGGCTTTACGAAGCCGGGCTTTGGACAGGAATTGGCGCACCGAGAGGCATTAGTGAGTAGACTGGGTGATGAGGTTAGTGTTTTGGACCCAAAATTAGAGAAAAACAAAATTTGATGATTGGCAAGGGATTGGCAGTAGTGATTGGCAGATGATGGGTAGTGATTGGCAAATTTTTAATTTGTTGAAATTTGATGTGCAAAATTGGTAGTGAGCGATGGGCCCGGTGGGTAAGGGTGGCATCCCTGCCACCCTTCCCATGTGGGGGCAAAGGAGCAATAGCTTATGGGGTTGATGGCAGTGGAAACTAGCCCGGGTGGGTTAGGTTATTAGTAGGGATCTAGAAGAGATTGACATTAGGTAACGTTAAGTTTAGTTAGTGACTGATACCTGTAGTGGGGACGCAGGTAGATTAGTGTGGATGATGACGAGGGAGCGCAATAGTTTAAAGGGACGACTGGGAAGCGCAAGTTTCAGAAGGGAGTAGTTAGCTGAGATGATGCCGTGTGTGTGAGAATTGAACAGGTGTGATTGCACAGGTGTGCAACTGGACAGGTGTGTGGAGCAGTGTGTGAGTAATGAGTGTTGTGGATCAGCGCGAATGCGCTTGGGGAGAGAAGGGTGCAGGTGGCACCAGGTGTGAGAGCACAGGTGTGCCAGTACAGGTGTGTGGAGAGAGTTGGAGTAAGTGGTACGGAGTGGTGTGCATGGTGCGAAGGTGTGGATGGGGGAAGAGTGGACCCCTATCACGGATACCCGGGGCGGGTAGTGTAAGTGTTAGGTAGAGGGTACAGGTAAATTGTGGTTGGATATTGGCATTTGTGGTGCGGTTGCAGAATGGTGTTGTGAATGGGTGCATTAGTGTTGTGGAAATGGCTGGGCGTGTAGCCTGTTAGTGTGTGTAGTTGGTTGGGCACTCCACCACTGTGAGGATGTCGGCCAGGTGAGGCCGCAGGTGGGCTCTGGGAGCCGGTAGTTGTGAGTGGGTGCCTGAGGATCCCGGGTGTGGATCGGGCAGCCCAGTGCCAGAGAGGGCACCGAGTGGGGAGAGCGCCAGAGGGCCTTCCCCAGGTAGTTAGGTTAGGGTAAGGAGCAGGTAAGCTCGGAGGCAACCGCAGTGGTGGAGGTGTGCAGGTGGGTAGACCCGCTGGGAGAGGTACACGCCACAGCCCAGAAATTGTGCGAGGGCACCGGGAGAGGAATCGGGGGAGTGAGACCCCAAATTGAAAAGCACCACAGTTGGCCAATGGGAATTGGTTTTTAGAACCCATAGTGTAAGAGGGCCAATAGTTTGGCCGGAGAAAGACCCCGGGTAGTGTAAAGTTGTTAAAGTCATTTAGGAAATAGTTAGGATTGATGAACCTGTCGCACCATACGCAGCCACTTACCTGTGGTGATGATGATGACGCCACACCTGTGTTTTCTTTGTTTTGTTGCAGGAAATGAAATTGCTGTGTGGATTGTGAGACGCATCACGACGTGGATGAGACATTGGGGTGATTCCATCTCTCCCTCCCTAGGAGGGACTGATGATGAATTGGTAATGGCAAATTGTGATGTTGAGTTGGAGATGGCAAATTTTGATGAGAGTTGAAAATGGCAAATTTGATTGGTTAGGAGGGAGCGAAGACGAATTTGGTTTATGGGAGGAACGGGGAAGACAGTAGGGATGTTTGTTGATTTGTAAAATAGATGTTTATGGGTAGTGTTGTGTTTTGTGGATACAGTAAGGGGTAAGGGAGGGGCCATGTAGGTTACCTGGTGGGGGGGGGGGGGGGGGGAGCGTACGGTAGGAACGTACCTGTCTCACCTGGTTCCCATGTGCCCCCAGTGTGCATTACCTTGCATTGCGTGCACTTTTGCGCCCTTACCACCTTACTCACTTGTCTGCTTCTTTTGTCTCCCACCTCCGAGGATCTGGCTTTGGGGTAGAGAGAGAGGAGAGAGAGGTGCTGGCTTCGCAGTTGTGGGCCTGCACTTTCGCCGTTTGCTGCTTGGATCGATACACCATATGGACCGCAATGTTTGTGGCCACCCACAATGGACCGCAGCTCTTTTGCGGCCAAGCACCACCCGTGGAAGGACCTATGGGTCAACGTGGCACCTATGCCAAACAGGTGAACCACTAACAGTTGGCCCCCTGACGGCCACAATAAAGAAATGGACGCGGTTGGCGCCTTTCTTTATTTTTAAAAAGAAGTAAGAAGGCCAAGTGCACCACACGAAGGCAAGACCAGCGGCAGAACATCGGCCGGCTGCGACACCACACAATGATTCATAAACACTTTATTGGTGCACCGGATGGTGCTCACTGTGTGATGGGGTGGTGCTTGATGCTTGGAAGGGGTGCTCTGCACATTATTAAAGGCCGTAGGCCACAGAGCACTCGTGGGTTGGTGTATCGATGCTAGCATGCGTGCTCTCTCTATGCATAACATCTGCATGTGTTCCTCCAAAAACAGGTCCTGGATCGTAGTGTAAATATCAGCGTAGTCTTGTGTAAATAATGCTCCCTACCGGCTGTATGTTTAGTTTGAGGATTCTTTCCGGATTCGGTTATCCTGTGGGTGTGTTTCTGTGAGGAGAAGGGTGCAACGTCGCAGGGGGACATATTTACTCATTTGTGAATATCTGTAAAACTGTCGCACTCAGGGTAGAGTTAATAGTAGAGGGAACTACATTGCGTGCCACACTAAAGTAGGTAAAAATTTATCGGGTCGGGACGCCCCGAGGGTAGAGAAGGGTGCAATGTTGCGAATATGGAATTTGGCCTCCATATCCGCTTGTAAATATTCCCCTATTTCCCCAATACTCCCCAACTATCCCCAATCCCCCATTCCCTAGTCCCATTGCCGGTAAATAACACTCTGTAGAACCGACCTTCCCCTTTTTCCCCCATTAAATGTCGTGCCCAGGTCCACCGCATCACACGTAGACAACTTTCGGACATCTTGCTAGTTATTCTTAGTCTATGTCAGTTAAGGACTCGTTTCCATTAATTATGACTCTTCGTTGCACCAGAATGTGATTATATGGCACCAGTAGTGAGTTTAGGACCTTTCCCATACCTCCTTCCATCTTCTTCCCCAAACAACAACAACAACAACAACAACTACAGCTACAACAACAACTACAACCACGGCGCGCGGGGGGAGTGTGCGTCCTCCCACCAGCTCGGTTAGCCGCCATGACCATGCGCTCCACGGGGTTACCACGAAGGGGCTGGCTGTCAGCTCCTCGTCAAGGGCGGAGCCTGGTAAACCCCCCGCACGCACCCAATGAGAAGCAACGTGCCGATTCCACGAGGCGGAGCTAACGAGCCGAGGGCGTGTCACTCCCCGCCGGATATACGAAGCGACTCACCGGATGTGAGGTCAGATGCGCCCCCAGCTTGAAGAAGAGCAAGTCACTACCTCCGAGCGCTGCGACCTCCCTGCATGCTGCATCTCTGGACCGGACCGAGCCGATTCTGTCCCTGAGCCCAGGTGCACCTGGAGCCATCGATCCTGCCTTTCCTAGCCATCAATCCCCGTGTGAGTCAGCCTTTTGTCCCGTTTATCTGTCGTCTGTTGGGGTTAATATAAGATTGTGTCTAAGTGCCTATCTTCCTTTGCTGTCCCTCTTGTAGTTGTAATCTAACCTTCCGAACGAATATAATCTCCTCCGGAGGTCTTGAGAACCGTATCCCTGGTGTCGAGTCATTTTAATCCCAGCCGTGTGTCTTTTCCTTCATTGACCTAGCGTAGCGCGATTAGTCAACGTTCGGGTATAATCGGGTAACTTGTGCAGACGTGGTCATACCAAACCGCTCGGTAAATAACATCTAAGCCACGTCTGTAACAATACAAACAATTATTTTGCACAAATGTATTTGTAATGTTTGTGATATTACATTTTTATAGGCAATTTAGGTTGACAAAAAAAATAAAATAAAAAAGAACCCCTCAGCACATACATAAGGGAGGGGTAGGTGCAGACTGGAAGTTTGGGAAGATTACACCTTACCACCACGTAATTCAAAACACCTCACCAACACGTAATTCAAAAACATCTCACCACCACATAATTCAAAACACCTCACCACCACATAATTCAAAACACCTCACCACCACATAATTCAAAACACCTCACCATCACGTAATTCAAAACACCTCACAGCCACGTTATTAAAAACACTTCACAACCACGTGATTCAAAACACCTCACAGCCACGTTATTAAAAACACTTCACAACCACGGAAACAAAAGTTTGAGGGAGTAGTTCAGTGACAATGATGATCACTCTGATCACTCTGATCACTCTGACTCTCTGCTCATGGATCACTCTGACCTGCTCATGGTCACTCTGACCACTGGTCACACATGGTCACTCTGACCTGCTCTGCTCATGGATCACTCTGCTCATGGATCACTCTGACCTTAGCAGGGGAGGCCAGGCCGAGTACCTCTGCAGATGCTGGGTTGGCAGGGGAGACTCATTAGATGAGGATTGAGTTGGGATATTTTTGGAACCCATGAGAGCACGTGGGAGAGGCTGCTCCACATAGGTGCACAGGAGCACAAGATAAGGGGGAGGAGGGGAATAGCATTAGTTTAGAATGGGAGAGTAGTATTAGGATAGTTCTGCCCACATGAGGGTACTATAAATAGTTGCAATAGTGAACGAGAACGGCACTCGGTAGAGCGCATACTACCGCCAGGCTGAACAGTTTCGGTTTTGCATCCCACTGATAGGCCAGATCTGGATTTGGACCTGAACCAAAATCTAATCGGCTTGTTCTTGTCACCTAACCAACTCATCGCCCAAGTTTAGTCATAAGTCATCCATAACATTTTTTAAATATCATGTTATATATCGTTTTTCATCCGATCTCTCAATGGTGAGGAATCAATTAAGAAATTAAATAATTCTCGTATCTGAATCCATATTCAGATCTTCGCCAAAATTGAATCAAGTCTTCCTTGTCACTCACCCAACCTCTCCACCAAGTTTCATCCAAATCCGTCCACAACCTTTTGAGATATCTTACTATATATCGTTTTTGGCCCCATCTCCCAATGGTGAAGAATCACTTTTAAAAAAATTATACTAGCCGGATCCGGATCCAGATCTTCACCAAAACCTAATCATTTCGTCCTTGTCACATACACTACCTCTCTGCCAAATTTTGTCCAAATCTGTCCACAACTTTTTGAGATATCTTGTTCACAGGCAGATCAATCGAATCACCCTGTTGTTTCATTACAACTTTTTGAGATATCTTGTTCACAGACAGACAGACCGACAAACAGACAAGGGTGAAAATATAACCTCCATCCACCTTTGGTGGCAGAGGTAATAATGAAAAGAAAATAATAGTGCATCGGGAAAAGCACTAGATTAGTTTACTGGGAGTAATAATAATAATAATAATGGTAGGATTAGGTTAGCTTAATGGTAGAGACATCGTGGGTTAGAGACAATGGACATGTGGTGGGTACGTAGCTAGATTAGCGACGTAGAGTTAAAAGGAATGTACGTAGTGCAAGTGATGACGGGGTGAGCATGAGATAGCCAGTGGGAATTAATTCGGTAGATGGTTCAAGTGGATGAATGGAAATGTGAGTGAGTAGAAGTAGAATGAATGCGGAACAACAGCCCGGGTGCGAATGTAGAATGGAGTGAATGGTGCAAAGGAATGATTGAGAGGGAGTGAATCCCACCTAATGAAACAAAGGGCTAGTGGAGAGATTAGTTAGAGGGATGTAGTCAAATTTACAATGGATGTTGTTCTGCAGTTGTTGCCATGAGCCGATGCCACCACTTCACACCTCTCTCACCTGGATACTGTGGAATCCAAAGCTTTATACATCGTTGGCATCATTCACAAATAAGCAGAAGCAGAAGTTGCTGCTCTATCATTGCAGACAGGTTGTTGGCCTCTCTTCACGTCTTGTTCCATCTTCTTCTTGAACCCTTCATCCCTCTCCATTACCTCCATTATGTGCACATTCTTCCAGCAAGCAACTCCTTTTGAAATTGCCAAAATCCAGGCTTAACGAACAGCTCAACTCCATTGTTCCTCTTTTCTCATGCTTGTGGAACCACCTCCCTGAGGCTGTTCAATCTAATTATTCCCTCCAAAGCTTTAAGTTGACAACTTACCACCACCTCAAGTTATCCTTCTTCCCTACCAAACACCATGACGAGTCTTATCAACCCTCACCTACCTCTCCTACCTCTCCTCATATATCTGCAGCCTGCTACATTTCCTTTCTTCTTCTCTTTTCTCTTCCTGTTCATTCATACCTTTGTTGAGTTCTCATGGTGTCTCACTGTCGATGCGTTGCCTTCTAACCTTGTTCTTCTATGAGCCAAGACTTTGAATAAATAAATAAATAAAAACGCTCAAGTTACTACCTTCTTTGTTCCAAAATGATGACCTGAATGATAAGCAGTATAAAATCAAGCTTGCATAGTCCATACAAATATCAGTCATACAAATGAATAAGCCAATACATGAATAAATGTCAAGATCGAATGGCTTACTCGCTGCAAAAAAGAAGAAAATTCATTTTTGACTTGGCCCACCACTGGCTTGTTGTGCATTGCTACCTCTAACATTGTATCTTGCAAAAACTTTGCCATCTGCATCTTCAACTTCAGCTCTCTCAAAAGACGCTCCTCCTGCGTAGGACAGAAAAAACACACAAAATGAATGGAGATGGCATCTACAACCCATAAAGCCGAGAGTTCACCAATAAATACTTAATCTAAAGCTATGAAGATGCAACTAGCTGCTTTATCAATAACTTACTCTATGAACGATAGAATACCTTTTTGGAAGAAGTCTCGAATGTTGAAGGCAACATGTTAGGGAAGAGCTTGATGGCAAAAGGAAGTAGAAACTCCATAAAAGGCACAATGATGAATATCAAAAAGGGCAAAAGTCGGAAGAGGTCTGCACATGTTCGCAAAAACTAAAGGCATACATGGAAATAAATATACGAGTCAAGTCTGAGCAAAAGCAAATACTGTAAACAAACATTTCATTGTCCGAATAATCTTTCAAATCATTGTCCAACAAATTTCATTCCTAGTATCCAAATAATGAAATGAAAACGACCAGAACTAGATATCTGCGATCACAAAGCGGTCGCCAAGGGTAAACCTCCCTAGGCACCTGCGATCCAATGATGGCCATAGTTTTTTTGGACCGCCCTATGACCTTGACCTTCGACATTTATGGATAGACTATAAATTAAGAAAATGTGTGCCCATCTACAATCTATCTACAAACCTCAACATCATGAAAAGTATTTAAGTTATGTACGAAAAGGTGTTTTTGTTAATCAAGTCACAATCCAAAAAAGTAGGTCGAGGACACTAATCAAATCTCAGGTGCACAACTTCAGTGCAGGTACACTATTATGATGCAAGAACATCTTGGGAGGCCAAACAGTCTTTGAGATCCCGCATTGACGATATTAAATGATGACACAAAAAACGCTTTTTTTTCAGATCACCATTTGACCTTGACCTTTAACTCTGAGGTGTGTGATGGAAATTGTGTGTTAATGCAGCTTGCTCTCGGTTATCTAGCGAGGGCAATTTTGTTACAAACAGACAAACCGTAGTCAAGTTATGGTGAAAAATGCTAAAATGCCTATAATTAGGTCATAACCTTAAACATAGGTCAAGTTCAAAAAATAGTCAATCCTGCATATTTTGAATTCCCATTGTTGCTGCAAAATTTAATTTTGTAAGTTCTAGCCAGCTCCGAGATACAGCTCGGACATTGGCAGAAAAAAAGGGAAGCAGAAAACAAAGACCTAAATGGTGGTTTAGTACTCATAGGGGTCTAAGAAATTCTGAGTTACCATTAAAAATTGGGTCACTAATTGTTGAAATCAACCTGACAACAGGTATGACCCTCCACCTATCATATCGGCTTATAGGGGGAAGCTTAATGAGAAAGTAAATGCATAATTTGCAACGTGCACAACTTAACGCTTTGCATTCAGGCTGAACAGTTAAATTTTTGTCTCATCAGACCACAGAATATTTTGCCTCATGCTCTCAGAGTCTTTCACGTGCCTTTTTGAAAACTCGAGGCGTGCTGTCATGTTCCGTTTTCTCTGGAATTGCTTCCTTCTGGCCAATCTCCCATAAAGCCTAGATTTGTGAAGTGCTGCAGAGACTGTTGTCCTTCGGGCAGGTTCTCCCATCTCAGCCATGGAGCAAGTTGTCTGGTCTCTTTGGATATGCTTTGGAGTACATCAAGTTACACCATTGTTATGTCAGCGTGAGGTTATTGTCTGGTTCAGCAGATCCAGTGGCTCCACAAACAACCTTGAAAGTGACAACGTTTTTCATTGGTTGGAAACAGCTGTTTTGACTAGGGACTCATCTAATGACTTTGTTAAAAAGAAATATAGTTTAAAAATTTTTTTTAAACGTGACATTTCTGTACTTGGGCGTGAGAGCATGGCCAGAGTTGAAAAAAACGTGAGTCTCACGCCAAATGTGTGAGAGTTGACAGGTAAGCAGTGCTACTGCACTTGACACAAAGAGCTCAGGACATACATTTTAACAACTATGCATGTTCAAACAGCATACTTCCTCGACTTCTTTAATACTAGGGCGTGCCCGTACGTGGGTGCAAAAAAACATGCGTGCAAACAACAACAACAAAAAAAAACTTTGAAACCACGTGGCAGTAACGACCACAGAACCCCCCCCCTCTATTTACATGAAATGGTTTGGTCCATTCGCAAAGCCAAAGCGAACGGCTTGCGAGTACGGTAGAACCCCCCCCCCCCCTCTATTTACATGAAATGGTTTGGTCCATTCGCAAAGCCAAAGCGAACGACCACAGAACCCCCCCCTCTATTTACATGAAATGGTTTGGTCCATTCGCAAAGCCAAAGCGAACGGCTTGCGAGTACGGTGACCATACCTTGGGAACCACTTGTCCGATTAATTTCAAACCTTGAAAAGGCACATCCTCGGGTCCCCAGCAATATACCTGGCAAGTTTCAAGTATATCGGACCGGTAGTTGTCGAGAAACAGCGGTCACAGACAAACACACACACACACACACACACACACACACACACACACACACACACACACACACACACACACACACACACACACACACACAGAGATTACTGGAATTATAGATAGATGCAGCACATGACTTTGGGTAGCATTATTTGCTGGGGGCGTAACTGCGGCACTGATACAATGCCCCCTGGAGGTTAAAGCAGGAATTTGTATTTCAGTCAAGCTGCGATGTACAACGTCCACCAAATAATGCCACCAGATGGGACGCCTAGTTCAACGTCCATCCGAGGGACAGCACACACTTAGATGCCTCGCTCTATCTGTGAGACAGCAGGATGACAGCTTATTCCTGGGCCAAGATTAGAATCCAGGATAGACAGTTCAGAGGAGAGTGTGTATTCCTCAAGAGTCTAGACCAGGGGTTCTTAACCTTTTTCCCTGTCAAGACCCCCAACGGATTGCCCACGATGTCCCCATACCCTCTTCGCCAGACTGTTGACTGACCAAGGCGCACCGAAGGTGCGCATAGCTAGGGGGGGACTGGGGACATGTCCCCCGATAATTTTTTTGATTTCTAGGTGCTCTGTGGTGCATTCTGAGGGGTGTTTTTACTTTAATTTCCTATTTTTTTGGATGAAAATTGGTGACTTATTACCCAGAAAATGGGCCAAGTTCGGGGATCTGCGCCTGGTTACCAGTCCCATTAGGTTCCAGTGTGACTTCAAAATATCTCAATAGCTTAGTTTTACATGTGGATAATTAGGAACAGAACAGGAAAGAAAATCATTAGGATTTCATCCCAATTTACTTCTTTGCTTGATAACAAAGAAACAAAACAAACTAAACTAAACTAAAACATGCAAGTTTTATGCAAGCCGTTTCACTAATCTAGTGAGATTGTTGCTGCTGTTTTCGTGCAATCAGAATATGGAATCGGGGCATAGATCGTGACAACGACACTCGCATATCATCGGACACATCAAGTCGAATTCTCCACTTTGATTTCAGGTTCAATAATGCAGAGAAACCTGTTTCACAGCGATAGGTAGTTGTGAGGGGAACCAACGCATTCATTGCCCTCTTTGCCAAGCTAGGGTAAGCTGCTATCTGCTCACAACAAAACTGCTTAAAATCCAGCCCAGCCTTTCCGAAATCAGCTTGATATATTTATTATGTATTTAAAGTTGATATTTCATTGAATTTATTACAATTTATTATTATTATTTATTACGAGTCCCATACCCCCAGATTTTGGTCCCCATACCCCAAGGGGTATGGATACCCCAGGTTAAGAACCCCAGGTCTAGACTATCCTACCAGCCCAGCATACTCCCATTTAACCAAACAGCTTTCAGCCAATTAGCATTCGGCAGATAAGCATCATCTAAGTGGTATTTCAATATTTTCAATCAGCGGCTGTTCTAAACAAACATTTACTGTTGTGCTACTGTAAATGCAGTTCCAGTTTTCACATTTGCCTGTATTGCTTCATGGTGTGTGCCTTTTTGGGGGTGGAGAGGAGTAACAACAGCGTTCAGTAAGGGTTTGGGCTTGTCCTGGGCTGTATTCTGTGCCAAAATTTTGCGGCAATGCAGGTGTTTCCCAACAGGGTGGGGAGGGGAGTACTGCAGCAGCATGTTGTACTTTTTGAATTCTCGATCTAACCAGTTCGATAAACGTTTGCTGGTATGGAAATGGATTTTCCATTCATTGTGTGTTACTTTACAAAGATTGTGCTGAGGCTTCACTGAGTAGCAAGATTGTGCTGAGTAGCATCATGGCACAAACGACAGTATAAAGTCCATCGCCCACACCTCTTCGAGGAATTTTATGACTTTTCTCCACTCCACTGTACATTTTATTTAAAGTATTACTCATATTTTAATTGTATCTATAAACAATGGTTTAGTCACATCCATGTTTGTGGTAGTTTGGGCCAACTTGTTCAGGCTTAGTGGCTTTGCAATAATTTTCTACCCAGTTTCTCTTTCATGCTCATCTGTCTTCTGCAAACTTTCTTTAAATTAATGAACATACAGTACTAATCTGCTTTCAACATGCAAATTTCAAAATTATTAATACAAAAAAATAAATAAATAAATAAAAAGAGTAAACTTGTAATAAGGACAAATTGTCTGCAGAAGTATCTAGCTCAATTGGAACATACAGTGTATATTATACTCATTAAAAGGAATTAAGGAACAAAGGTTAAGGCATGTTCATATCTGGTTGAAGCTGAGGAGCACATAAAACTGGACATTCCATTGACAAATGATGTCAGTGGAGGTCGAAGTTAAGTTGTTGCATGACAACAACATGGCTGTGTGAAAGTGTGCAAATTGACAATGATGCCAGTCTAAAAATGATCACAAACAAGATGCTTTGGGAGAAGTGGCTTTAATAATGTGTGAAACTCCCGCTGACCCCAACACAAGCTTGTACATGTCTCGTCATCAATCAAAACAGATAACCCAGCTCTTGTTAAGGAATGTTACACCATACTTTGACCAGCACCACAGCCAGTTAATGAAGAGGCGTTGGACAGACTTGATGAACACAAACATGCCTCCTGAAGATTTATCATGAAGCCAGGGTCAAACAAGTGTAAGAACAAGTTTTCAAAGAATGGTGCTCATTTAGATCCCATTGGTATTCCTATGATATACTGACATGCTTACTTTTTTTCTTCCAATATGAAAGCAGCCATGAGTATTGCCAATCACAAACGTTAAGCTTCTTGTAGTTATTCTTTGGAAAGGCTGCATCTTTTTTTTTTTTTTACTGCAACTACAAATACAACTACAACTACAACTACAACAACTACAACTACAACTACAACCAGCACAACAACATCAACTTTCATAGGTCAATTTAATGGAACATTATTATGGAGGTGGCCACACAAATTTTAGAAAGTTGTTTATGCTTACACATTCAATGTTATGACATGTGGTAGAACATAATGTGCATACATACACACATACATACACACATACAGTGCATCCAGAAAGTATTCAGACCCCTTCACTTTTTTCACATTGTTATGTTGCAGCCTTATGCTGAAATCGTTTAAATTCATTTTTTCCCTCATCAATCTACACTCAATACCCCATAATGACAAAGAGAAAACAGGATTTTAGAAAGTTTTTCAAATTTATTAAAAAGAAAAAACTGAAATATCACATTGACATAAGTATTCAGACCCTTTTGTCCCATACGGGACAAAGGAACAATTCTAGTTAACAAGCCCCGCCCCCCTCGTGGTGGGGACACAACAACAACAACAACAACATGCATTTTAAAGGCCATTTTCCCTACTAGAGCGGGGGTTAGCCTTGCGGTCCCCATGAAAATCTTCGCCATTTGCCCTATTTTCTGCATCTCTCCTTGTTAACCCCCTTGCCAGCATTTCTTCTTCCACCATCTTTAGCCAAGTCTTTCTCGGTCTTTCTCGGTCTTCCCCGTCCTCTACTTCCTTCTACATTCATTTCCATCACTCTTCTCAACCAGTCACTTTCATCCTTCCTCAACACATGACCAAACCATCTCAACCTGTTCCTCTTCACAGCATCAATCACAGGCTCTATTCCCATCATCTTTCGCAATTCATCATTTGTCTTCCTCTCTCTCAACGATACTCCACACATCCGTCGAACCATTCGCATTTCCACCCTTTCCAACCTTCGTTGCTGCTCTACGTTCATTACCGATGTCTCGCTCCCATAAATCATAACACTTCTCACACATGCAGCATACACCTTTCCCTTCAGCTTCAACGACACTCCCCTCATCATCAGCACGCCACTCATTTCGCGAAACTTCTTCCATGCACATCTCACTCTAGCAACCGTTGCCGAGTCTGATCCACCTTCTCCATTCAGCATGTCTCCGAGGTAGCAAAATGTTTTCACACCTTCCAGCTTCACGCCGTCTCCAAGATCCAACTCAACATTTCCTCCATCTGCAGCTCCCTCTGTGCACACCTTACATTTGAATGTAGCTGCCACACTGGTTAATGATCCTCTCAGACCACTACATTTTTGATGAACCCACTCAGCGCACATTGTACATTGAATGGAGTTCACTCCGACACCCTTCCTACACACAGCACAGGGCCACTTCCCAGTTCTTTCCACCTCACCACATGCTTTACCACTTGCCATCACCTTCGTCTTTCCGATATTCACCTTCAGACCTTTTGTCTCCACACATTCTTTCCACTTGTTCATCTTTTCCTTCAGTCCATTCATACTTTCCGCAATCAACACCAGATCATCTGCATACAACAACTCCCACGGTAAACCCTCCTTTACGTTCTGAGCCAGCACCTCCATCACAGCTACAAATAGTAGTGGACTTAGTACCGACCCCTGATGCACTCCCACCTTCACCTCAAACTCACCACTGTTCCCGTCCTTCGTCCTTACAGCTGTGCGTGCTCTTTTGTACATTGCCATCACTACTCTGATCAACCATTCCTCCACTCCTAACTTCCTCAATGCCCATGTCAATACTTTGCGTGGAACCCTGTCGAATGCTTTCTCCAGATCAACAAACCCAAGAAACAACTTCTTCCTCTTCTCCATGTACTTCTCCTGCAACTGCCTCACAATGAAAAGCGCGTCTGTCGTTCCTCTTCCTGGCATAAATCCAAACTGCATTTCGTCGATCTTCACTTTCTTCCTTATCCTCCTCTCCAACACCCTTTCCAATACCTTCATTCCATGCTCCAATAACTTTATCGCTCGGTAAGAGCCACACTCCAGAGGGTCACCTTTCCCCTTGTATAGAGGGACGAGGGTACTCAGTTCCCAATCCACTGGAATGCGGCCTTCTTTCACCACCAGATTACAGATCTCTGTCATTCTCTTCACACCCCAACTTCCTGCTGCCTTCAACATATCTCCCACAACTCCCGTCAGCCCTCCCGCTTTTCTACCCTTCATTGCTTTTATCGCTTCCTCAACTTCCTTCTCAGTTATCTTCTCTGCCGGTCCTAAAACTGAGTTACTCTCTATGTTGCCATCCCATTCATTCTCTGTATTCAACAGCATTTCCATATGTCTTTTCCATCTTCCTTTAATTCCATCTGGGTCGACAACGATTTGTCCCACTTCATCCTTCAATCAAATCACCCCGATCACATCACACCTCTCTTTCGCTATCTGCTTTGCAATCCTGAATACTGCTTTCTGACCCTCTTCCGAATCCAAGCGTTCTCCGAACATTTTCCTACAGGGCTCCTGCACCTTTGCTACCTCTTTCTTTGCAGCCTTCCTGGCTGCCTTATAACTTTCATGCTCTGCTGTTTCTGCTCCCGTACCCTTCGCCTTCTGCTACTCCTTGAACTTCTTCCTCTTCTCGTCAATCCTCTTTCCAACTTCATCATCCCACCACCATGTTTCCGAGTGCCTCGGTGGTCCTTTTGTCCATCCACATACCTCACCAACGGCTCCCAACAGACTAGCTTTCATTGACATCCAACCACTTTCAAGCTCAACCACATCATCCTCGACCCTACTCAGCCTCTCTTTTAATGCCTCCCTTACTGTCACCTCTTTCAACCTCCACACCTTCATTCTCGGTTGGTACTTCACCCGCCGAGCTCTCCTCGCACCTTTCACCCGTATGTCGCAGACAACCAAGTGGTGCTGTGAAACAGCCTCCTCCCCCGGGATCACCTTTGTGTCCCAGAGGTGCCCCCTATCTCGCCTACAAGCACCATCAGGAAGTCAACGGTTGTCGTCGACCCACCTGACGTGTATGTAACAAGATTATTATCCTCTTTCTGGAACTGAGTATTACAAATCAACAAATCAGCTCCATCAGCAAACTCCAAAATCCTTTCATTTCACCTTCTCCATTTCTCACACCATATCCATAACCCCCATGAACTCCCTCAAAACCATCCATACTCCTTCCCACATGTCCATTTAGGTCTCCTCCTACCACAAAGACTTCCTCATCTTTCACGTTTTCCATCAGCTTCTCTATCGCACACCAGAAATTGTCCTTCTCTTCATCACTCCAACCAACCTGCGGAGCATATCCCGAGATGACGTTCACCAAGAGCTTTCCAATCATCATTTTCACCATCATCAACCTATCACTCACTCTCGTCACACTCACCACACTGTCTACAAACTCCTCAGAAAACAGGACACCAACACCATTCACGCCCTCCGGGCACCCTTGCCGCATAAACTTGTATTTCTGTCCCCGTCTACCCTTCACCATTCTCACACCACTTCCCTTCCATCTCGTCGCTTGCACACAACATATGTCCACTCTTCTTCTGACCAATACTTCCACCACTTCTCCTGATCTCCCTGTCATTGTCCCTACATTCCATGTCCCAAACCTCAGAAACCGATCTCCACTTCAGGCTGTACCCTGCCCATATGTAGTTGTAATTGTCATGGTTCTCTTTTTGAGGCAATGTTTTTATGGCCGGATGCCCTTCCTGACGCCAACCCTCTTAGTCGTCTCTTATGACACGCAGGGATACGGTGTACCTATTCTAATCCAGGGTAAACACTGGGAAACGTTTACAACATGGAAATTCTGGGGGGGGGGGGGGGGGGGTGGCGGCGGGGGAACATCACGGCTGCGGTTTAAACATATTTAAATAATATTTAAATAAAACCATGAAAAAACAATCTGGGAAAAGTCTCTAAGTGAGAACGTGGATTTGAGAAAGCAGGAGCAGAGGTGGAGGAAAAACGAGATATAGGGGGCGGGGCACAAGTCGAGACGAGGAGGAGAGCGAACAAGCACGTGTCCAGGAGGAGAGAAAGAATTAATATAGAATTTATTTTTGGTTTGTTTATTTGTTTGTTCTGTTTTCAAAACGCTGGACAAAGGGTAAGATGTTCGTGAGAGGTAGGGGGGAGAAAAGAAAATCAAAGAAACAAGCAAATACTATGAAGGAAAGAACCCATATTCACAAAACACTGACGGGGGGGGGGGGGGGGGGGGAGGGAGCCCGGAGAGACCAGGCCGCGCACGAGGCACAAACAAAAAAACGACTAATTACACACAAATTTGCAACAACTACAAAACCAAAACCAAATAGAAACACAATAACACATACACAACAAAATACCCAGCGGAAATTTGACAAAGACATGAACGGGAAAACACTCAACCTTTGATGCCGTGGAGAGATCGAAGCAAGCCTCGTCGCTCGAGGGACCGGAAGCTCATACGTGGTGGGGACACATATCCATTATCCAACTTATCCGACATACGGGCTAGACAGAAATTACAGGTGAGGATTCCCTATCACGACAATCGAAGCACCTACCTATGCAGATCTACCTGAATCTATATATCCCCCTATGCAAAATTCAACACAATATTTTAAAAAGTTGTGGATGAGTTGGTTAGATGACAAGAACAAGCCGAATCGATTTTGGTTCAGGTCCGAATCTAGATTCAGCCTATCAGTTCCATGGAAACCATAAACTGTTCAGCCTGGCGGAGGTATCCGCTCTGCCGAGTGCTCTTCTAGTTAATGTATTAAACAGTATGAACTTCGGAGAAATATTTTTTCAATTTTCATTTTAATCCATTCAAGCTATTCTTTTTTTCAACATGTAATTCCAAAGAATTCCAGAATTTAGGGTGATTAAAATAAACGTCTTATTTACAAAAGGAGGTATTGTAAATGGTAGATGAAAAAGAAATTTGCCTTTCTTGTGACGTAATTGTGGTGCAGTAATCATTATCCTTCCTAAACATACTCGTCAACACATGTGGCAAGTAATTTATATTCAATTCAAACATTGATACTCATAAATGAAACATATAAATTCACTTTTAGAATATTATTTTTATAGAATAAAATATCAGTACGAGAATGTATTCCAGTATCTATCTATAGTTCCAGTAATCTCTGTGTGTATGTTTGTATGTTTGTATGTTTGTCTGTGACCGCTGTTTCTCGACAACCACGGGTCCGATATACTTTAAACTTGCCAGGTATATTGCTGGGGACCCGAGGATGTGCCTTTTCAAGGTTTCATATTAATCGGAGTAGTTACCGAGCTATGTCCAAAAAACGATTCAACCAATCAGAGAGCAGCGAGCTATCACGTGTGCCGAACGTGGCGAACAGACTCTGCCTCGGACGGCACATTTGAGAGCGTATTCATTTATTTCCCGTCGGCAAACTATGTTGGCGCTATGTTGGCGTTAAACTATGTTTTAAAACTAATTAAAACTAATTTGCGATTCTTTCGCTTTGCGATGCGATTTGCGATTGCGTTAAACTCGCTCGGGCGTTAAACTATGTTTTAAAACTAATTAAAACTAATTTGCGATTCATTCGCTTTCCTGCGCATTTGTGCACGCGATGGCGATTTCTTTACCAAACTCCGCAAGCCGTTAGCTTTGGACCAAACCATTTCATGTAAATAGAGGGGGGGGATTGTCACCGTACTCGCAAGCCGTTCGCTTTGGACCAAACCATTTCATGTAAATAGAGGGGGGGGGATTGTCACCGTACTCGCAAGCCGTTCGCTTTGGACCAAACCATTTCATGTAAATAGAGGGGGGGGGGATTGTCACCGTACTCGCAAGCCGTTCGCTTTGGACCAAACCATTGCATGTAAATAGAGGGGGGGGATATACTTTTAGATATATATATATAGTACGGGCATGCCCTAGTAATATATAATTCCCCATTGCCTTTTTTGTAATAAATACAATGGTATTCAATTGAGCTTTTGATGAGCTGCCCCAGGCAAGTATACCATAGCTTAAGGGGTTTTCTATGACAGTTTATCATCAATTGTTCGACGAGGGAATTTGGTGCAAGAAACTTGGGCTGACAGGATGGCCTGGAGGTATGCAAAATCGCCTCTAAGCTGTCTAGCCTGGGTTGAAATCCCAACCCAGCCATTAACTGTCAGCTCGGTGCTTCACAGGCAGAGCGATTCATCAATGTGTGTGTCGTCCCTTCGATGGGCATTAAACTGGGAGTCCCGTCTGTCAGCATCCCATGGTGTCCTTCTCAAAGAGTAGGCAAGCATCTCCGGCACAGTGGCCAAATTCCAAATTCCTGCCCTAACTAGGCGAATGTCAGGCCTGGCCAGATGGCTCGTGAAGACCTGGGCCAAGCCTCCCCCTGCCAACCCCACAAGGTGGGATAATAGTGTCCGTTAAAGAAGAATAAACTTTTATATTTACAGTCGATCATAATATTCTCTGGGAGGGTAGTTATGAAATTACTAAACTACAAGTAATTCGTTTTTGTAAATTAATTGACAGTTTATTAGCTTTTATTTCGTCAGAGATTTATTTCAATTCCAAATTAACAGGAGTAAGAACATCTGTGTCTCAATACACCGACAGGACATCAAGACCAGCCTCATCTCCATCTCATCTGCTCCATCATTTGAACACCTGGCTTTTAAACTCTCTGGTCACACGCAGTCAGTCATGGCTGTCGTCGACCGCCCTCCGAAACCACACCCATCATTCCTGTCTGACTTCTCCTACTTTCTGACCCAGCTCTGTTCCCTCTCCCCCTCAATCCTCCTCCTCGGTGATTTCAATATCCACATGGACTCCACTGACTCCACAATAACCACTGACTTCACTGACTTACTCACCTGCTTTAACCTCACTCAACATGTCAACTTTCCTACCCATAACCGTGGGCACATTCTGGACCTTGTCTGCTCTACTGGATTAATTTTGCACCATCTCTCTGGCTCCGACCTCACCCTCTCTGACCACTTAGCCATCACTATGACCATCAACATCCCCACCCCAGCACCAAGGCATTATCGCACTATCAACTTCCATAAGCTAAACGCTCTTTCACCTACCTCATTCTCATCCACCCTCTCTGGAAAAATGTCCACTTCTCCATTCGTTGACCTCCACACCCCTTCTGACCTCACTGACTACTACAACCACACTCTCTCCTCCTGCCTTGACCAGCTTGCGCCTATAAAAACCAAAACAGTTTCTTTCACCCATTCTGCTCCCTGGTTTACCCCTGAACTCCGCCTGATGAAAACTCGTGCTTGCCAACTTGAAAGACTCCGCAATAAAACAGGTCTCACAGTTCACTCCCAAGCCTACAAGGACCACCTACAGCACTACAAAGATGCCCTCTCCCACGCCCGCTCCGCCTACTACTCTCAAATTATACACTCTGGCTCTGGAAACCCAAAAGCACTCTTCTCGACAATAAACAAACTCCTCAGCCCCCTGAACACCACCACCCAGTCATTCACAGTAGAAAACTGCATCTCCTTCCTTTCATTCTTCCAAAGCAAAATTGATAACATCTACAACAGCTTAACCACCACCGCACCGGCTCCCCCTCAAACCACCTGCCCCCCCTTATCCTGCCAACCCCTGTCTCAGTTCTCCCCAGTCTCCCCTACTGACCTCTCTGAACTCCTCATAGGAATGAAAACTGCCACCTGCATTCTTGACCCCATCCCCTCCAGCTTTGTCAAGGCCTCCCTTCCTGCTCTCTCTCCACTTATCACTGCAACAATAAACTCCTCCCTGTCTACAGGCATCGTCCCACCATCCCTCAAAATTGCTGCTGTTACCCCCATTCTGAAAAAACCTGGACTCAACCCTGACACCCTAAATAACTTCAGACCCATCTCCAACCTACCCTTTCTGTCAAAAGTTTTGGAACGCGCTGTAGCCACTCAACTCAAACATCACCTCTCTGCCAATAACCTGTATGAAACATTCCAATCCGGATTCCGCTCCAACTACAGTACTGAAACTGCTCTCCTCAAAATCACCAATGACCTTCTCCTCTCCTCTGACGCCGGCAACCTCAACATTCTCATCCTCCTCGACCTCAGCGCCACCTTTGACACCATCAATCACACCATCCTCCTCACCCGACTTGAAACCACCTTTAGCATGACCGGCACTGCCCTCTCTTGGATCAAATCATACCTCTCTGACAGACGCCAGTTCATCTCCATCAATAACTGCAAATCCCCCACTGCTCCCCTCCCCCAAGGTTCAGTTCTTGGCCCCCTCCTCTTCATCCTGTACCTGTCCCCCCTTGGTCACTTAATCCGCCGTCATGGTCTCCAATTCCACTGCTTCGCCGATGACATCCAGCTTTTCATCTCCACCAAGTCCATCTCCACCGCCACCCACTCTATCCTGACAAACTGCATCACTGAAATAAAATCCTGGCTTCAAATCAACTTCCTCAAACTTAACTATGATAAATCTGAAATAATCATCATTGGCCCAAAAACGCTCACCAAATCCACCCATAACTTTGCCCTCAACATCGACGGTTTCCCAGTATCCACCTCCCCTCACATCCGGAATCTTGGCATCATCTTTGACCAAACCCTCTCCTTCGACAAATACACTAAACAGATCACAAAGACAGCCTTCTTTCACCTGAAAAAAAACGCCCGTCTCCGTCCATCCCTCTCCTCCACGGCTGCAGAAACCCTCATCCACGCCTTCATCACCTCCTGTCTGGACTACTGCAACAGCCTCCTCTATGGTTCACCCTCAATAATCACCAATAAACTCCAATACATTCAGAACTCCGCTGCCCGTCTACTCACCCATTCACGGACCCGTGACCACATCACCGCCGTCCTTTTTAAGCTTAATTGGCTCCCCATCCCCCAGAGAATCCAGTACAAAATCCTCCTCTTGTCCTACAAAGCTCTCCATAACCTGGCCCCATCCTACCTGACTGACCTCCTCTCCAGACACACTCCTACCCGCAACCTCCGCTCTGCTGGTACCAACCTCCTGACTTCCCCCCCCCGCCCCCCATCCGGACCAAATTCAGATCCTGGGGGGACAAGGCCTTCTCCATCGCTGCTCCCACCCTCTGGAACTCACTACCTCACACCATCAGAGACACCTCCTCACTCACCACATTCAAAACATCACTCAAGACCCACCTGTTCAACACTGCATTCAACATTTAACCCCTGACTATCTCTTCTCCTTCTCCTTCCTTTTGCTTTGATTATTTACCTATTGATTTTTGTCTTTTTGCACTTGTTTTTTGTACTCTGTCAAAGCGCCTTTGGGCTTCTTGAAAAGCGCTATATAAAATAAATGTATTATTATTATTATTATAATGGGAGAGGAAAAAAAGTATTTGAATCATTCGCAAAATAATAAAATATAGGGCATATTATATGACCTTTCTAAATTATTCGTATAAATAATAAATAACAAAGGACGAAGCATCGACCACATGTGACAATTTAATAGCAAAATCACTGATTCAGAAAGACATTGTTTCCTATTACATAAATAATTCCTGACCCACTTCAAAGCCACACCCACAATTCCATAATGCAACCGTTTATAAATAAGTGTATAATGATTAATGGCATCAAAAGCCTCGGAAAAATCCAGGAAAACAAGCATTCTGAGTATTGCGTTGCAATACATGTCCCCTACCGGCAATCTGTCGTCCGGAAAACTGTTGGGGAAATTACCAAGGGATATTCACCCACAGATTCTGAATCGTTCCCAATCGCTAATTACCTCAGGATGGGCTCACCTGTGATTCGCACTCGGGACTTCGACTTATACACCTTGCAGACAGGTCAGCAGAAGCACGAGAAAATAGGTTGTTGATAAAGAACCTTTCGAGTCGCTAAATATCAGTAATTTATTATATTTTCTGGTTCACGATCAATGATCGATGTGCATATAAATGTTGTGCGGCTTGGCTCCGCCCCTCACGAAAGCGCGCACTGTGTCGCGCTTTTGACATTCGCAGATGAGGATGAGGGCGCGCGGTGCGGCTTGAGGAGAACTCCAGAATAAACAAGAAATATCCATTTAATTTTTTCGTTTAATTAACGATATCTGCCAAACCATGTGCCCTATCGCAAATTCCAAAAGGACATTTTAGTAGACCGACATGCTGAACAGATCTGTGAAGTTTCCCCTCGATTGGATCAAAAATGAGGGAGCGGCTTGGTTTTAAAGGTTCATGCTTAAAAACGTCATAACTCTGAAACCATGTGATGCATGACGTCATGCACGCTGACTTTTTTGTTCGTCCTGGGTATGCGACTCTGCCTGCAAAGTTTGGCCTCGATCTGTTCAGCCGTTGCAGAGAAAAAGGAGTTTTCGTGTTTTCACGAAAAACAATATGGCGGTCAAACCACGTGACCTGTGACGTCATAATTACCGTTAAAATATTCTACAGACCAAGTCCCCGCTACGGTGAAAATTTGATCTCAATCGGTAGTATTATTGCAGAGAAATTGGTTTTTAAAGGAAATTAAAACTTAAAATGGCACTGAGTTAAGGATCATCAGAATTATCAGAATTCCCAAAGTTCAAAGTGCCATAACTTTGTCAAAAATGATCGAAACGTCGTGAAGTTCGAACTCGATCTGTAACTTATCATGAGGAAACCATGTACCAAGGTTGAAATCATTAGCATTAAGCGTTTAGAAACAAAGTCCGGAAAACTGTTCTTTGCGTGACGGACTGACGGACGGACTGACAGACGGAGGGACGGCGTGCAAACCTATAGTCCCCTCCGGTGTACACTGGTAGGGGACTAATAACTACTGTATGAGGGAATTTTTCAATGGCATGGGTTATTGTCAATAAAATCTAAAAGAGGCCTGTGAAGTGTTATGTTTTTCTATGAAGCCGAATTGTGGGTTACAAAAAATATGACTTTTTAAAAAAGACGTTTTGTTTTTGTTTTTTTTGTATACAAGATCACAAATTTTTGTACACAAGATTTTGTATAGAAACTAACATTAATCACAAAAAAAACAAAAGGACACACAAAACATACAATAAAGTGAGTGGGAGACAAGATGGGGAGAGAGGGAAGCACACAAGTACAACAGCAGAGAACAGAGACATCGGGAGATCTGTGGGAGAGAGCGGGCTTGGGGGGAGGAGGCCTGGGAATGGTGGGGGGTGGGAGAGGTATAAAACACGTGGACACTGCTAGGACATCCAGGAAAGAAGTTGGTATTTCAAAAAAGTGGATCTGGGGTGAATTAACGGGGGTAGAAAAGATCAAGGTTTTGGATGGGGGAAGATAAGAGATGGTGGTGAACAGCTGTTTTAAAGACCTGGAGGGAGGAGTGGGATTGAAGGGAGTGGGGGAGTTTGATCCAGAGGCGGAAGAAAAGAGGAATGAAAGAGTGAAGGTGAGCAGAGAGTCTTGATTTTGGCAATTTCACCAGAAGAGGGTTTAGGCAGATATTGTGCGACCTGTAGGAATATTTGGGGGACAGAGCACAGATAGAGCTGGGGGAGCTAGGCCGGATAGGAGTCGGTAGAAGACAGAAAGACCACCTACCTGCCTGCAGTGAGAGAGAGAAAGGCCCTCACATTTCGGCTTAATCGCGGGAGATTCCAATGATTCTGAAAGCTTTGGTTTCAACAGCATGAAGCCGAGCTAGGTGTGAGGCAGGAGCACCAGCCCAGAGGGGAGAGCAGTATTCCATTGAGCTGCGGAAGAAAACCTTGCATGTAGTGAGGAGCTCAGGTGTGCCAAGGAAGGACTTCGCACGTCGGAGGATGCCCAGTCGGCGACTGGCTTTGGAGGCCAGCTTGGAAGTGTGGTTTTCCCAGGAAAGATCATGGCAGATAGTGAGACCCAAAAGCAGCTTGAGTGACAGAACTTCTTGGAAGAATTGTTGAGAAAGTCGATGGGAGGGTTGTCCAGTCGGTCTTTTCGGAGAGACATAGTAAGAGTGTGAGATTTGTCAGGATTGAAAGACATGTTCCACTTGTTTTACCAGTCTATGATTTTGTCAAGGTCTGCAGAGAGTGAGGAGGCTGCAGACTGCCGATCTGAGGGATGAGGAATAGGGTGGCAGAGAGTGGAGTCATCAGCAAAGAGATAGAGATGATTTTCCAGAGAGTCGGAGAGATCATTGATGAAGACCAGAAAAAGCACAGGGCCCAAAACACTGCCTTGGGGAGCTCCAGCCTGAACAGGAGGGGACATGAGAGAAACCCATTCAGGGCCACACGTTGACGACTACCAGAGAGGAAGTCTGCAAACATGCGTGGAGATTTCCATGGATACCATAGGAGGAGAGTTTGATGAGCAGAGCGGGGGTGCCAGAGTGGGGTGCCCGTTGGTGAATAAACAACTTTTTGAAGATTTTTTGAGAATGAGGTCAGGAAATAAATGAGTCTATAGTTGCTCAACTATTTGTACATTACTTTATTAAAATAGGGAACATTTACGCTTTCTTCATTTTATCAGGTGTAGCACCAGTACTGATGGATATTTGCAAAATATGAACAAATCTGCAGTTTGTGAAATGATTTTTTTTTAAAGTTATCTAGCCCATCGTATCCAGAACTTTTTCTGCAGTGAAAATTATTCACAATATGTATCACCTAAGAAACTCATCAAGACAAGAAGAGGAAACTCAAAGCACTACCTTTTAAAAAAGACAAGAAACTGAAAGGTGAATTAGATTGAATGAATGAATGAATTATCGTTTTAAGGCCATTTTCCCCGCTAGAGCGGGGGTTAGCCTTGCGGGCCCCATGACAATCATGGTTCCCTGTTTGAGGCAATGTTTTTATGGCCAGATGCCCTTCATGATGCCAACCCTTGGTCACCTCTTATGATGCGCAGGGATACGGTGTACCTATTCTAAACCGGGGTACACACCGTGATCATTCATCCCAGCAAGCTGGTACTCAATATGCCGACCTCGGAAGGATGACAGGCTGAGTCAACCCCCCTGGCGTTAATTCAGCGATCGACCGGGATTCGAACCCAGGATCCTAGGATCCCAAGCCGGCACCCCAACCGCTAAGCCAACACCAGGCTACACGTTTCTGCCAGTATATTTCCTACAATCAAATATTTCAAAGTAATCTTTTTGCTAATCAACACATCCATTGCTTAAATAAAGGTAGAGTTTTTTTTACATTTAGGCTATGTTATCATATCTTAACAAAAGTCAGTATTTTTTACCAACTACTTCCAAAGAAAAAAAACACAACTGTATAACTAAGAAAATATTCGACAATGCACTGCCCAAAACCGGTAGTGGTGCCACTAGATCAAGAGTTCTTATATTTTTAATCATTCAACAAACATATAACATAAAATACATTCAAATTTCAATTTAAAATATACTCGGCATCATGAAATTCAGCGGCAATGGAAGAAATGGCAACAGTGGTGCCATTTTGTGGCAATGCAATTAATTGCAGAATCACGAGAGAAAAAAAGTTTCTCTTTAAACAATAAACCAAAATACACAGTGGAGTCAACATAAATTCTACATCTCTAAAGTTTTTACCTCAAAATCATAATTGGTTATGATACATGAAATCATTAAAAAAACAACACCAAAAGTCTAACAGCAGCATAGCCAGACTTGCTTGATACTTTAGTTGAAGAGGATAGCATGACCTGGGTGGATACCAGTTAGCAAATAATGTTAGTATTAAATTATTTTTGAAGTACTGTAAGTCTCTAAGCTGTCTGTCACCATGGAAGTGCAGAGATTGCATTGAGACACTGGTTTACTCTACTGTATATGTTTCAAGTCAACAATGAACCATACACCGCTTAATCCAGTAACTTTGCAGTCACGACAAAGGGATTGCAGTGTTGCAATTATATTTACCATATTATTATTATTTTTAAACGTTATTATTCTCATGAAGATGATGTTACTGTATTAATAAACCAAGGCTGATTCCTTACTTCCACGATAATTATTACACCGCTTCTAATAGAGTCATGAATGAACCACACACCACTTCAATCCAGTAACTTTGCACGACAAAGGGATTGCAGTGTTACGATTATATTTATGATGTTATTATTATTGTTGACGTTATTATTATTATTATGAAAACGATACTACTGTATTAAGATTATTATTATTATGAAAACGATACTACTGTATTAAGAAACCTGGGCTAATTTGTTCGAAGTGGCCTGAAGGCATGAAGCCTAAGGCCTATACGTACTGTGTCGTTGGAAGACCCATAATGCCCATGCTTTCGATATTTGATGGTCATTAAAAAAAATTGGTTTGTTTGTGTTTCATACAAAATGAAAAATGTAAAGGTAGAGCATGGCGATTGTGATATATGACAGGTTCGACGATATGTTCGGCCTGAATAGCATAAAAATCAAAAAGGAGGTGTGGAGAGTCAGCCATCATATGCCGGAATGACATCACAGACGTAACTAGAACAGCACTCAGTAGAGAGCATACCTCCACCAGGTGAACAGTTTACGTTTTGTATCCCAGAGCAGACCAGAAAATCACAATACAGAATCACATTTAATCAAAATCATTCGTCCACAACTTTTTGAGATATCCAGCTGTATATTGTTTTGAGACCCATCTCCCAATGGTGAAGAATCACTTAAAAATTTTACCAGCCGGATCCGGATGCGTATCTTCACCAAAAATGAATCGATTCTTCCTCGTCACACACACAACCTGTCCACCAAGTTTCGCATTTTGAGATATCCTGCTGTACATAGTTTTTGGCCATATCTCCCAATGGTGAAGAACGATTTTAAAAATTCTACAAGCTGGATCCGGATCCGGATATTCACCAAAAATGAATTGATTCTTCCTTGTTACACACACAACCTGTCCACCAAGTTTCGTCCAAATCCATCCATAACTTTTTGAGATATCCTGCTATATGTTGGATTTAGCCCTATCTCTCAATGGTATAGAATCACTTAAAAAAAAAATCTCATATCCGAATCCATATTCAGATCTTCACCAAAATCGAATCGATTAGTCCTCACCACACACACAACCTGTCCACCAAGTTTCATCCAAATCTGTCCACAACTTTTTAAGATATCCTGCTATGTATCGTTGTTGGCCCGATCTCCCAATGGTGAAGAATCACTTAAATCATTCTACTAGCACTAGCCGGATCCGGATCCGGATCTTCACCAAAATCTAATAATTTCGTCCTTGTCACATACGCTACATCTCTG
The DNA here is from genome assembly GCF_964187855.1 of Myxine glutinosa. NCBI lineage: Eukaryota > Metazoa > Chordata > Myxini > Myxiniformes > Myxinidae > Myxine > Myxine glutinosa. The sequence goes on from NC_136263.1 coordinate 104,888,486, forward strand.
CCAAATTTCGTCCGAATCTGTCCACAACATTTTGAGATATCTTGTTCACAAACAGACAGATAGACAGACAGACAGACAGACAGTGGTGAAAATATAACCTCCATCCCCACCTTCGGTGGCAGAGGTAATCACATCACATCACCGCTGTCATGTGAGCAGATCCTCAGCTCTAATTGGTGTACATTTGTGAGGGACATACATACATACATACATATGGACATACGGAGAGACAAACACTCTAGAAGGCTTTGCCCTATGAGCTACACCGTAAAAAGTTATGGATCAAAGATGACTTTAAGTGGATCAAGATCATAAAATGCAGTATCAGCATACAACTAGACCTTTTTTGAGACACAATTCCATCCAGTTTGACCAGTTGACAGGTGTACTTCCATTTCTGTTTTTTTTCTTCCCTTATTTGTAGAATGACTATTTCAATTAACCTTAATCCTCGTCAACAGGCACCACGTTTGTCTAAAATCAAGGTGAAATTACTCTATCCAGTTGGCCAGGTGAGAACTTGTGGACACAAAAATGCACAATGGAAGTGCTTTGCGCTTCAATGGACCAATTACGAACTGTATAGCCATTATGAGTGAGCCATGGCAGCAAGGTGGAAAGCAGAGCAGGTATGGTGAATCTGTCAAGGGCACGAGATAGACTGTGATTATGCAGCCTTCGGGGGCTGCAAGAAGGTTCTGGATAGGGGGAGGAGGAGGTTGTGCAACCGTACCGTGAAAAGTCGGAATGATGCCGTCAAAGAGTGCCGCCCTCATCCCGAGCAACGACCAACAGGGGCCAGCTGTGTGCGGTCCCGGGGCAGCAAAAACTGTCACGGGCATGCGTGTGTGCTCTCTCTCTCTCTAGCTGCTGTGGACCAATGAGGAGGAGAGCTTCTTCGTGCTGTGTGCCCCGTACAGAACGTAACTAGAGTCTCTGTATAAAGAGAGTTGCGCCATGCGCTGACCCGAGATTTCTGGTCACGTGATTTCGTGGCGCCATTTTGTGTCTAACTTCACCGTGCGTGAACGTCAGCTTGGTACGGGAATGTTGTTTATTGCCAAACAAAATGACTGGTTGTTCTGCTTTTGGTTGTTCAAACCAATCTGGGAAATACAAGATGTATAGATTTCCAAGTGATAAAGTCAGAACGGAGTAGTGATGAGTCTCACTTGTGAGGAGTGAACGGAGTAATGATGAGTTTCACTTGTGAGGAGTGAACGGAGTAGTGATGAGTCTCACTTGTGAGGAATGAACGGAGCAGTGATGAGTCACTTGTGAGGAGTGAACGGAGTAGTGATGGTGTCTCACTTGTGAGGAGTGAACAGAGTAGTGATGAGTCTCACTTGTGAGGAGTGAACGGAGTAGTGATGAGTCTCACTTGTGAGGAGTGAACGGAGTGGTGATGAGTTTCACTTGTGAGGAGTGAACGTAGTGGGATGAAGTGTTGGTCTGGTCAGAGTGTTGTATTACGGGCAGAGTTTTCTTACGGTCTGAATGTATGAATCATGTTCTGTACTGAATGTATGAACCAAGTTTTGTGCTGAATGTTTACTGTGTTGGCCTCATCGTGTTCCTGGTGAAATTAAACAAGTTATGGTGAATACGACGTCGTATCTGTGCTTTTCCATATCTGTTCGACGAGACGAACCGACTGCAGACTAGACTAGACGAACACTGCAGGTATTTTTTAAAGTTTTTTCTCTGTTTAATTACGGCTTGGCGCAGTCGAAAATTAAGTGTTAATTAAGTCGCCAGCTATGAAACATATTAATCGATCAGGCAATATCCATCAGAGTTCTGGGCAAGGGTGTAGTAATAAATGAACGTTTCAATCTTACTAGATGCCGATGACGTTTTCCTTATGTCAGAGACAGAAGCTGACTTGCAGCTTGTTAAATCATTACAATGGAAATTGAATATAAATGTCGATAAAACTAAAGTTGTACACTATAGAAATATGGCAATACCACGTACAGAATTTGTTTTAAGTGTGTTAGACTATATGTCGGCTGGAAGTCCTACACCGGAATTGCTCTCGGCACCCTTTAAAAAATATTGGAAATGCCCACACTCCTTTCTAAAAGTTATTAAAATTCAGAGAACGACAGCATTGGTTTGTCTTACTTATAATGTTAGCTCTTATATGCAGTGTTGGCTTGTAATATGCATTGCCATACCACTTTTAATATCACCACACAGCTCTTTTTCACGGCAATAGCTGAGTTTTTGATGAAACAAATATCACCTGTATGTAATAATAAGACTAAATATGTGTAGTAAAATTTTTTTTAGCAGGTTTAGAATATATCACCCCATATCGCGAATGTACATGTATATCTAATCCGACACACTTAGACACAAAATGGCGTCCAAATTTGAGTTGACACAACTCTCTATATACAGGGACTCTAAACGTAACTCGTGCGACAACGCTTTAGCCCCATCAGTCATGCTCCTATTCTACTGACCGCTGGTCATGCTACTGTTCCACCAACAGCCATCTTGGAATTAGAAAGTCCTCACCTGCTTCCCCTTTGTTAGTAAGAGTCTGGTTTGCGGTGTCATAGTTGGGTAAGGTTTTAGTGGTATATTGCTTTTCATTGTTCATAGAGTTCATGTGTCCCTAACCCCTTTCTGTGTCTGTTGACCGCCAGATCTGCGCCATACTTGATTGTCCCGTCTACCCTTGTCCCCGTGTTTAATTGTAAATAAACCCCATTTTAATCATAAAGAAACGTTTTCCCACCTTTTGAATCTCGCGCGGGTGTTCCACCACCCAAATTCAACTTAATTGGAATAACGTTGGAGAATGGTAAGTTCGGGTAAGAATTGGTAATTGAACAGTTGGACGTTACACCTTTCGACTGTTTGAGGGACCCAATGTCTCGTCGCTGAAGCATACCAAGTTTGCAAGCCTCTGACAAAACAGTACTTTTGATGAATGTCAATAATAGTTTTGGTGTCAATTTGGCCTCTGCATTCATATTGTTGTGAAAATGACTTGCAGGGGCTAAGAACGCATAATTAGAATAGTTATTTTTCTTAGTTCATGTTTTTTCAGCGGAAGTGCAAGGCAAAATAATCTGCAACAAGTCAGGAGACGACGATGGTCCACGAGCGAGCGGTATTCAATAACAAAGGATGGACTATAACCAAAACAGGCCCGGACAGGCCAGGCCCAGAAATGTCAAAACAAAGGTTACTGACCTTGAAATGAGATATAAAATAATGTATAATCAGTTATGAGGTTAGTTAGTTAGCTACACAATACCGAAAATTCGGTGAAAAATGAAATGAAATGAAAAAATTTAAAAAAAGAAAGAAAAAAAAAATGAAAAATCGAGCTCCGTGGGGCTAGACACATGACATTCGCCGAACCAAATATCGAAACCCCTGTCAGATTCTACCAAACCCCTCAGTAGTGTAATAATGTTGCTTCTGGGACACCTCCGTTTAACATGGGAAATCCCTATCTAATGTCATTTACCCCCTTGTCTTTTTCAAAAATCATAAACACCTCTATTTCTCCCACCCTCATCTTTATGAACCTTTTGTCTGTAGTACCTATCCTTAATGTTGTTCATTAGACCACTCAAACACTACAAATATTTGTTTTCTCTTATAGACCTATCATCCTTCTTCTACATATCATCTGGCAGATTAATCTTTGACCCACTCAAACATTGACCCATTCACTTCCATATTAATTCTTTCCCTCCCTCATTGCCCCTAAACACCTATATTTCTCTCACCCTGTTCTTTACGAACCTTCTAACCTTTTGACATGTTATCCTTATTCATTAGACCACTTAAACACCTGTGATCCTTCTGACCTCATGGACCTTTTAACCTTTTACTCTTAATATCATCTGGTGAATATAACCCACTCAAACAACGACCCTACAAATATTTGTTTATGCGTGGGAAATAATTTAATTCTCCTACAACTCTCTTCACCATCTAATATATTAACAAAAAATATGTTTGAGTTTGGTTCTTTATTAAGATATTTTAACTGAGCTAAGATAAAATGGTAAACCTCCCTCAATGTTCTTGCTTGAGCGCCTCCAGTGCCACATACCATTTTTAAATTAAAGTATATATTTTCCTGACAACCATCAAAGTTTTCCGTCCACTCAAAAATATTTCCATCTTTTTTACCCAATTCACCGGTATTTAAATTAATTCTCTTATTTGTTTTGTGAACTTTTTTACCAGTTGCCTTTTCAATTATACCTATTTGATATTTTTCACATTCATTATGTTTTCCATTTATATACCAAGGTTGATTACACCTCCACTCTTTAGTCTGGTTGATACTTGGTTCTATCATTTATATAATAGTAAAAAAGGCGGCGGTAGCCCGTTAAAATCCCCAACCCCCCCCCCTTTTTAACTTATCACTTATATATATCTTATCACTTATATATATCTTATCACTTATATATATATCTTATCACTTATATACTTATATAACCATAAGGGAGACTATCAATTCCATTTTCTAAAATAAACCTCTTATCATCAAAAGCCCCCAATGCTTTCTTATTTATCTCTTCTGAATATAATTGATGTTTATAACTTCTTATTCCATTAATCTTTCTAAACTCTTCTTTCTTTGTTGTTAAACAGTTATAATAATCCTTAAAGTTTATTGTTTCTTTAATAACATTTTTCTTTACACCTTTTAACTTCTTATCAGTCTTTTCAACGTTATTCACAATGTATTTATAAGCATAAGCCTTTGACCTCAATCCCACAAATTCACTCATAACATTTCCTCCTAATTCATCCTTGAACTTTCCAATCACCTTTTTATTTTTAGAAGAGAACAACTCACTCTCTGGACTGTAATTACTCGTGTCATAGATATTAATGTCTCTTTTCATGTCTGAATAAACATCGTTGGTATTAATTTTCAAAATAAAACTATCTGTATCCATATAAAGTAGATTAACATCATTTTGATATTTCTTCCTCAAGTTATTATAAAAGTAATCATACATTAATGACTTTGATAAATCAAGAATTGTTGTTCCAATATAAATAGGTTTGTTCATTTCAATACTCTCTTTAATCAAATGGATCGCACAAAAGTTCTCAGTAAAGACCTCAGCTCGAGTAAAACTCGGTCTATTAATTAATTTTGATGCTTGTTCCCAAGATGTTGATAGTCTGATATTTTGTCTTTTCCTCACATTCTCCATAGTCTTACCAAAGACCGCATTATTCATCAATTTATAAAAGTCTTTCTCAAAATCTGTTTTTGACTCTGTTCTTCTTTGTGTATTAAAATCAATGTACCCCTTTAACCAATGACTTTGATTGAACTTTAGAACCCTATGGATCTTCTCTACTCTTAGACCTTTTGATAAATATTGTCGCAAATTTCTTTGGTGTAGAACATAATTTTTCTTGTTATATAATGTAGTAAGTAATTTTTCTGTTGATTCACCTATATCAAACGATCGTTGATAATCACTCAACCATTCTTTCTTTGGACTTGCTTTCTCACAAGCAAATGGGAGATCTTTGTGTAGGTTATGGAGTTCCTCTGGATATTTTAAATCAATTTCAAAATAATAACCAACTTTTTCTTCATCCAATTCTTTTTGTGTAGAGATACATACATCTTGTAAAACGTTTTTGTAGTCTTTTTCCTTTACCCATCTAAGTTTTCCATAAGGAAGAGCCTGAGACATTGCCCAGCCATACAGGTTGTTCGCGTCATAGTACATCAAGTAAGAACTCTCTTTCGTTGGATCATAATTTGGAAGATATTTGTTATTTGCTTTTGCGTATCTACTCGAGCAGACTTGTGAAATTCCACCTCTTTTTGCCTTTTCAATCATCAAAAGCATATCAACATCGGTTATCAAATCCAAATCTTGTTTTGTCATTTTCAACATCGCACTCCAGGCCAATCCAGGTGCTGTGTAGTAGTGAGCAGGATCCAATCCATATCCAGTGCGACAAACAGATCTAAAGGCTTCAAATACATCGGCCAATAAAAGCACATCAGTTTTGAGATACAAATCGTGATACTCGCCAAGATTCTTGATGTTATATTTTTCCCAAACATTTTGTGCGTGTACATAATCTTTATCAGATATATGACTATTATTTAATTTGTTATAGAAATTTTCTTTTGAAGGAAGTTGTGTTTCATTGAATCTCTCAAATGAGTCCATATAGTCATAGGGGTAAATTCCCTTTTGTGTTAGAAAATCTTTATCTAAAAAATACTCTGAAAGACATGGAAACTCTTTTAGATTTTGAACCAAGTTAACCAATGGACTTGCCATGAATTTAAATGTATCAAGAAATCTGATATGAGTAATAGGAGATGTGTGAATTGTTTTTGTGAATGAAATGTATTTCTGATCCGTGTTTGGAATTGCTGAGATACTTCCAGAAGTCTTTGAGAGTTCCTTGATAAATAGATGTGTATCATAATGAGCGTTGTTATGAAGAAAGACAGGAATGAAAGAGGGGAGTTGATAATTAATATTACAACTTTGATGAGCCGGACCTCTATATTTACCAGTGAGATGACAATGGTCTCTAACCTTTAGACCTTTACCAATTTTCTCCTCACAAATATGACAGACATTGTTTTTTATAAATTCCCTTTTTTCTTTACTTGTTAAGGACATTGGTTTATTGGTTTCTCTCATTATCTTGGTTAATCGAACACAGTCTTTTTCTAGTCGTTTCACAAACTCCTCTGGGGTATTTGAGCCTCTATACATCTCTAACTTGTTATATTTATCACCAACGGATGATTTGATATAATAACAAAAACCACAAGGAGTATGTTTTTGATATTTATTTGTGTATGATTCTTTTGGATCTTGAGAAGCAGTATCAATTTTTTCTAAAATACTTTCAAAATCAGCATATATAACAAATGGATGTTTGATCTTTTTATTTTCATCTTTGAATGTGATCTTTGAGCCTTCTTTAGGCATATTGATTACCGTTGATTTATGTTCGCCACAATAATTTGAATGTTTATCTAATCTTTCTTGTGAATTGAAGAAGTTAAGACAACGCAAACAAATATATATTTTATTTGTTCTCTTACAGACTTGTGGTTTTATTAATTTAGCAATATCTTTGATGTATGTATAATGTGAATTTTCGTCTGAATTAAAATATAGAAGATTAATATGAGTTTGTTTACAATTGTCAGAAAGCTTTAAAACCTGAATGTTGTTTGTTTCTGTTAGACCATAAACATTAACTGATAAATTATTCATCTTTTCAAATTTAGGAATATCATTTAAAGTCATCGGAAACTTTAGATCTTTCGTATTTAATGTATTCTCATATTTTTTATAATGAGATACTCTTTCATCATGAAAATGTGGAGGATGTAAGTGTGCTAAAATAGACCAGAGAAAACATTTATTGTCTTTATTTTTGATATTGATAACTGCTTTTCTATTTTTGATAACACTGGGTAAATCAATGTAAGAAGAAGCTTTTAGAGGATCTGATTTAAGAATATGAATGTCTATGTAAATAATTTTTCCTATATTGAATCCACTTCCTACGATTGAATTATCCACATCTTGCTCTTGTTTAATAAGTTCATCATAGACTCCTGATGTTTTAAAATCTTGATATGAAGATATAAAGTGTGGCTCAGTTCTCATGTATGGTGCATCTATAACTCCTTCATCCTTTGTCATTTCTAATTTTACTCCCATATAAAATTTAAGTGGTTTCATTTCCTTTAGTGTTTTTTCAATCAACGTTTGAACAGCAGGTTTAACTATTTCTACAGCATCAACTATAGACTCTGGTTCAGGAGGTTTGAAGTTAAAGACTCTTATTTTAATATGTCCTTTGAATGCTCCATCAGAGTTTTTAGTTGTGATAAAATTTGATAAATGTAGATTTGTTTTAAGATGTATTTTGAAGCCTTTCTTGAGGATATTTTTATTACATGTAGAACAGTGTTTTGTTTCAGGTGGAAGAGGGGAAAGTTTGTTTAAAATGTTGTATGTATGTTTTGCGGTGAGAATATGTTGCTTATAATATTTTACTTCCTTCTCGCAAGTATCACAATAAACCATATTTATAGCGTGAGAAAACGTGGTGTTTTATATATATCACTGTGCTTAAAATAAAACACTTTTGAGCTTTACAGCTCCGTTTTATATATATCGCTGTGCTTAAACTAAAACACTTTTTCACTCAGAATCATCTAAGTCATAACTATCACATGAATACTCAGAATCATACTCAGAGTCATCAATAAAGCTACTCTCATAACTATCATTTGAGCACAAACTATTAGTATCATAACTATCATCTGTGTTCAATGAAATACTATCATCACCATCGTCCAAGTTCAATGAAATACTATCATCACTATCGTCTGAGTTCAATGAAATAGTAAAATCTTCACTGCTGTATTGACTCATATTTAATTAGCAAGAAAAATATTCCCATCAATATCTATATACTTTCTTTCATTAACAGATTCAATCTCTACAATTTTTATATCAAAAGTTATCTTTAAATAATCTCTAACTATCATAGAACGAAATGACATTTCACCAGAAATATTAACATCATTCATTTTACTTAGATCTACACCCTTTGGATTATTAAAGAAAATACAAATGTCTCCTCTAGAATTATTAATGGTCTTATCATTCTTTTTCAAAGTATCGTGGTCAATCACTTTTTCAAGCTTTGAATAAATTGCCAGGAGTAGAGGAGAAACTTTTGTTAGATTTACTTTAATGGATGTCTTTCCAGGTATAGTTAGAGCTCTTCCTTTAAATGAAATAGAGGGGCTCATGTTATTTTCCATAACTGGTTTTACCCAAAAATTTCCATATTTATCTTTGTTCAATTTAACATCTTTGACATATTTTTCTATATCTTCCACCGAAGTAGAGATTGATTGAAATTTGTCTTTTGTGCTTTGAAACATTGTATTTATTAATGAATAAACTTGCGTTTAGTTTAAGTAAAAATTTACCACATAAATATGATAAGTTCTGAAGGATATTTAGAATTTCCAGACTCTCCATATGATAAATTAGAGAATTGTCCGGCTTGTGATAGAGTGGGGCTTAATGATGATGATTCATATAAACAATGTATTTTCTGTGATTTAATTTTAATTAATGATAATAAGAAATATAAAAAAATATATAACTCTTTTAAATTAGAACCAAAAATGAATTACTTTACAAGATTAATAAGAGAGATGAATGTTAAGTATTGTGATGATAATACACCATTTCTTTCAAGGGAAGAGACTAATTGTATTGAGGAAATGTATAAGGGTTTAATGATATTTATTATTCAAAATAATTTTAATGGAAATGTTAATACAAGATACTATATAAATAAAATAATGGATTATTTTGAAATTAAACCCGAACTCAGGATAAAATATAGAGTTTCTCAAATAGCTCAAAAAAAGTTGGATAACTTGTTTTCCAAATATATAAATGAATGATTTTTTACCCGTTTGGGAAAATAAGATAAAATTTAATAACCATAAAAACATTCCAAATTCATTGAGATGTCTAATAGTTGGTTCAAGCGGATGTGGAAAAACCTGTTTACTTTTAAAGATGCTCCTTGGTTCTAATTTTTTAGATTATGATAATTTAATAATTTTTACAAAGTCAAGTTTTCAACCCGAGTATCAACTACTCTCACAGGGTTTTAATGCGGGTCTTAAAAAGGAAGACATTATCGGTTTATTTAAACTTCAAAACAAACTAAATGATTATAATATTGATGATATAATACAATTATTTTGTGATACACAGAAATCAAAATCGAAACCCATAACTTGTATTCTCAGTGATAATACGGATGATATACCTTCACCTCAAGATTTAGATAAATCAAAAAAGAACCTTGTCATCTTTGATGATTGTGTTAATGAGAGAAACCAAACAGTAATGGATAGCTACTATACAAGAGGGAGACATTCTTCTTGTAATTGTATATATCTTAGTCAATCATATTTTCAACTCCCTCGACGCTCAATAAGAAACAATGCCAATACTTTTATTTTATTTAAGTTAAATTCAATAGATGTAAATAATTTTTGGAGAGATAATTGCTCTACGTTATGTAGTAAAAAAGAATTTGAAAATTATATGAAACACACGATTGGAAAATATAAATATATTGTTGTGAAACAAGATGAGATACTAAATGATATTTTTCAATAAATAAATACAGAAAATGAATACTGAAGAAAGAGAAAGAAAGTTTAAGGAACATCAACAATTAGTTTCAAAAGTTGTTAAACAACAGGAAGAGATAAAGAAGAAACGGAGACAGAAACTAACTGGTGAAGAAGCCTTTGAAAGAAAACAAGAGAAATTCTTTAAACCACTTTTGAAAACTCAACACCCTACAGTTCCCACGGTAGAATTTACTCCGAAAAAACTTCAAATGCTCAAAGATTTTAGTCAGATAACAAAACAAGAACTTGGTGAATTAGAATATGATGACGAGGGATTATTTCGGAAACTTGAGGAGGTAAATCAACCCCCTAATTATGTTGTGGAAGCTCTTCAAAACAATGAATATTCGGCGGGTTCAAAAACCAGAGCAGGTCTCATTCCAACAGAAGAACCAGCAGTGTTTCATCTTGTGGAAGAAAAGGTATTGATATTTAATGATGAATTGATGTTCTTGAGTTCTACTCAACCAAATGTTAAATTAACTCCAAGATTAATGTTTCTTCTAACAAACCCCGGATTCAGCGGTTCAAAATATTTTGAGGAACCACTTGATATGGAAAGAGAGGAAGATAGGGTATATATTGAGTTGCTAAATGCACTTGATTATGGAGTTTCTGTTGCTGGTAAAAGTAAGAAGAATGAGAAGGAGAAACATATTATTGATGCTTTAAGTAAGCTTGGTTCGGGTGTTAGTTTTCTTCCAAATGACCCATCACAATTAGTTAATAGGCTATTATTGTTGTTAGGTAGTAAGAAGGCTGGAAACAACAATTGTTTTAATGAATCCTCAGCCATTTTAGATCAGTTGATGAACATGAAAATAATTAATAAATGTCAATACAAAGATATTTTATTAGATATTAAATAAGATGAGAAGCACAATTCTTAGTTTTAATTTCACAACGAGCGATTACACAGCTTCATTCCCTTACCCACTACAACTTGACCCCCTTACCTCATATGAGGCATCTTTGTTGTCAATGGAAACTTACAATACCCTTTTTAATATCACAGAGAAAAACAACAAGTTTAGTTATAATCCAGGAAGTGGATATAAAACTATAACCGTTTCACCTGGAGCTTACGAGATTTCTCAAATATCTTCAGAAGTCTCTCGCCTTATGAAAGAAAAAGGTGATGAACCAAAAAATATTGTAATAGATATTCAAAAACACACTTCAAAATCAACTATTAAACTTAAAAATAATTATAAAGTTGATTTCACGATTGAAAATTCGTTTAGAGAGCTATTGGGTTTCTCTTCAAAAAAGATTGAAAATAACGGGACGTTTTACAGTGATAATGTTATCCAAATATCCTCCGGTATAAATTCAGTATTAATTCATTGTGATTTGATTGATGGTGCTTATAACGATGGAATAAGAACAAATACAATATTTTCATTCAGTGCATACTCAACCCCGATTGGTTATAAATTTAATATGGAACCAAAAAATCTTGTCTATTTACCTGTGTCAGGAAAAACCATATACAGAGTAAATTTTAGGATAACCGACCAAGATAATCGTATGATATCCTTTAATGATGAAATTATATCCATCAGAATTCACCTACGTGAAGTTTTTCAATAAATAAATAATGGTTATTGTGAGAAAACACGAGTTGGGAAAATATAAAATAATTACAGGGGAGGGCATGTTCCTTTCACCAGACTATACAAGGTATGTGGGTAGAGGATACTATAAACCTAAGAGACAACGAGGTGTAGGTCATCAATTTCGAAATAAAGGAGATGGGATAATTGATACTCTAATGGGTATTGGTTCAACCATCCTTAAACATAAAGACCTAATTGGTTCAACTGCTTCTGCCGTGGGCTCCGTTGCGGGTGCTATAAAGAGTATAAAAGATGCTCAAAAGGAGTCTCATAAATTACAAGCAATCAAAGAAATAAAAAAAGGTAAAACTCAACTATCTTCACAAGAACGACAAAAAATCATTAAAATACTTGGGTCAGGGTTTCAACAATTTTAATGCTATATAAATACAAGTATGGAAGCGATTGATAGTATCTATGATTTGGATGATACGATTATCATTTCAAACTCCACTAAAAAGGAAGACTATTTTAAGGTAAATGCTATAACAGGAACAGACTGGAATTCAAACGGAACAAAAAGTTTTGAAATAAATAATCAACAAACTTACTTGAATATAGCTGATAGTTTCTTGCTGTGTAAATTTAAATTCACTAAGGCTGCGAATAATACTAATGCTACACTCGTAAATGATTTCTTCTGGAAAATGTTTGACAGTGTCCGCCTGTATATTGGAACACAAGAGGTTGAAGCGGTTGATTATGTCTCTGCTACATCTGAAATGATGAAATTTACACTATATTCGTTTAGTGATAGAATGGGTAAGGGAGCTGTTGAGGGTTTTATTCCTGATATGTCAACGGGTACAAACGCAGACCCTGGTTATAGTCAAAGGAAGTCAATGTATAATGATGACGCAAAAGCTGAGAATAGTTTTACCGTAGCAGTACCTCTGAAAGGTATATTTGGATTTTGTGATTATGATAAAGTTTTGTATGGGCTTAAAATTAGATTTCAACTACAAAGGAATGATAATGTAAATAGATTGCTTTTTGGGGATGAAAATGCTTTTGGAGAAAATAATAAATTTGTTATTAATGATTTGTGTTGGTATATCAGTGAATATACTCCTAATCTTAAAACGGAAGAGATGTTAAATAGAAGACTTAACTCAAAGAAACCGCTAAATGTATCATACCTTAAAAGAAGATGTCAACACGTTAAACTGGAACACACTACCTACACTTGGAATTTAGGTGTTCTTCAAGGAAAGCCACGATACCTCTGGCTCATTTTTAAAAAACCAGATGGAGAGGACGGTACTAATAAGAATAATGCCCTGAGTGATAATGCAAAGGTGAAACAACTTCGGGTTTCTCTTGATGGCACATTTTATCCGCGAGATAGATTGGAAATTGATTGGGAAAAAAATGATTATGCGGAAGCCTACAAGTCCTACCAAAAGGTGTGTGAAAGTAATGGTAATAATGATCCTATTTTGGATATGGTTGCGTTTCAAAAACTTTATACAATCTACGCAATTGACCTGAGTTCTCAAAAGGAAACTATAAAGTCTAATCGAGTGGATACTTCTCTATACATTGAAAGAGGGGAGAGTGAAGAGGTTAATGCATATTGTTTGCTTTTGGAGGAAACAGAATTACAGATTAATACAGATAATGGTGTTATGATTAATATCACATAGGTTTTTTCTCATAAATAAATGGTTGGGGTATATGTTAATCAAATCAATCTTAATAAATTAACATCTTGTATTCAAAATCAAAAGCCTTGTATTATTAATGTTAATACAATTCAAAGAAAAGGAGCTGTAAGAATTGATGTTTTACTCACACACACACACAAGTAAAAACACTAAATGATGTTGGATCACTTAAAATTAAAATGACGAAACCTATGTTAAAGAAATATTCAATAGACGAGTCAAGAGGAGGATTTCTCCCGTTTCTAATTCCTTTATTTGCTGGTTTAAGTGCGGCGGGAGCATTGACTGGTGGTATTTCAGCAGCGGTAAAAACTGCTAACGAAAGGAAGGCACAACTAAAAGCTCAAAAAGAATTGGAAAGACATAACAAGGAGTTGGAGAAACAAATTAGTGGAAGTGGTGTAATTGTAGATTTTGCTCAAAAACTTGAAAGTCTACCTGATAAAGCTAGATTGTTGGTTGGAGATATGCTTTCCTCTATCGCTCAAGCGGGTGTTAAACTAACTAAACGGGGTAATGGATTGTATCTTTCTCATAAATAAATGGATAAATGGTTTAAACAATTTGGAAAGAATACAACGTCAAATATAGAACTAGCTAAGTATTGTAAAACACTAAAAATTGATAATGTGGTTATTTGTATGAGAGATGAATTAACACATATAAATAAGAATACAAAGAATATTATTATGAATTTAGACACACAGAATGGTTCTCATTGGGTTTGTATTCATAATAGTCAGGATAAATATTATTTTGATAGTTATGGTATGCCACCACCTGTTGAAGTAATACAATTCTTACAGAATGGTGTTTATCAAACATTCCAAGTTCAAGAAATTAATTCTAAATGTTGTGGCCAATTATGTTTATATGTATTATTTCAACTCAACAATAATGAAAATTTTTATGATATCATTTTTTATCTAATATAAATGACCTATGTTGGAAAAGATGGTTCTATCTTTGGAAAATCCTCTCAGGATATTGATTTATCAAATTATTATACAAAGGCACAGGCTGAACGACAAAAATATAGTGTAAGTAAAAATATTAATATGAAGAATACTTATAAATTAATCAATTATCCAAACCCTACAGATGCGAATGACTTGATTAGATTCAGTGATTTATCACAATATATATCTTTAAAGAAAACAGCACATTTTGTGAAACAAGTAAAATTTACAACCACAACACCTGGTTATACTGACCATACACCTTTCCTCATTGAATTTAACTACCTGCTTACAATTAAATTTTATAAAGAAGGACATTTAGTTAATATGCGAATTAATAAATGGGGGTATGATATGCCTGATTTAGGGTATAATTGGTCTTTTTCAATAAACATAGAAGACCTACATGATTTAAATCAGTCTCGTAAAGAAGAATATTATCCACTTGGTGAAGATAAGGATTTATGTGGAAGTACAATTAGTAAACAACAAATACGTGATTTTAAGAAAATAAAAATATATGATAGTATAGCGATGGTTCGCATGACAAAGAAGGAAGGTAATGAGATAAGGATAGAAAGCCGAGGAATACAAACCGATTTGGTAGTGGGAAGATGGGGTGGTATTACCTGTCATAATATTAATCTCACATATATTTCTGATACATAAATGGCAGGAAGAAGACTACAAGAGAATTATAATTTTTGTATTCAAGGATACCTACAAGAAAAGGGTGCTCGGTATTACATACCTTATGATTTGGAGCATATACATGGGAATTTTGTCATAAAAAACTGGCCTTATACTGATATTGTTAAACCCACAAATAGAGACTTGTTTAAAATATTAAATAAAAATGAACTTCTCAAAGTTATGAAATATAAAACTCTTTTAGAAATCGTCAACAAATCTTATTGGTATCCTATTATGAGAAAAATAATTATAGATACAAGAATATCTCAAAATCCAGATGAGTATATGTATAATATTCTTTGGGGTTCAAACTCAAGGGTAGCAAGGGATGAGGAAGGAGTTGAAGAAGAGAAGGAGGAAAGAGAGAAAAAGGAGAAGGAGGAAAGGGAGAGGGAGGAGAAGGAGGAGAGGGAGAAAAAGGAGGAGAAGGAGGAGAGGGAGAAAAAGGAGAAGGAGGAAAGGGAGAAAAAGGAGAAGGAGGAAAGGGAGAAAAGGGAGAAGGAGGAAAGGGAGAAAAGGGAGAAAAAGGAGAAGGAGGAGAGGGAGAAAATGGAGGAGGAGGAGAGGGAGCAAAGAGAGAGGGAGGAAAAATATAAAAAGATGGAAATCACTGAGATTCATAAAAGATTGAGTGTATTAAAGCAAATAAATCAATCTCAACGCACCGAAGAGGAAATTAAAGAATTAACAACTCTTATGAAGATAATGGTTTCAAAAATAAGAACGTCAATGTCTTCAATTTCAGAGATTTAAACGAGAAAGTGGTGAAGAAGAAGAAGAAGAAGAAGGAAAAGATTATGTGATTGATGATGTTGGTGTCATTGACTTTAGTTAGTTTTTATTTGTAAATAAATGGAGGAGAGAGTGAAGGCATTCCTTAGGATTCTTTATGTTTTAAAAATAAAGATTGAAATGTATATGTTGAAAACCAAAAAGGTTTTGATACTCTGTCGGAATTTTTCTGATAAATAAATATGAGTTATTGTCTCAAATGTAAAAAGAAAACTAAATCGAAAAATATCTCTTATGTTAAAGCTAAAAATAATAGAGTTTATCAAAAAGGAATATGTCAAGTATGTGGCTCTAAAAAGTGCCAATTCATCTCTCCTAAAAGAGGAGGAGACATACAAAAGTTTCTGTCAGGAAGTAAATTTACAACAACTGGAATTCCAGGGGAATTACACCTTCCAGGGTATTCTTTCTGTGGTCCAGGAACAAACTTGGATAAAAGATTAGATGAGGCTGACAATCCTAAACCTTGGTCTAAACCTACAAATAGGGTTGACGAAGTGTGTATGAAGCATGATATTGCTTATGGGAAAACCACTACGTTGACTGAAAAACATAAAGCCGACAGCGAAATGTTGTATAATTTGTCTTTGATACAAAATCCAACGTTGAGAGAGAAAGTTGATAGGTTTATTGTGAGAAATTTGATAAATGCTAAATTGAAACTTGGTCTTGGTTATTCCTCAAAAAACTATTAGGCTCTAATGATGCCATCAAGACTGAGGAGCTTTTGGCTGAAGAATTACACAAACCTATAATCACAAAGTTTAAAAGAAGGAAGGTTTATTCTAAATACACTGACCACATATGGTCCGCTGATTTAATTGAATTGAATAATGACAGGGGATACAGGTATGCTTTAACCGTTATTGATTTGAGGAGTAGATTTGCCTGGGTTGTCCCTTTAAAAAATAAAAGGGGTGATACTTTAATGTTAGCCTTTAAGCTAATATTTGATCGGGATAAAAGGAAACCAAAGAAGTTATGGACTGATGAGGGAACAGAGTTCTATAACAAAATATTCATGAAATTTCTTAAGGGGAAGGGTATTAAATTATACAGCACCTTTAATGAAGGAAAGGCAGTTGTTATTGAGCGTTTTAATCGTACTTTAAAAGAGAAATTATATAAAAAATTCACACAACTCGGTTCTCAAAAATGGGTGTATTTAATTCAGGATATTGTAGATAATTACAATAATACAGTTCATTCATCAACACAATCAAAACCATCAGAAACATTTACAAAATTAGAATATGAAAAGGAGATTAATTTGAGAAAGCCCAAGTTTAAAGTTGGTGATATTGTAAGAATATACAAATGGAAAAGTCATTTTGAGAAAGGTTATACACAAAAATGGACTCGTGAATTATTTAAAATCATTGATGTAATGGATACAGTCCCTTGGACCTACAAATTATATGATTTAAATGGAGAAGAAATCTTGGGTTCATTTTACTCACAAGAATTACAAAAAACACAAGTAAGCAGATAATACCCTTGAAAATAATAAATAAATAAATAAAATGTAATGGGGATACGTTTTTAAATCTGTGAACCCCAAACACAGAATCCCACAACTTTTTAGTTGGGGCTTAACTTTTGTGTGTGTATAATGGGGATACGTTTTTAAATCTGTGAACCCCAAACACAGAATCCCACAACTTTTTAGTTGGGGCTTAACTTTTGTGTGTGTATAATGGGGATACGTTTTTAAATCTGTGAACCCCAAACACAGAATCCCACAACTTTTTAGTTGGGGCTTAACTTTTGTGTGTGTATAATGGGGATACGTTTTTAAATCTGTGAACCCCAAACACAGAATCCCACAACTTTTTAGTTGGGGCTTAACTTTTGTGTGTGTATAATGGGGATACGTTTTTAAATCTGTGAACCCCAAACACAGAATCCCACAACTTTTTAGTTGGGGCTTAACTTTTGTGTGTGTATAATGGGGATACGTTTTTAAATCTGTGAACCCCAAACACAGAATCCCACAACTTTTTAGTTGGGGCTTAACTTTTGTGTGTGTATAATGGGGATACGTTTTTAAATCTGTGAACCCCAAACACAGAATCCCACAACTTTTTAGTTGGGGCTTAACTTTTGTGTGTGTATAATGGGGATACGTTTTTAAATCTGTGAACCCCAAACACAGAATCCCACAACTTTTTAGTTGGGGCTTAACTTTTGTGTGTGTGTGTATGTGCGAGTGAGTCATAATAATATACAAACCCTAACCCAACCCAAGCCCTAACCCAACCCCATCCCTAACCCAAACCCATCCCTAACCCAACCCATCCCTAACCCCATCCCTAACCCAACCCCATCCCTAACCCAACCCCATCCCTAACCCAACCCCATCCCTAACCCAACCCCAACCCTAACCCAACCCCATCCCTAACCCAACCCCATCCCTAACCCAACCCATCCCTAACCCTCACATTCAAAATCCCAACCCTAACCCAATCCCATCCCTAACCCAACCCCAACCCTAACCCTCACATTCAAAATCCCAACCCTAACCCAACCCATCCCTAACCCAACCCCATCCCTAACCCAACCCCATCCCTAACCCTCACATTCAAAATCCCAACCCTAACCCAACCCCATCCCTAACCCTCACATTCAAAATCCCACCCAAACCCTAACATAATCTTTCTTTTCTTCTTTTTTAAATACGTATTTCTTTTTTTTTTTTTCCTCTTCCTCCAATTCTGTCTTTCAAGGCTTTTAAGTTTGAAGAAGTAGAAATGGGAAGAAAGAATTTTCCAGCATTTTCTTCCTCGAACTTTCTTGATATTGCTTAAATCAAGCGTCATTAAATAAAGAACATTGTTCATTGCTTTAGAATCCAAAGAGTCTCCAAGAGGAACCCCACAGGTAGAGTCTCCAAAATAAAACCAACTTTCCAAGTTCCCAAGGTATAACCACATTCCTGTTGAGCCTCCAAGATAGGTATCACATTCCGAGTCATCAAAACAAAACCCCCATTCCGAGTCTCCAAAAATATAACCATCTTTCCAAGTCCCCAAGGTAAAACCACAATTTTCAGAAATATTGGGGGTTTCCGTGATAAGTCTCACATAGTATAACTGCGGACCATCAGGGAAAACTTCCCTTTCCCAATTTTTTAGGGTTTCTATGATGTGTCTCACATAGTATAACTGCGGACCATCAGGGAGAACTCTCCTTGCCCAATTTTTTAGGGTTTCTATGATGTGTCTCACATAGTATAACTGCGGACCATCAGGGAGAACTCTCCTTGCCCAATTTTTTAGGGTTTCTATGATGTGTCTCACATAGTATAACTGCGGACCATCAGGGAGAACTCTCCTTGCCCAATTTTTTAGGGTTTCTATGATGTGTCTCACATAGTATAACTGCGGACCATCAGGGAGAACTCTCCTTGCCCAATTTTTTAGGGTTTCTATGATGTGTCTCACATAGTATAACTGCGGACCATCAGGGAGAACTCTCCTTTCCCAATTTTCAGAAATTTGTGGGTCTCCAATGTATGACTTGTATTCTGGCTCATCAAGGTAGAACTTGTTCAGTGGGTTTTGTTTTGATAACTCACAACAAGTATCATCATGGTAAAACTCTTTTTCAGGATTTTGTGGATCTCCAAGGTATAACTCTTTGGCTGGGTCATCAAGGTAGAACTCGTTCTGGGGGTCTTGGTTGTTCAAAATGTCTTCAAACAAAAAAATAACTTCATCCCAAGTTGTGTTAAAAGCAGAATTTTCATTTCGTATCTCAGATACAATTTCCTGTGAAAGAAAATAACAATGTATTAATTTAATACAATATTTTTTATTTGTATAAATCAAGCTCTATGAATATTAAAATAAACTTTGTTAACTCTTACACGAGTCTCATCTTAAAAAAAAAAAAAAAAAAATTAAATAAATAAATAAATAAATAAACAAACTTACCTCCATTGATAAGAGGTTCGAGTCCAGTTCATCAATCTGAAGGTTGAGTTCTACACAGGTAGTAGGACTCCATGGAATAGCAAAGTTATCCCATTCCATTTCGGCATAGTAGTCCATTCTCAAGTGAAGCAGAAAGCGTGTTTGAAAAAGCCTGTGTGGTCGGTGCCTTTTATAAGGACTGGGTGTGTCTTCCTGTGGAAATTCCCTGGGCGTGTCTTAACTGGAAATGATGTGATGGAAATTCCCTGAAAATGATGTAATGTATTACCTGGAAATGATACAATGCTGAAGAGTTTATAAAGTGGGTGGGGCTTAGCAAAAGTGGGAGGAGCTTAGCAAAAGTGGGCGGGGCTTAGTAAAAAGTGGGCGTGGCTTAACAAAAAGTGGGTGGGGCTTAGTAAAAATGGGCGTGGTTTACCAAAAAGTGGGCGGAGCTTACCAAAAAATGGTATGTGGCACTGGAGGTGCTCAAACAAGAACATTGAGGGAGGTTTACCATTTTATCTTAGCTCAGTTAAAATATCTTAATAAAGAACCAAACTCAAACATATTTTTTGTTAATATATTAGATGGTGAAGAGAGTTGTAGGAGAATTAAATTATTTCCCACGCATAAACAAATATTTGTAGGGTCGTTGTTTGAGTGGGTTATATTCACCAGATGATATTAAGAGTAAAAGGTTAAAAGGTCCATGAGGTCAGAAGGATCACAGGTGTTTAAGTGGTCTAATGAATAAGGATAACATGTCAAAAGGTTAGAAGGTTCGTAAAGAACAGGGTGAGAGAAATATAGGTGTTTAGGGGCAATGAGGGAGGGAAAGAATTAATATGGAAGTGAATGGGTCAATGTTTGAGTGGGTCAAAGATTAATCTGCCAGATGATATGTAGAAGAAGGATGATAGGTCTATAAGAGAAAACAAATATTTGTAGTGTTTGAGTGGTCTAATGAACAACATTAAGGATAGGTACTACAGACAAAAGGTTCATAAAGATGAGGGTGGGAGAAATAGAGGTGTTTATGATTTTTGAAAAAGACAAGGGGGTAAATGACATTAGATAGGGATTTCCCATGTTAAACGGAGGTGTCCCAGAAGCAACATTATTACACTACTCCCCTCGGAGAAGATGTAGCTTGAACTCGATTACCCCCGAAAAAGACATCTTTTTCGGGCGTGGCTCCGCCCACAATGGGCGCAATACGCCCTCTCTAGGCAGGACACAACTAGATCATGATATCAACCTCCCACCCAAGTTTCATCAAGATCGGATGATATCATCGGGTAGTTATGCTGCGGAAAGACAGACACACAGACAGACGCACACACATGACGAATATGCCCCTATGTTTAACTTGTTAATTTGGTTTATATTTTCCTCCATTAAATTGAATATAATAGGGTGAATTCGATGCTTATTTCCTTGTGTCACAATGTACAGATGCTTAAATAAGCCTTTTCACCCATCATGGTTGCCTCACACCTCACAACTCCTCACCAACCTAATTGATCCGACTCAAACAAAAAGGAAAATAAATGACAAGGATGAGTGAATGCAGCACTCCGAGACAGGAAGTTGTTCAAATCCAAAAGTGAGCCTTACCTGCCTGCGCTCACGTCGAGACATGTGGTGTCCATGCAGGATGTGATTCAGCATCCGTGATGCAATCTTCGTGTCAATAGCCAGCATCTTAAAGCCTTGGTAGTAGTGTCGAAGTTCATCGATGACAAATCGCTTCAATGATAAAATGGATGAAGTTGAAGCAAGGAAGAATGAAAGTTTAGAGTATGATGGGGATGAAGTTGATTGCTGATTATTTTTCTTTTTATCAACATTGGCGCAACTGCATCTTGCAGTGTGCATTCTCCGTACAGATGTCCGGCAATTTGGCAACGGTACAGTCACAAGTGGATATGACCAGTTACACAGCCCTCGCTCCTCACCAATTGTACTCTTGATCCCGCTGGTTGGCACACTGGTAAACAACGCCAGGGGTTGTCTCATTGTATGAAAATGCATCACAGGTTTCCTATTCACACACACACACAAAAAAAATTAAAAAACACAAGGAACGTCCTTTTCCTTCCACCAGGTTCCCATGTGAATAATGTGTCAAGCGGAGTAGATGTGGGCAAGTTTTGAAAATCGACATTATTGGGGACACAATATATAGGTAACCATTTTCAAGAATTTAATAGAATACCAGATTAACTGTGCCTTACCCAACAGTGCAGCTGCACCCTTTTGCATAATAAGAACATCTGTCTTCAATGCAGAATCCTGTCAAATTAAGAATAAATGGACATATATTATTCACCCATTTTCTCTCATTGTCACTATGTGTAAAGAGGATGCTTCACCACAATGGACAGGAAACGACATGGTCTATCTGGAATTCAGCAGTATCACTCAGCAAATAATATAATATGCAGTTTCATTCCTCAGTAAAAAATAAAATAAAATGTTGATGCTCATAGAAGAGCAAACAAAAGGATGGAGAATGCAAACTGGATTGGTTAGAGATGTAAAAGAGAAAGATATCGGCACAAGGATCTCAATGAAGCATCTGTGAGGCATAATCCTGAAGACAAAGAAGGACGAATTGGCAAGAAGGAAAACAATTCTACAGATGGGTTAGTTGATTATAATAAATGTGACCATATTGAATGCAAGATGAGCGCTTCCAGGAGCCCTGATCTGCAAAGCCAACAAACTTATCTGCAGAAAGATCACAGAAAAACTGATATCTCAGCCTCTTGCGGATACCAATGATTTTCAAGATCATATATTCTATTGGCCAGGGCTGGCACGATAGCCTAGAGGTACGCATACTCATCTCTGACTTGTTTAAGTGGGATTCAAATATTGGTCCAGCTACACTACTCACAATAAAAAACCACCTTTAGAGGCCATTTTTCCCCGCAAAGCGGGGGTTGGCCTTTTTCGGGAACCATGGTTGTTGTTGTTTTTTGGTCCCCTTTTTGAAGCAATGTTTTACGGCCGGATGCCCTTCCTGACGCCAACCCTTTTTGCCGCCTTTAACGACAAACAGGGAATTACCAGTGAACTGGTACTCAATTAGCCGACCTCGGAAGGATGACAGGCTGAGTCAACCCCCCTGGCGTTGATTCAGCGATCGACCGGGATTCGAACCCAGGATCCTCGGTATCCTAAGCCGGCACCCTAGCCACTAGCCCAACACCAGGGTTGCACTACCAGGGTTGCCAGGGCTACACTACTCACAATAAGTTAGGGATATTGTGGGAGTGAGTTTATTGGCGCTGAGGAAGCGCCTTTAGCGATTGTCTTCCAGCCAGTGTAACGCTAATTCCTGTCACAGGAATTCGGAGATCATATAAGTGGGCGTGGCAGTTCCTGATTGGTTCGTGTTGGGGAACGCCTTCTCGCTGCCGACGTGACGTAAATTCGCGCACGCGCACTGGTGATTGGCGCTGAGGAAGCGCCTTTAGCGATTGTCTTCCAGCCAGTGTAACGCTAATTCCTGTCACAGGAATTCGGAGATCATATAAGTGGGCGTGGCAGTTCCTGATTGGTTCGTGTTGGGGAACGCCTTCTCGCTGCCGACGTGACGTAAATTCGCGCACGCGCACTGGTGATTGGCGCTGAGGAAGCGCCTTTCAGCGATTGACTTCCAGCCAGTGTAACGCTAATTCCTGTCACAGGAATTCGGAGATCATATAAGTGGGCGTGGCAGTTCCTGATTGGTTCGTGTTGGGGAACGCCTTCTCGCTGCCGACGTGACGTAAATTCGCGCACGCGCACTGGTGAAGCTTACTCGATCTTACTCGATCCCATATTACATGTACTTTCATTGCATACAAATTATACTTCCTCCTAGAAATTCCAAGCCCGAACCTCAGCGCAATCCAAGAGGATTCACTTGTTTTTTTTATAGGGGTTAGAGTTAGGGTATTGAAATCAAGAATGCTGTGTTTTTTCAACACATTAATAACCATAGAATTAGGACCAACAACTTTTTTCAACATAATTAATACACAAAATCAACCACACCAAAGAACCTGCCAATATCCCTAACTTATTGTGAGAAGTGTATATACTGTAACCTTGGTGTTTCACAGGCCGGGAGATGAATCCATCGGAAGAGAATTAAGTCGTTGGACCCATCTGCAAGCATTAGCTTTTTGTGGGTATTAAAGAACCTATGGCAGAAGTCTTTCACGGAGAGTAGGCAAGTTAACACCGGCACCCCGGCCAAGTTCCAAATTATTGCTACCTTCAATCGAATGGAAGGCTTGGCCAGCTGGATCATGAAATATTTCGGCCAAAAACGTTCTCCAGCTGACACCACAAGATGGGAATAATTGCGGGGATTAAAGTAGTAGTATATATTATTTTACCTTCAGGGGTTTGGAAAGGGATGCAGTAGGACCAGCCCTAAAATGTGGAGCAACACTTCATAACAATGCAGATAGACGTAGAATGGAAAACTCGTGTTAATCATGTTGTTCTGTATCAGCGGATAGGTTGCACCAATGCACCATGGTTGGATTATGCAGAGCCGCCGAGAGAGGAGTGGGGAGAGGAGCGGGATGGGGGGTGACCACCCCGGGGCCCGGACCTAATAGAGGCTCGTAATGATTCCTTCAATTTTTTTTGTTTCATATAATGATTGTTTGTGACAATGAAATACCGTGTACAGTTTTATTTTGCGTCTCCCTCCAAGTCACTCAGGGCGATTCCCTGTCATACTATTGCCATGGGCACTAAAACCCTCCCTCATGAAATAAACTACTGCGGGAACAACTTACATTATGATAATTGCGATGATGACGTAAATTAACACAGGAGTGTTGGCCAAACCCCATCCAGGATGAAATGAGTTAATAAACGAATCCGCTCATCGATACCATAAGAGAGCAGTGTGTGTATTGTCAAGTCTGCGGCCGATGAAAACTAGCGTTTGGATAGATAGCCGGTCGGTCTTTACTCCGAGGCGAGCAAGCCGAAAATAGGCGGTACTATTTGGCGCACGCGGGACGAGACCAAAGTGCTTACCTGCACGGACGAAAACCACGGGGTTTTATCCGAAACCCAACACCATGCAAACAAGACAAGACAAATTAAATGCAACAATAACAAGAGCAATCAGAGATTGCAAACCCTCACCAGGATGTACTTTCAGTGGTTTTTAAGGCTTTTGTGTTAAAACAAATATGGCGGCCGAACCACGTGACCGATGACGTCATCATTTTTTTTTCGAAACTAATTTATTCCTAGATTATGCTCAAGAAATTTCATCTTGATCAGATGAAGTTTTGTACTTGTCGAATTATGACATCATAATGGAGGTATCTATGACATCATCATTAAACGTTTATTTCCCATGGAGAGTTCTTTTCAATGAGCCATGTCTCAATTTTTTCTATTCAGTGCTTTCAGAGATATAGAGGTGCAAAGTTTTTCAGTTTTTCCAAGATGGCGGCCAAACCACGTGACCGATGACATCATTATTATTTTTCTCCACAAATTCATGCCGACATGGCGCTCAAGAAATTTCATCTTGATAGGATAAAATTTTGTACTTGTCGAATTATGACGTCATCATTAACATATTTTATTCCCCATGGAGAGTTCTTTACAATGAGCCATGTCTCAATTTTTGCTATTCGGCGCTTTCAGAGATATAGAGGTGCAAAGTTTTTCGATTTTTCCAAGATGGCAGCCGAACCACATGACCTATGACATCATGATTATCATAAAAAAATACTACAGGTGGACTTGTACCTATGGTGAAAATTTCCTGTCAATCGGACCAACGGTTGCAGAGAAAATCATATTTATTCTGTGCAGACAAACAAACAAACAAACACCACGATATGGCCACACCACAATATGACAGACAAACGAACTCAAATACAATACCCTCTCCTCAGGTGATGGTAATAATGATTTAATAAAAATTAAGCAATGAAAATGAATGAAAATGAAAGGTGAGGTAAATCTAATGGCCTAATTGAGGTACCTCCACACACAGACTTAAAAACAGACAGGGGAATGATTAAAGAAAATAAAAGAATGTTTTAAGCCGGCTGGTACTCGGCTTTGATGCACAACGAGGACTTTGAGGAGCTTGGTGGTCATCAAACCTGAGTCACCGCGTGGGAAGCGCACAAGATGGCGTGGAGTCGTGCCCGTATCCAGCCGCCGGCGTGAGGCACACAGACAGAACAGCCTCCTTCGGTTTGCTCGTGACCTCCTCAGTCTCCGAAGAGCACCACCGTCAACAACACCCCCTCCAACGTTGCAAAGGTTCTCTCAGCTCCGAACCGTCCTCCCCAGAAAGCGCACAGCTGAGTGCCAGCCAGCCGCAGCTGTGAACCAGAGATGAAAGCGTCCGCCCACCATGACGCCAGCATGAGAGAGAGACAAAGACGCCTTCCACTTCTTTTCTCCTGCTCGAACCTTCGCTCTGACATCACACCGACGTCACCCCGACCAATCGCCGAGTTCCACTCAGTCACTCCTTGGTCGGGCTCGACCAATGACAAAGCTCAGGGCGTGGTTTGGTTACGATAGGTTCCACGCCCCTCGTCCCACCCTGGGGGTGTGGCCATGTTCCTTAGTCGGTTGGTGGGGTGGGACTAACTTGTCGAACGTAAATGTTCCGCTCTGCTCGGGAATGTTCGGGTTTCTGTCGCAGTTTATGCCGGTAGTGTGGTTTAATGGAGGGTCTTTATGGCCGGCTCGTTATAATTGTAAAAACAGGGAAAATCACAGGAGGCAACCACAGACTAGTAGAAACTAATCTTAACCCCACCTAGTTAACACACGCTCCACCCACCCCCCCCCCCCCCCGTGTGAAGACACGTAAATGATTTTAAGCTCACAGTTTTTATACTTAAATACATTGAGATTGGCTTCCTACTCACACGTGGTCCATGCAAATTTAAACAATCCTGCCTCCAATATGGTAATTTATTCTCTACCCTCACAAACATAACAGTATATGTATGTTTATGTTTATGTCTATGTGTGTGCGTATGTACGTGTATAATATTGTTGCGGTTTTGAATTTGTACAATAAAGGTTAATTTCCCCCTCATAGTTTAGTCACACAACAACACGTAGCCTCAGTTATTCAGTTATTTCTTAGTATGTGTGAGCTAGTCCTTTTCCTGTGTTAGTTTTGCGTTGAGTAGAATAATGAGAGTAGGTCCTTCATTGCCTTATGCCGCCTCTATTGCCTTATGCCGCCTCTATTGCCTTATGTCGCCTTACGCCTCCTTATGCCGCCTTTGGCTTTTTGGCGCAAATTAACACGAGGCAGGCCTGGCAAATCGAGGCAAGACCGAAGGAGGGCGGAGGAGAAGCTGACGGTAAGCGCGAGCCGCCAATCAGGGCTCGAAGGGAGTGGCTGCGGCACTGCGTCACAGGGCGTGGTTGGAACATTCGAGAGGGCTAAGGGGGTTGGCCGTATAACCCGTTGCGCGAAGCCCCCACCGCAGTTCTGCGAGAGGGGAGCTGCACTAAGTTCTGTGAGAGTAGTTCTGTGGAGGGAGGCGCTTGAACAAGTTGAGTAGCTCTGTGAGTGTTGAGCAAGTTACGAGTTCTGAGAGAAGACGCGCATGAACCAAGCTATAAGCGCTCTTACCAATTAAGCGCTTGGTTGAGCTTGAGGCAGAGCCTCTATTGGGTTACGCGAGTGATAGCGCGCTGGTAACTAAACGCGCTGTGGAAAACCGCCCAGCCGCGCTGAGAGACGCATACATTTCCCTCCCGCCTGCCTACCTTGCGTTTGCCCGCCTGCCTACCTTT
Organism: Myxine glutinosa; assembly: GCF_964187855.1. Taxonomy (NCBI): domain Eukaryota; kingdom Metazoa; phylum Chordata; class Myxini; order Myxiniformes; family Myxinidae; genus Myxine; species Myxine glutinosa. The sequence goes on from NC_136263.1 coordinate 104,916,182, forward strand.
ACCCCTCATTCTTCCCAACATCCCTTCCTTGTCCAAGTCTCCCTGCAATTTGTCCTTCAACCCTGCGGTTGTTGTGTTCCCCTTCCTTTCTACCGTTTATGTTGATGCGTCCTGATCTGTTCTGTTCTAACTCCTCCACGAGATTTGACTCAAGAATTGTGTTTACAGCTCCAAATACCTTTAAAAGAGAGGTTTGTACATTTCCCCCTTTAAACAAAACTGGTGTTGATGGAAACTTTCGCTCATGACCTCTGCCTGGTTGGCCATATCACTCAATGGTGCAGAATCGTTAAAAAAAATTCTACTAGCCGGATCAGGATCCGGATCTTCACCAAAATTGAATCGATTCTTCCTTGTCACACACACAACCCGTCCAACAAGTTTCGTCCAAAACCACCATAACTTTTTTTGAATGCAATTATAAGCGCTACTGGATGAATGGAACCAAATACAAGCACGTGATTTAGTTACCATCTTTTTGAATAAATTATTTGTGTTGCTACCATTTCTCAAGCCAGTGTCGTTCGTTCTAAAGCACAATCAATCATTTGAATCACAGACAGGTCGGTGGTCTCCCTCTGCTCTTTCCGTGTGTTGTCTCCTCCCAGATTTCTGCAGGGCTCACATGGACCACAATCAACCCCCTTGTGGTGAGACTAGCTGAATCCAGGATCACTGCTCACCTTCACTTTTTTTCCACCTCTGGAACAAACTCCCACACTCTCTTCAATCCCACTCCTCCCTCCAGGTCTTTAAAACAGCTGTCCACCACCATCTATCTTCCCCCATCCAAACCTTGATCTTTTCTACCCCAGTTAATACACCCAAAATCCACCTCTTTCAATCTCCGACTTCATTCCTAGTAGTGTCAATTTGTTTTATACCGTGTACCCCTTCCCTACACCCTACCTAACCCCACCCCCAGCCCAGCCGTCTCCCTTCCACAGATCTCCCGATGTCCCTGTTCTCTACTGTTGTGCTTGTGTGCTTCCCTCTCTCTCCAAATCTAGTCTCTCCCTCCCTTTGTTGTTTTATGTGTCCGTTTATGTTTTTTTTATGCGCTAATGCGTGTTTAATGTGCTCTTACACGAGCCTCGATCTTGTATACAAACAAATAAATAAATAAATAACCATGTGTCCTCCTTTACCCCTCATTCTTCCCAACATCCCTTCCTTGTCCAAGTCTCCCTGCAATTTGTCCTTCAACCCTGCGGTTGTTGTGTTCCCCTTCCTTTCTACCGTTTATGTTGATGCGTCCTGATCTGTTCTGTTCTAACTCCTCCACGAGATTTGACTCAAGAATTGTGTTTACAGCTCCAAATACCTTTAAAAGAGAGGTTTGTACATTTCCCCCTTTAAACAAAACTGGTGTTGATGGAAACTTTCGTTCATGAATATGTGCCACTGCATGCTGCCCCTATCGAAAAATGGTCTTCCCATCTTATTCTCAATTCACTCTTGGTGACACACTGCGTACGTAATATGTAGATGCGTAGGTCGAAAGGTTAACTATCGATGTGACGGCAAAGACCGTTTTCCGCGGTGAACCCGTGATTGGTTAGGACAGAATCGAAGATAACCAACAAGTAACATCATGAAGTCTCTCACCGGGCCCGAAACCCAGGACGCGCAGACGTGACAGCTGCGGAACGCCTGCTCTGACGCAAGCTGCCAACACCACCCTGGGCCATATCTTAACGCACATACGGCCGTGTCCTCGACCGCGTCCGCGTCTCCAAGCGTTCCACCACAGCACCGGAAGGCCGCCGGAGACCAAACCGCCACATCACCACCCTCGTGTAATACCGGCAACTTTCCACCACAGTCGCTTAAATAATTCTTGCCTTCAGAAGCTGCCGCGCATAATACGGCATTCGCTCTCTAGAGGCCGCAAAACAAAAGTAAACGAACGTGCATGGAGAAAACGGCGTAGAAATCAGATACGGCGCGAACAAAAGGCCCACAGGTCTTATTTCTAACGTGATGACGCAATCACGAACGTAATGACGCAATCACGTTCGCCTTTGCGTCGACGCTTGCATGCTCGAGCACGTGCGCAACGTCTTTCTAATGGACCGCTGCGAAACGGAAATAGTGGAACAATATGACTGGATATGGAATTGTTACATTTATTATGGACACGTTGATCCCACTCGAAAGGCGAGAAGAGGGAAAAACATGAACAATCGAGTGCGTGTGCCTCGGAGTGATGAAATCGTCGGTTTTTGCCGAAGAATCAAATGTTTGGATAAAGCTGCCTGACTAGGCCCACACCTTGCCTAGAATAAACGATTCCCGGAGTCTCATAAAGCAATTTGAACCCAACGAATCGCAGATGGACCCAACTGAGACACTATAAATGATCCCAAGTACTCGGAACTCGTGTGAGGGACGAGTCGTCCCCTTAATGGAGAGAACCGGGTCGAGAAAGAGAGCAAAGCGGGTCGCCATGTTCCGGGCTTGCCCGAGGCGGACCTTGCGTCCCCTCAGTAGGCCGCGGCACACGGCAGTCACGTCCGCTGGCATGTGACGACCCATTGAGCACGGTCGTTCCCTCGTCGGGCTCTAGCGGGAAGTTTGCTCGTAGAGTACGTTTGCGGGTCGAGCGTTTTGCGCGTTTTCCCTTCCTTTTGTCCGATCGGGTTCGATTTGAGTTCCTCGGAGACGGAAGGTGATGCGAGCTCGTTTTCTTCCCCCCGACGGTAACTGGCAATGGACGTTCGGCCGTTCTTTTTCATTTCGAACGTCCACGTGATCGTGCAAGTGCTGCTCGTGCACTTCGTCCCGTCGTCGTGCGGGTGTGCGTGGGGGTTGCGAACCGTTTGTCAGTTCGTGCACACACCGTCGCACACACCCTCGTGTAGGTGTGCGCGTGTTAAGTAAGACACGTCGGGACCGGCTCATGTGACCGCACGACGTGTATGTCGGTGTGTGCTCACGACGGGGTGTGCTGTGGTTTGGTTGTATCTATCCGCCGGGGCGGTCGGCGGTCGCGGCGCCTCTCCGGCTTTCAGACGAAGATCCGGGGACGCCATGAGTTGTGATTAAAATGGCTGTGTGCTGTTAGCGGCGACGGATTGCAGTGGGAGGGGGCATTAGGAAAAGCAAAGAGGTGAACAGGCCGAATTGGGAAAAGATGTGGTGAGGATGGGGGAGAAGAGGACAAGTAATGAGGGGCGGGTGGGAATGGGAAGGTGAGCGGCTCTCGCAATGGGGTCACAAAATGACGAAGAAGAAGAAGGTATTTAAAAGGAAGAAGGTATTTAAAAAGAAACGACAGCAAGGGAAGATTGGCACTGGGAAAGAAGTTATTGTCGTGAAGGTTGATGGCCTCAAAATAAAAAAATGGAGATTAATATGTTGAAAGGCCTCAGGTTATCTCGGGCCTGGGACGTCCATCTCCCTGTGGGCAAGCGGGCTCAAGAGTCAGGCAGTATGGTGGACAGGCCCTGCTGCCTGCTGCCTCTCTCTCGCTCTCGCTCTCTCTGTGTTTGTCTTTGTCTGCTTCTGTCTGTGGCTGCCTTTGTTAATGTTATGGAAGTTAGTTTTGCCAGGCCGATCCTGAAATTGTCAATTTTTCCCTCGTTTCCTCAGGCCCAGAACGTAGCTGTCATGAACATGTTGCAAGTGCATCTTGCTGCCTTTAACGTCGGCGTGAATGTGTCTTTGGCAGATGTGATGGATCCAGACACCCGCGCGCGTGGAGGGCCTCGTCGGTCGGAAGCGTGACTCGGGTCGTGGCGTTGGTGGTGTCCAGGAGCGTGACCCCCAATCTCTCGTGCTAAACCTCACCGTAGTGGAGACGCACCGTTGCCGAGCCTCCGATGTTGTGCGTTTCTCCAGATTTCCGGTGGGAATGTAGAACCAACTCCATGAAATTGCTTCTTTCACAGTCACGGTTCAGGTCGATGTCTGACATCTCTGCGACCCTCCATGGATGAATCCAGTGAACTACAAACCCGATTTGAGGCGAATGAGGCCTGCTCTTCTGAAATCAAGCTCCGTATTACGAAGACCTACCTTAATGGTCGGGCGCAGTTTGAAGCAGCGCTGTGTATGGAGAAAGGGAAAAGTGATCGTGTAACAACAGTGTCTCAGGAAGACTGGCAGATATTATCCGGAAACATTCAGACAAACAATGTTCGGGACCTTGCTGTGGTTCAACATTATGGTTTGAAAGAAGCAAGCATGGCAGAAAATCGAGACCGGGCCCTGTTTGGCACCATGCCTGATGGACAGCAATGCTCAGAGCTGGGACCATGTAACGGTGGATACTTTGCCAGTGATGATGAAGACAATCATTCATCGGATGATATTCTGATTATCCCGACGCTCGAACAAAAGGTAAGATTGTTCATTGCGATTGTAGAATGCTTCTGATTCTCATGTGACGTGCTCTGTTGCAGAGCGTTGGAGCTGCCGAAGGAGTTTCTTGGCATCGGGTAACACTGGGTGGTTTGTCATTGCCTTCCCAGCAGCAGTTGGTGTAGGGATTTGTAATTTGGCCAGAGTGCCGGTGATAGCTCGCCTACTCTTCGCGAAGGGCTCCGTCGGGCAGGCAGGACGCCGAGGCAGACATATTGGTTAATGGCCCTGGCTGTAAACGCCAGGATGACAGTTTATAGCTGGGTCGGGATTCGAACCCAGGCTACACGGCTGAGATGCGACTGTGCATACATCTAGCTAGACCGTCCTGCCATCCCGTAGAATATCCTTTACGCCATCCTGCCATCCCGTAGGATAACCTTGACGTCTAGGCCATCCTGCCCTCCTGTAGCCGTAGGATAACCTGTCAGTCTAGGACATCCCCTAGCTGTAGGATAGGCTAGCCTGACATCCCAAAGGATAATCTCTCGGTCTATGCCATGTTGCACTCCCGGAGGATAGCCTCTAGGTCTAGCCCATCCCATCGGATAACCTCTAGACCTACGCCATCCCGTAGGATAACCTCTTGGCCTAGGCCATCCTGCCCTCCTGTAGGATAACCTCTACGTTTAGGCCATCTTGCCCTCTCGTAGGATAACCTCTCTATCTAGGCCATCCTGCCATGCCATTGGATAACCTCTCTGTCTAGGACATCCCATAGGCATCGGATAACCTCCAGGTATATGCCATACTGTACTCCTGTTGAATAACCTCTAGGTCCAGCCCATCCAATCGAATAACCTCTAGACCTAGGCCATCCTGTTGTATAACCTATAGGTCTAGGCCATACTGCACTCTCATAGGATAACATCTCTGTCTATACCATACTGCGTTCCCGTAGGATAACCTTTAGGTCAAGGTCATCCTGTTTTATAACCTATAGGTCTAGGCCATACTGCACTCTCGTAGGATAACCTCTATGTCTATACCATACTGCGTTCCCATAGGATAACCTCTAGGTCTGGGCTCTCCTACCATCCCGTAGAATAACCTCCCGGTATAGGCCATCCCATAGGATAACCTCTAGGTATAGGCCATCCCATAGGATAACCTCTAGGTATAGGCCATCCCATAGGATAACCTCTAGGTATAGGCCATCCCATAGGATAACCTCTAGGTATAGCCCATCCCATCGGATAACCTCTAGACCTACGCCATCCCGTAGGATAACTTCTTGGCCTAGGCCATCCTGCCCTCCTGTAGGATAACCTCTACGTTTAGGCCATCTTGCCCTCTCGTAGGATAACCTCTCCATCTAGGCCATCCTGCCATGCCATTGGATAACCTCTCTGTCTAAGACATCCCATAGGCATCGGATAACCTCCAGGTATATGCCATACTGTACTCCTGTAGGATAACCTCTAGGTCCAGCCCATCCAATCGAATAACCTCTAGACCTAGGCCATCCTGTTGTATAACCTATAGGTCTAGGCCATACTGCACTCTCATAGGATAACATCTCGGTCTATACCATACTGCGTTCCCGTAGGATAACCCTTAGGTCAAGGCCATCCTGCCATCCTGTTTTATAACCTATAGGTCTAGGCCATACCGCACTCTCGTAGGATAACCTCTATGTCTATACCATACTGCGTTCCCATAGGATAACCTCTAGGTCTGGGCTCTCCTACCATCCCATAGGATAACCTCCCAGTATAGGCCATCCCATAGGATAACCTCTAGGTATAGGCCACCCCATAGGATAACCTCTAGGTATAGGCCATCCCATAGGATAACCTCTAGGTATAGGCCATCCCATAGGATAACCTCTAGGTATAGGCCACCCCATAGGATAACCTCTAGGTATAGGCCATCCCATAGGATAACCTCTAGGTATAGGCCATCCCATAGGATAACCTCTAGGTATAGGCCACCCCATAGGATAACCTCTAGGTATAGGCCATCCCATAGGATAACCTCTAGCTGGACCATCCTGTCATCCCATAGAATACTTGCCAAGGCTAATTCTCAAAGTCTCGATTTTCATGTCAAGGATAAATTGTTTTCCATCATCAGCAGTGGTTTTTATTATTTTTTTCCCAGGACTTCACCACTTGTCAAAAGTGCGAATGATTGCAAATCTTGAGAGAGGTTTGTACCTTTTATGTCTCTGCATTGCCGAAGGTGAAAGAGGTGCAACGTAACTGTTTCCGTGGATCGCTCGTCGCACGATGCACCGATCAAAATCTCGTACGTAGCATTGATAAACAAGAGCATAAAATGATTTGCTAACGCCGATCGACGTGGCTTGTTAATGCACGAGCCACACGGCGTGGCGGTGGAAGGGGTTAAAGCGGTGAACTGGAGCCTGGAGGAGGCCTGCAGAGCATTCTGGGTAATTTTGTGGTAGGGAAGGAAGCTGCTGCTTCGGGTTTTGTGTATGTACGTAAAGAAGGACAGCAAGTTGTGGGGAGGGCTGCATTCCAGCCCCTTGACTGCGCAAAGCCGAGCTCCAAGCATTGTGCGCGAGCTGTGGGTATCTGTTCCGAAGCCTTTTCTCTCTCCCCTCTCGTTCTCGCTTCCTCTCGCCGTCTTTCTCCTCAGGCCTTGCCTGCTTCACCGCCCTTTTGTATTTCTGGGGGTTTTCAGTAACAACGTGACGCGGCGCGTTGCTTCTTGCTGTTGGGCCTGCGTCCGGCGAATCTCCCTTCCCTTTCATGAAACTCCCTAGTGATGGCATCAATTGCGATTACGGTATCTCCACAAATGTAACTCGGGCTTCTGTGTTTCGCTTAAGAAGAGAGATCTCCATTTGTGATGCCCTCTTGGCTTGTACGGGTGTGATTGGGTTCAATTTTATGACTTTGTGTGTACGGTCTCGATTGTCTGCCAATGGCGCTGAACTGTGGAAATGTTTCTGAATGAATGGAATACCGAGTGGCATACATGGTACATACGTGGTATGCACTGATTGTACTGACGATAGAAAGTGAAGGAATTATATAATTGCAATATCTCTCCAGCTGAAGAAACTGTGATGAGTACGAGCGAGGTCGGTAACTGTGATTCTGCTGCTTTGACTGATGTATGTTTTTATCAGACTAGAATTGGTTAAATGTATTCCGTCGGGCAAGGCAACAGATTGACGGATTATGTATGACACTCTTTGACGTTTGACTTCGGTGGAACTTTCATTTTATGTTTTCCACTGCATTTCCAGAAAATTTTATCGGGAAGTGTGGAATTGCTGAGCGACGAAAGTGCTCGTAATTGTTTCTCCAATTGTGTCACCAGTAATTTTCTTCCTTGTGTGTGTGTGTGTGTGTGTGTGTGTGTGTGTGTGTGTGTGTGTGTGTGTGTGTGTGTGTGTGTGTGTGTGTGTGTGTGTGTGTGTGTGTGTGTAATATATATATGTATATGTATATATATATATCTTTATCCTAAAGCCACAGTTGGTATTCCCAGAGGAGATCTGTGTGACAAGGTTGCGGCCTGATATTGTCATTTGGTCAGGTGCAACAAGACAGGTCATCTTAGGGGAATTGTCGGTACCTTGGGAAGAGAACATGCAGGAGGTGCACGAGAGGAAGAGAGGAAAGTACAGTGAGCTGGAGGGGCAGAGTGCCGGGAGAAGGGTTGGCGAGTTTCTTGTCAGCCATTTGAGGTGGGGTGTAGAGGGTATATTGGCAATTCCTTTTCTGCATTTCTTGCTCGGCTGGGAGTGTGTGGGACAGAAAGAAGGAGGATGTGTGACGAGGTGGCCCAGGTTGCCTTGAAAGGCTCATTTTGGATATGGAGGAAGTTTATGGAGGCACGTCAAACGGTGTAGGTTGGTTGTGTGTGTTTTTTTGTTTTTTTGTGTTACTATTATTATTTCTTATTTTGTGTATATGAGTGAGTGGGTGAGGGTGTGTTTTTGCATGAATGAATTTTTGCATGAGTGTGTTTTTGTATGTTGAGTGGTGTATGTTGTAAGGGTAGTTGGTTGGTTGGTGTGTGTGTGTGTATGGGTGTGTATGTGTGTGTATGAACGATCTGGTGTGTTTTGTTGGTGAGTGATGAAGGGTATAAAGGTGGATGTTTGAGTGTTCCACCATGTTTGTTTGGTGCTGTGGATTCTGGATGCGGAGGTGTTGTACTCTGTGTTCGCACTGGCTGGAGGTGGGAGTATGTACGCATCCAGGTGTAGTTGCTGCATGTGGATGTGTATGTGCCCCTGCTGGCCCACCTTAGCTGACCGTATCGAGGTTGAAGGGCCGAAACGGGATGATGCTGAGGACCTCGACTGAGGACCCGGTCAGTGCGGCACACTTGTGACCAGGTCTGTTTTGAACTTATATGTGTGTGTATGTATGTTTATATATATGTATATGAATGATCGTTTTAAAGGCCATTTTAAGGTTATGGGTTTTTAAGGTTATGAATGATTGTTTGTGTGTATATATATACTAGGGCATGCCCGTACTATATATATGCCCGTACTATATATCTATCTAAAATTATATCCCCCCCCTCTATTTACATGAAATGGTTTGGTCCATTCGCAACGCCAAAGCGAACGGCGAACGGCTTGCGAGTACAGTGACAATCCCCCCCCTCTATTTACATGAAATGGTTTCGTCCATTCGCAACGACCACAGAACCCCCCCTCTATTTACATGGAATGGTTTGGTCCATTCGCAACGCCGGCACACGCGATCGTTCGCTGCTCTCTGATTGGTTGAATCGTTTTTTGTACATAGCTCGGTAAGTAATTGTCCGATTAATATGAAACCTTGAAAAGGCACATCCTCGGGTCCCCAGCAATATACCTGGCAAGTTAAAAGTATATCGGACCCGTGGTTGTCGAGAAACAGCGGTCACAGACAGACAAACGTACAAACGTACAAACGTACAGAGATTACTGGAATTATAGATAGATACATACACCCCACCCCAAAGGCTAACCCCCGCTTCAGCAGGGGAAATGGCCTTAAAAGGCATGTTGTTGTTTGTTGTTGTGTATATATATATATATATATGTATGTATATATAATATATGTGTATGTGTATGTATATGTATATATATATATATACTATATGTACATATACACCACATCGCCAAAAGTATGCGGACACCCCTTCTAATTAGTTGATACGGCTGTTTCAGCCACACCCATTGCTGGCAGGTATACAGTCACGTGAAAAAGTAAGTACACCCCATGTAAAGTTTTGACCTTTTCAACATATTTCAACATACAGCTATTTGATCTTCATTTCAACAATATTGATAGATAAAGGTGATATAATATAACAAATATCATGAAACATTTACATTTTGTAGTCCATTGTATAATTTAAATAAACATAAATGCAAATTTCGCATGTGGAAAAAGTAAGTACACCCCTACATTTATCACTACAAATACCTAAAATTAGAATCAGGTGAACCAGCTCAGGTGCAAATGATTAGAACATCGTTAGAGAGGATAATGGAGGAACCTGTCTTATGTAAGTCTCAGACATTTCGTTTGGTTTGCTCTTTGTTGTTGAAGTGTGCGGCGTCACCATGCCTAGATCAAAAGAGCTCTCTGAGGCCTTCAGAAAGAAGGTTATAGATGCCTACGAGTCTGGGAAGGGATTTAAAAAGATCTCCAAACAATTTGAAATCAATCATTCGACTGTCCGGAAGATCATCTACAAGTGGAGAAGATTCCAAACAACTGCCAACTTGTTCAGGCCAGGCCGCCCCAGCAAGTTCAGCCCGAGAGCAGACCGCAAGATGCTGAAAGAAGTCTCTAAGAACCCCAGAATGTCATCACGGGACCTACAGGTAGCTCTTGCCACTGTTGATGTCAAATTGCACGAGTCTACCATTAGAAAGAGGCAGCATAAATTTGATCTACATGGGAGATGTGCCAGGAGGAAACCTTTTTGATCTACATGGGAGATGTGCCAGGAGGAAACCTTTGCTGTCCAGAAAGAACATCAGGGCAAGACTAAAGTTTGCCAATGAACACCTCGGCAAAGACCAGCACTTCTGGAACAATGTGCTCTGGACAGATGAGTCAAAGGTAGAGCTATTTGGCCACAGTACCAGAAGACATGTTTGGCGAAAACCAAAGACAGCATTTGACCACAAGAACCTGATACCAACTGTAAAGCATGGTGGTGGAAATATTATGGTTTGGGGGCAGCTTTGCTGCATCAGGGCCTGGGCAGCTCACCATCATAGAATCCATTATGAAGTCTTCATTGTACCAGAGGGTGCTTGAGGATAATGTGAGGCCATCTGTCAGAAAGTTGAAGCTCAACCAAAGGTGGACCTTGCAACATGACAATGACCCTAAACATACCAGTAAATCCACCAATGAATGGCTGAAAAGAAAGAAATGGAGGGTTCTGGAATGGCCAAGTCAAAGCCCGGATCTAAATCCCATCGAGATGTTGTGGGGGGATTTGAAACGAGCTGTGCTCCCAAGAAACCCCTCAAACATCGCACAGCTGAAATAATTCTGCATGAAGGAGTGGGCAAAAATTTCTCCCAGTCGGTCAGAGACTGGTAGACAGATATAAGAAACGCCTACTTGAGGTTGTTTCTGCCAAAGGGGGCAATACCACCTATTAGAGCCAAGAGTGTACTTACGTCTTCCACATGCGAAATTTGCATTTATGTTTATTTAAATTATACAATGGACTACAAAATGTAAATGTTTCATGATATTTGTTATATTATATCACCTTTATCTATCAATATTGTTGAAATGAAGATCAAATAGCTGTATGTTGAAATATGTTGAAAAAGTCAAAACTTTACATGGGGCGTACTTACTTTTTCACGTGACTATATATAATCAAGCACGCGGCTGTGCAATCTTCATAGACAAAGATTGGCAGTAGAATGGGCCGCACTGAAGAGGTCAGTGACTTTCAACGTGGCACCGTCATAGGATGCCAGTTTTCCAACAAGTCAGTTCGTCAAATTTCTGCCCTGCTAGGGCTGCCTGGTCAACTGTAAGTGCTGTTATTGTGAAGTGGAAACGTCGAGGAGCAACAACAGCTCAGCCACGAAGTGGTAGGCCACACAAGCTCACAGAACGGGACCGCCGAGTGCTGAAGAGCGTATCGCGTAAAAATTGTCTGTGCTCGTAAAAATGGTTGCAACACTCACTACTGAGTTCCAAACTGCCTCTGGAAGCAGCGTCAGCACAACAACTGTTCGCCGCGAGCTTAATGAAATGGGTTTCCATGGCCGAGCAGCCGCACAAAAGCCTAAGATCACCATGCGCAATGCCAAGTGTCGGCTGGAGTGGTGTAAAGCTTGCCACCATTGGACTCTGGGGCAGTGGAAACGCGTTCTCTGGAGTGTTTAATCACGCTTCATCACCTGGCAGTCCGACAGACGAATCTGAGTTTGGCGGATGCCAGGAGAATGCTTCCTGCCCGAATGCATAGTGCCAACTATAAAGTTTGGCAGAGAAGGAATAATGGTCTGGGGCTGTTTTTCATGGTTCGGGCTAGGCCCCTTAGTTCCAGTGAAGGGAAATCTTAACGCCACAGCATATAATGACATTCTAGACGATTGTGTGCTTCCAACTTTGTGGCAACAGTTTGAGGAAGGCCCTTTCCTGTTTCAGAATGACAATGCCCCTGTGCACAAAGCGAAGTCCATACAGAAATGGTTTGTTGAGATCGGTGTGGAAGAACTTGACTGGCCTGCACAGAGCCCTGACCTCAACCACATCGAACACCTTTGGGATGAATTGGAACACCGACTGCGAGCCATCCCTAATCGCCCAACATCAGTGCCCGACCTCAGGAATGCTCTTGTGACTGAATGGAAGCAAATCCCTGCAGCAATGTTCCAACATCTGATGGAAAGCCTTCCCAGAAGAGAGGAGGCTGTTATAGCAGCAAAGGGGGGACAAACTCCATATTAATGCCCATGATTTTGGAATGAGATGTTCGACGAGCACATACGGGTGTGATGTTGGGGTGTCCACATACTTTTGGCCGTGTATATGTACTAATGACTGAATCCTTATGACATAAGGCCAAAAAGACTTGTTACCTTTGTCGTGTTTTGACACGACTACTTTATTATGTAACCTGATTTGGAATGTTTGAATGCAACGATTGTTTGCTGTTGCAATTTGTTGCTGATATTTTACTGAAGCACCAATTTTGTGATAATCTTGCATTTTTCTACACAGTATTTGCAAGTTTGGTTAAGAGTCAACTGTCACTTGTACTTCTCTCTGACCTTGGTATGTATTTTTGTGGTCCGTTGGAGAGTGTAACACATTGTGTTACTTCGATTCTCATTTGACAATACAGTACGTAACTTTCAAAATGATGTATGAGACTCTTTGAGTATGTGATGTGTGTGTCGCCGGGCACTTTTAACCTGCCGATGCTAGCACAAAATCTGTGATTTAAATAGTCTTTCCAACATAATTTTCAGCATTTACAAGAAAGAGAAGCAATTTCAAAATGGTTGTAAACCATAATTGGTGTATTCTTGAATGCAAATCGGACTTGCAGAAATATAGAAATATGAGAAATATCCGTGGATGAGAGGAGTCGTATTTTACATTTTGTACCTGGTAGATTGTTGTTCCATCTCCTGAGGCCCACCCACGTGTGGGGATAGCATACGAAAACAACTTTCATGCATACACGCACACACACTCACATATATGTCGACACACCTATACACACATGAAGATGGATACATCGAGACCTGGGAGGGTTCCGTTCCACCTTTTGAAACCACATTTGGAGATAATGACCAATGACACACACGCACACATACAGGCTTCAACTTTTACGAACATTAGTGGGCCCATTGGCTCATTGGACCAGATTTACATTAGTTTAACCACCGTAGAACCTCATGGTGATCAGTTTGCTGTACCACACTCCCCTGTGGAAAGCCCCAGTAAAGCCCTCTACTCCTGTACCAAAACGGTTTTGCTGGCCCTTTAGTTGGGGGAATATGGTGGCTGATTTTTAATTTGCCTAATCAACTCAGGAGGTTATGACGCTCATTTTTGTGTATCACACTCCACATCAGAAAGCTCCAGTAGAGCTCCATAAAAAACGATTATTATTGTTAATATTATTAGTCTTAATTAATATGCTTTGTTATAATGTTTTTTTTTTTTGGTTATTTATTTTGGAATTAGGATGCCATGCCGTGGAAGGATGTATTGAGCTTCTCTATACACCTTAACATGGCGTGTGTTTAAAACATGGGAATTCTTCCGGATTATTTGTAGTTTTCAGGACATCATGACGATCATTGTGGTGTATCATGCTCCACATCCAAAAGCTCCAGTTCAGCTCCACAAAAACATGACACACACACACCTTGTCCATTTATAGCAGATATGCAAAAGTCTAGTATTTCTCTTTTGGCCCAAGAACCAAACAAACAATATATTTACAACAGCATTCAAAGCTCCTGTAGCTCCCACCTCGACCTCCCATCCTAACATGGTTTTTTTTTTGTTTGTTTTTGTTTTTGTTTTTGTATACAAGATCGAGGCTCGTGAAAGAGCGAACATTAATCACACAGAAAGACAAACCGACACATAAAACATATAACATCGGGAGCGGTAGACAAGATGGGGAGAGAGGGGGAAGGACACAAACACAACATTTGAGAGCAGGGACCGAGAGACATGGAGACATTGAGAGATCTGTGAGAGGGAGAGGGCTTTGGGGGGGGGCATGGGAAGGGGGGGGGGGGTGGGAGAGGTATAAAACATATGGATACTGCCAGGACTTCCAGGAAAGAAGTTGGAATTTCAAACAAGGTGGATCTGGGGTGAATTAGTAGGGGTAGAAAAGATCAAGGTTTTGGATGGGGGAAGATAAGAGATGGTGGTGAACAGCTGTTTTAAAGACCTGGAGGGAGGAGTGGGATTGAAGGGAGTGAGGGAGTTTGTTCCAGAGGCGGGAGAAAAGAGGAATGAAAGAGTGAAGGTGAGCAGACAGCCGAGATTTCGGCAGTTTAACCATCAGAGGGTTGCTGGCAGATCTTGTGCGACCTGTAGGAATATTTGGGGGACAGAGCACAGAGAGAGCTGGGGGTGCAAGGCCGGAGAGGAGTCGGAAGAAGACAGAAAGACCACCTACCTGCCTGCGGTGAGTGAGTGAAAGGCCCTCAGAGATAGCTTCATCGCGGGAGATTCCAATAATTCTGAAAGCTTTGGTTTCAACAGCGTGAAGCCGAGCTAGGTGTGAGGCAGGAGCACCGGCCCATAGGGGAGAACAGTATTCCATTGAGCTGCGGATGAAAGCCTTGTATGTGGTGAGGAGCTCAGGTGTGCCGAGGAAGGACTTCGCACGACGGAGGATGCCCAGTCGGCGACTGGCTTTGGAGGCCAGCTTGGAAATGTGGTTTTCCCAAGAAAGATCATGGCAGATAGTGAGACCCAAAAGCTTGAGCGACAGAACTTCTTGGAGAGGATTGTTGAGAAAGTAGATGGGAGGGTTGTCCAGTCGATCTTTTCGGAGAGACATAGTAAGAGTGTGAGATTTGTCAGGATTGAAACACATGTTCCACTTGTTTGACCAGTCTGTGATTTTGTCCAAGTCTTCAGAGAGTGAGGAGGCTGCAGACTGCCGATCTGAGGGAAGAGGAATGGAGCGGCAGATAGTGGAGTCATCAGCAAAGAGATAGAGAGGATTTTCCAGAGAGTCGGAGAGATCATTGATAAAGACCAGAAAAAGCACAGGGCCCAGAACACTGCCTTGGGGAACTCCAGCCTGAACAGGAAGGGGAGATGAGAGAAATCCATTCAGGGCCACACGTTGACTACGACCAGAGGGGAAGTCCGCAAGCCATGCATGGGGATTTCCATGGATACCATAGGAGGAGAGTTTGGTGAGCAGAGCTGGGTGCCAGACCGTATCGAAGGCACGTGATATGTCAAGGGAGACAGCTCTGATTTCCTGTTTGGCATTGAGGACCTCCATCCATTGTTGAGACAGCAGAAGCAGCATGTCCAGAGTCGAGTGACCTGCTCTGAAACCAAATTGATGATCAGAGATCAAGCCATTGGAGAAGAGGAAAGATTTCATATCCGAGGCAATGATGGATTCCATGACTTTGCTGATAATTGGGAGCAGGCTGATTGGTCTGCAGTTGCAAGGATCTGTTTTTGCACCTTTTTGTGTAAAGCGGTAATGTTTGCTGATTTCCAGGATGCTGGCAGATGACCTTGAGCAAAAGAGAGGGTGAAAAGAACAGAGAGAGGGTGAGATAGAGCGGCAGAGCAGGATTTTAGGACCCGTGGGCTGATGCCGTCTGGTCCAGTTGCAGAATCAGAGTCGAGGTTAGACAAAAACTCCTCCACCTTGTCAGGAGAGAAGGACACAGAGTCCAGGAGCAGTTGGGTTCTATTGGGAAAGGTGGGAACAGAGAGAGATGGGTTTGGGACTAAAGATTTTGAGGCAAACACAGAGTTGAGGCATTCGGCTTTGTCACGTGTGATGTCAACTGTGTGGCCATTTGAGGTAAGGGAGGGGATGGAGGGGGAACAAACACCAGAAACGGATTTCACCAGACGCCACCAGGATTTGGAGGAAGGAGACAGGTTTGAGAGTTCATTCTTCAGTGTGGAGAGATGGTGCTTCCTGGCACTCCTGAGGGTAGACACACACTTGTTCCGAGCTTGGTGGAAGGAACTGAGATTGCCTTCAGTTGGATTAGCCTTCCAAGAGGCAAAGGCAAGTTGTTTCAGGGCAACTGCCTCACCACAAGATTCAGTGTACCATGGACGGGAGGAAGGGTAAGACAACTGAAGTCGAGATGGGATAAATCTGTGCATGAGAGAGAGCAGTTTGCTTTGGAAGAATTCCCAGGAAGAATTGATGTCAGAGGCAGTGGAGATGGGAGACCAATCCAGACGATTGATGGCTGCTTGAAGACCGTCCCAGTAGGCCTGAGTGAAATGCCAGACTCGTCGACGCTGAGGAGGCTCTCTGAGAATGGCCAGAGAGATGTCCACTTTGACAAGCACATGATCAGAAGAACCGATTGGAGCAGAAGAAGAGCAGCAGACATTAGCAGGGAAGTTTGGAAGTGCCTTTGAAGGCACTTCTTTAACTTTACTTTAAAACTTTAATAGTAGTTTACTTTACTAATAAATTTACTTTAATAGTAAATATCCTAATTTTAAGCTTAACCTGTGCATACACAAGTGTCAAATATGCCCTTCACTTCGACGTCCAGGAACATAGTCCATTCACTGGTAGCGATCCGTCAGGGGGGAGGGGGTTTGCACCACACGTCCCTCCACTCGGCCCTTGCACAGACCCACTCTGGTCGAGAGCTTGCAGTATGAGCAGGTGCTCGTTCGGCAAGCTGAAAAAGTTATCCATTTCTTTTGTTTTGCAGAGGCACAGCCCTTTCTCTCAGGTGCTTTTCCAAGTATTTTTGGCATCTTTCAGAGGCTTGGTGAGCCATTCCAAGTAACAATCCTTATCGTGGACACAATACATTTTATTTTGCGATGCTACAACATAATAATATGCCAGGTTCCACGAGTTTCTGCACATACGCACCTTGCATTTTGGGGCAGATTACGTCATTTTGAACGTGCCGTATTATCAGTCTATGAAAGAAGCATAGCTTTCTGAACAAGAAGTAGTTTCCTGGACAAGTAATGCACTGGATAATTTGCAATTGCCCTTCTAACAGAAGTAATTTTGGAAATGCACCAGATTACCAGCACCCAACAGCCGACTCTTCAAAGGCACTTCGTTGTTTAACTCGACCGACCCACACCGTTCCAAGCAATTACTCATAGCTGACAAGATAGCAAGCTTCATATTTCTCTCATGAAATTTATACGTGCACTATGATGCAACATTGTCTCCAGATCATCTCCCAGGCCTGGCTGATAATTTGCAATCGGATCTGTTTACTTCGTAAATCTTACGTGCACAAGACAACTCAGAGTATGCTCTCTCTAGGTTTTGTAACTTTTAATCGATTCCTTTGTTGAAACAATTAAATAAGTTTTGCAGTTTTGATGAGTTCCCATTGGAGCCTGATGCTCGGCTTTACTGGGCGTGTGTGTGTGTGTGTGTGTGTGTGTGTGTGTGTGTGTGTGTGTGTGTGTGTGTGTGTGTGTGTGTGTGTGTGTGTGTGTGTTAGTTAGTTAGTTAGTTGGTTGGTTGGTTGGTTGGTTGGTTGGTTGGTTAGTTAGTTAGTTATAGTTAACACGGGCGGTCTATGACGGAATCTTTTGTCCCCCAAATGGCCGAACGGCTTCTTACTCCTACTGTACTGCGTTCACTTTAATTTACAACTTTACCGTTCCCCAATGTTGTCCAAATGAACCAAAATTGATGACACACATACAGGAGGCAGATGGATCGAACACATTTCTTACCTTTTAAAGGTTTATTTATAATGAATAAGGGGGAAAAGGTGGATGGGACAGGCAGTTCAGTATAAACATTGCGAATCAAACGACACACAATGAAATGGGGACACGCAAACTTATGTTGAAGGCCGAGAAATATATAAAATTTAACCCACACTAAGAGACAGATTACATTTGTACAAACAAAATAATTGATAATGCAGGCGAGGAGTTTCCTTTGTCGATTTGCAGAGTGGAAGGTGATGGTGTCGCTCGGGAACAGAGTCCATGTTTCAGAAAGCTGTCCTCGAGTAATGACGAAGTGAGCCAATGATGAAGTAAGCCCAAAGATGAGGCAAAACAGAGATTGCAGAGAGCGACCTTTTTCCCCCCAAAAAGATTCCACTTCTTTGGGACATGTGCTCAGAAACAGCCCTTGAGACCCTCTATCAAGGCGCTTCTTCTTCACCCTCAAGTTCTCCTGTATGCCGGGAGCTGGTGTGCCCTATCTCTTGGTCCCTCTTCATCCTTCTTTTGGCAGAGTCCTCCTCCAGGCCATCCAGCCTTTGGGCGGCCCCAATGAAAAGAAATCTTTCCCCACTTCCGTGCCCGACATTGCATTATGCCACTACGGTGTATACACACCGGCCAGACAGATCGTGATCAGCCTTTTTGAAGTGTGTGACACTTTTTGTGGTGGGAAGTCCTCACCTGGTTCAGCCTGCAAACAAGAGCTGTTTACCCATACAATATTATCCCAACTGTCCTCCCTATAAATTACATGCACTGCCACCTCAGTGTCATATATGACTGCCTCCTCTGACAGGTTCCTGTTACAAGGCCGTCTAACCTACTCAAATTACCCAGACCATGTTACATTGTTACACTTACCATCACCTAGACCAAAATGACACCTACCCGCCAAACCTCCCCTCCATCCACATCCACGTAATACAATGTTAGAACTAAACAGTTTCAGCATTTAAAGGGTACAACAGTGGGCTTGTATTATTGCCATACCAAGGGTTACCTATAGAGAGAGATACAAAGTGCAATTAAAAATTAGAAGGGACTTATTTTCTATGAGTTGCCACCTTGGAAATCTGTAGTGATTAGCAAGACCATGTAGTATCAGGAAGTGAGTACACAAGTCAAAATGATGGATTGATAAACTAGTAAAGGTGGAGGATGTAGAAGGTCAACAGATGTTCGACTGTTCGTGCTCAATTCAAGAGAAGCTAGTGAGGGCCGAGATGCAAAGTGGCAGATGGCAAAAGACCTCCAAATAGACATAAGAAAATGTGCCCTCCATGAGAAAGCAAGAAGTTACAGTGTCTTCAGAAAGTATTCACACCCCTTCACTTTTTCCCCATTTTGTTGTGTTACAACCTCAATTCAAAATGAGATTTTTTTTGTCGCTGATCCATACATAATACTCCATAATGTCAGTGTAATTTTATTTTTATAAATCTTTACAAAGTAATGAAAATTTAAAACACAAAAATATCGAATTTATGTAAGTATTCAACCCCGAGTCAATACTTCGTAGAAGCACCTTTGGCAGTGATTACGGCTTCCAGTCTTTGTGGGAATGTCTGTGTCAGCTTTGCACATCTGGATTTGGGGAGTGTCTCCCATTCTTCCTTGCAGATTTGCTCAAGCTCTGTCAAGTTAAATGGGGAGCATCAGTGAACAGCAATCTTCAAGTTTTTCCACAGATTCACAATGGGATTCAAATCTGGGCTTTAGCTGGGCCATGAAAGGACTTTCACGTTCTTGTTCTGAAGCTATTCCAGGATTGCTTTTGCTGTATGCATGGGGTCATTGTCCTGTTGTAATGTAAATCCTCATCCCAGTCTAAGGTCTTTTTCACTCTGAAGCAGGTTCTCCTCAAGGATTTGCCTGTATTTGGCTCCATTCATTATTCCCTCTATCCTTGCAAATCTCCCAGTCCCATAACAGCGACCATGAAAAAGCAAAATCCTTGCAAATCTCCCATGAAAAGCATACCCATAACATGATGCTGCCACCATCATGCTTCACGGGAGTAATGGTGTTAGATGGGTCATGAGTTGTGCTCTGTTTCCGCCAAACTTAGCACTTTGCATTCAGGCCAAAGAGTTCAATTTTTGTCTCGCCACAGAATATTTTGCATCATGCTGTCAGCGTCTTTCACACACCTTTTTGCAAACTCGAGGTGTGCTGTCATGTGCCTTTTTCTCAGTGAGTGGCTTCTGTCTTGCCACTCTCCCACAAAGCCTAGATTTGTGAAGTCCTGCAGAGACTGTTGTCCTTCTGGCAGGATCTCCCATCTCAGCCAAGGAACTCTGTAGTTTCTATCTGAGTGGTCATTGGGTTATTGGTCACCTCCCTGACCAAAGTCCTTCTTGCCCATTGCTCAGTTTGGTCAGATGGCCAGCTCTAGAAAGAGTCTGGGTAGTTCCATATTCTCTCCATCATTTCCTAGTGATGGAGCTCACTGTGCTCTTGGGAACTTTCAACACTAGAAATTGTTTTATACCCTTCCCCAGATCTATGCCTCCTACAATCCTGTCGTGGAGTTCTACGGACATCAGTGACAAAAAATATCAATTTAATCCATTTTATATTCAGGTTGTAACTCAACAAAATGTGAAAAAAGTAAAGGGCTGTGAATACTTTCTGAAGGCACTGTATATTTAATCAGACGAATGATATCTCCAGACTCCATCTCCACTGCATGAAAGAGGAACAAATGAGACACAGGAGCTCCTGCTCAAAGTAGAGAAACTTATTCCATAAAGCCTCCCATACAGGATTGTGATGAAAACTTGATGTGACATTGAGGTGAATCACATAAGATTTGTATTGATGAATTGTCACACTGTATGGCTGGCCTATAATCGCGTTTTTCTGGGTATCAAATATGCTTTTTAAACTCACCTGGACTATGTCCAGCTGAGTTTTTGTCGACACCCAGTGTCTGTCATCTGTCTGTCTGTAAACAATTCGACGTCTACGCTCTAAAAGTCACAAATATTGATTAAATTTGATGAAACTTGTTATGCATCATCTTTAAGACAAACTAGTTTGGGATTGCATTTGGGCGTTGCACGCCCAAAAATTGGCGCGGCAGGGCGGCCATATTGAAAAATCAATTTTTGTCATATTTTTAGCACATATAAACGATATAGTTTGTGGTTCTATTATGCATATTCTAACCATATTGATATAGACCAGTTGAGTTCAGGTTCCCTGGAACCTCTCTAGTTTGCTGTATACTATCACCCCTCAAGTAGTATTGGGAAATACCCATTGTGCATTGTGTCTGAGTAATAGTACTTTGAGTTACCATTCAGTCATTCATGTAACACGCTCTATGCAGGGCGCTGGTGCTGCCGAAGCAGCAGCTTGGCGAGGGCTACAATCCTGCATGACGCAGGAAGTCAGGGCAGGAATTTGGAATTTGGCCTTGGTACCATTGATAGTTCACCTACTGTTTATAAAGGACACCATGGGATCTTTAACGCCCACCAACTAATGTTGGCAGACGGGACACCCAAGTTTAACGTTCATCCGAGGGATGGCACACACACTGATGAATCACCTTGCCTGTGAAGCACTGGGATGACAGTTTGTAGTAGGGCAGAAATTTGAATCCAGGCTAGACAGCTCATAGCCAAGTGTGCATACCTCTAGGCCATCTGATGAGGTGTGAGTTATCACATTACACTGGTCAACAAATTTTAACTTTTTTTAATCATCAGAGACCTCAAACTTTTCTAAAGTGTTTTTTGTGCTGTTTCCGAAAATTATTTTACTTTTTCTCTATCACGTATAGTTTTTGAGATATGATACCCACCCGTTTTAGCCAAAAGCCCATTTTAGCCAAAACTTACTGTCAAGGTCTTTTGTGCGAAAAAAGTTTAAATCTGTTGACCCTGCATCCAGAGTGGATTAAACTATGAGTCCTGCAAAAATAAAACATTAAACTAAGGTATTTATTTCCAAAAACATCACCTTTTTACAAGGAAACATCAAGAATGTGATTAGAACACTGTGCACGAGACTTTCTTTTCTGGATCCATTCAGTGTTGTCGCGACAGAATATCCAACAGTAGTCTGCCATCATATTTTCATTCCAGAAACCTTGGTACCGGTTTTCCATTGCTTGGATGTCTTGATGAAAACGTTCTCCTTGTTCATCACTTAAACCACCAAGGTTGTCAGGGAAATAAATCTAGGTGTGAGTGTACAAAATGGAGCTTCAATGACATTCGACAACCTAGGTCACGATAAGCAATGATCAAGTTCTCGACTCCATCTTTATAAGCTGATGACTTATTGTTCCCCAAATTTTTTAGCACAGCCAGGTGAAGCATCTCCAGACCTTGAGCTCTTGTTCCTTAAGACAGTTTCCAAAAGTCTGGTCTTTCATCAGTTGTCTAATTTTTGGGTCCAATAAAAATTCCTTCTTTCAGTTTGGCTGTAGTGATCTTGGGATCTTTTTCTGCCAAGTATCTAAACTAAAGCCTCTGAAGTCATTTTTCCCTATTTGTTTGATAAATGCCTTCATCAATCCCAACTTTATGTGGAGGGGAGGAAGAAGAATCTTTCCAGGGTCTACCAGTGGTATATGCTGGACACTGCCACTGCCTAGCTCATATGCGACTCTTGGACCCCATTCTCGTCTGCTGTAATGATGGTCTGTTGCTCTGCTGTCCCATAAACATAAAAAGCAACAGTACTTTGTGAATCCTCCTTGCAATCCCACCAGCATGCCAATAACTTTGAGATCCCCACAGATGCTCCAATTGTAACTGTTGTACTTGACGGCATCCAGAAGTATGCCCATGTTTTCATTAGTTTCCTTCAAGTGAACAGAGTGTGCAATGGGAATGCAAGCTTTCTGATTCCTGTTGTGTAGTAGGACAGCTTTCAGGCTTCTTTTGGATGAATCGATGAATATACATCATTCAGATGATGTGTACTTGAGATATGGTACTAAATAGACCATCTATATTGACGTTCCGCAACCTATGGGTCGTGACCCAATGTTTGGGTCGCGAAGGATTTTCAATGGGTCGCACGATCGCTTCAGAAATCGCGGGAAAAAAACTTTATCGACGATTTACTTCTCCCGACTGAACAGAACAGAGATCAAACGAACGCCGACACAAACGTTATAGTGTGGACTCTTCTACCGCGCTGTAACGATGTACCGCGATGTACCACGCGTGCATCCGGTCATTCAGATCATACGTTTAGTTACCGACATGCGAATGTCCATTGCTTTTCATTCAAAAGATTGAGCTGTGAGAGTAAGGTACTCGCCATGGCTGGAAAGTATCAGCCTGTGTTCCTGAACTATGGGTTCACCTTGAATATCGATAAGCACAATGTTCATCGACCACAGTGTGTGATATGCCTTGACGTGTTGGCCAACAAGTCCCTCAGGCCCCAAAAGCTGAAACGGCACCTCGAGAAGAAACACGGAGATCATGTCAACAAGTCGTGGGAGTTTTTTCTCTGGAAAGAATGCGAGATGAACAACAGCAAGTCAGTAATGAGTTCGGCTGTTTTTCCGTCAAAGGGACTGACCAAAGCCAGCTACCTGGTGGCGGAGAAGATAGCCAAAGAAAAGAAACCGTACACTATTGCGGGTAAATTTTTTGTTTTTTTTCGTAAAAGTATTTCACTGCATTGGCGGTTTGTAGGTTCATAAAGTAATACATGGCGCTGTAAGTATAGTTAAATTTAGTTTTTCATTTCGTCTTTAGAATATTGATGTCGGGTTCTTGCTTACTATTACTCGTCCAACAGATTGAAAGAGGACTTGATCGACATCGTGTCCGACGGTACACTTGAGACACTGTTCAGGAAGGACACTTTAGTAAAGTTTTGGCTGACAGTGTCATGAGTACCCAGAGATTGCACATCTCGTGGTAAAGTTCCTGATGCCATTCACGACGACGTGGATGTGTGAGGCAGGTTTCTCAACGGTGACATATCTGAAGTCCAAGTATCGCAACAAACTGGAGACAGTGGCCCTGTGCGCCAACCTGAGAATCGCATTGTCGCCGCTTCAAAGCCGAATCGATGATCTCGTAGCCAATATGCAAAGTCAACCATCGCACAGATGTGGATAATCCACATCTACAATGTTGCTAACGGAACATTTGA
The DNA here is from genome assembly GCF_964187855.1 of Myxine glutinosa. Lineage (NCBI taxonomy): Eukaryota > Metazoa > Chordata > Myxini > Myxiniformes > Myxinidae > Myxine > Myxine glutinosa. The sequence goes on from NC_136263.1 coordinate 104,940,070, forward strand.
ATTAGGCTTGTAAGTTTCACTTTCGGGTTTAATCAGTGAAAGTTGTTTATTTAATGTTGTTCATGATAACGGAACATTGAACCTGGATATAAGTTCAGATGCATATCGGGTTTTTTTCAGTAAAAGTTATTCTTGTTTTGTTTATCAGTTCATGTTACATTTTAAGTTCATCTATTCACGATGAAGATTAAAATAAAGTTCAAACACCTTTGCGTGTCACTTTGGTTAATTAAAGTTTTATTCTATTTCACAAAAGATACACCGCCAATGAATTTTGTGAGATTCATCTTCATCTTCATCATCTTCTTCATTAAATCTTCATCCGGATTCATCGTAGGGGCGGATTCATCTCTTCCGAAGCTGCTAACAAGGCAGGGAGTTTACGCCTGATTGGCTGACAATAATATCAAGTGGGCGGTGTCTGTGATCGAAGTCGCTGCTCATTCTCAAGGGGAGCGTGGTCTCTCGCTCTCTCTCTCTCCTCATGGTCGTGGAGATCCGTACAAAATAACAACAAAATAAGGACAGTGTTTGGTATGATTGTCGTCACTTTGCTTTATTGTTCAATTACGAATTGTACTACTGTACAAAGATGATGAACCGAACCCTTACCAAGATATTAACGTCATAAGCAATCGATATTTCCGTGACGGTTCGATGGGTCGCGACTGGATGCCTATGTTTTTTATTGGGTCCTGGGCTAAAAAGGTTGCGGAACGCAGATCTATATCATTGCAATAGCAAAGGGAACCATCAACTGTGAACATTCTCGCCAGAGCTTTATTTCTGCTGCGATAGTAAGATACTTTGACGCTGTTGTCGAGTAGTCCTTTCTCTTGGATTCTTGAGGCAATAAGTTCTGCCTTCTTTTTGGGAAGGACTAGATCTCTTATGAGATAATTGAGCTCCTCTTGGGTAAACACCTCTGGTCCAGCTGTTTCAACATCAGGATAGTAATCTGGATCAGCCACATCATTGTTTCCACCATCTGCACCTTCATCGCATTCCAAATTGTCAGCCACCGAAGCATTTCTGTCAATGGGGGGTATTGGAACAGGAATTGTGTTGTGAAGGATGGGTCTTCTTGCTGAGTCTAGGTTTGGGTAGATTATTTTATGTTTCGTTTTCTTAGAGAATCCAGCAATATAAACCAAACAAAAGTAGCAATCACTGTAATGATCTCTTGGTTCGCGCCATACCATCGGTACAGCAAACAGCAGAGATTTTTTTCTTCCATCATTCGAGCATGATGTGCAGATGTTGTGTGGTGCCCACGTCTTTTCTTGCTCTCCCAGTTGGCATCCAAAGTATAAGTGATAGATTTTCTTGAGATGCTTCATGATAGTGCGTCTTTGTGACTTGGATGTAAATGAGCCACTTACGTAACAAAAGTTGTCTGGTGAGTTTTTGCACTTTTTCGGCCTTATTGCTTCATTTTTGTGAATTTGCAAATTTCAGTGAGTTTTTGCAAATTTCGGCATTATTGCATCCATTTAGTTTCTGTAATTACCTGCAAAAAGCATAAAAAGTTATTAGAAAATGGGTTTGAGCAAAATAAGTCAGAAATATTAGATAAACCACCATAAAGTGCCAGAAATAAAGAAATATACTCTATAAAACTAATTAATTAAACTCTACACACCAGCAAACATTTTGCAAAATGTTTTGCTACCTCGGAGACATGCTGAATGGAGAAGGTGGATCAGACTCGGCAACGGTTGCTCGAGTGAGATGTGCATGGAAGAAGTTTCGGGAACTGAGTGGCGTGCTGATGAGGAGGAGAGTGTCGCTGAAGCTGAAGGGAAAGGTGTATGCTGCATGTGTGAGAAGTGTTATGATTTATGGGAGCGAGACATGGGTAATGAACGTAGAGCAGCAACGAAGGCTGGAAAGGGTGGAAATGCGAATGGTTCGATGGATGTGCGGAGTATCGTTGAGAGAGAGGAAGACAAATGATGAATTGCGAAAGATGATGGGAATATTGCCTGTGATTGATGCTGTGAAGAGAAACAGGTTGAGATGGTTTGGTCATGTGTTGAGGAAGGATGAAAGTGACTGGTTGAGAAGAGTGATGGAAGTTAATGCAGAAGGAAGTAGAGGACGGGGAAGACCGAGAAAGACTTGGCTAAAGATGGTGGAAGAAGAAATGCGGGCAAGGGGGTTAACAAGGAGAGATGCAGAAAATAGGGCAAAATGGAGAAGATTGTCATGGGGACCGCAAGGCTAACCCCCGCTCTAGCAGGGAAAATGGCCTTAAAATGCATGTTGTTGTTGTTGTTGTTGTCTACACACCATAAATATATTAAAAGCCGGTTATCATGAAAAGTATACGTGCCAGAAAAAAAGTAAGAACAGATTTGCAATCGGCATCCAAAAATCTATTAGAGGGACATATAAACATTCTTGATGATTTTTACTTTTTGGCCAGTGTTATATATAATTATTTAAAAAAAAAAAAAAAACACATTTAGAGGCCATTTTTCCCCGCAAAGCGGGGGTTGGCCTTTTTCGGGAACCATGGTTGTTGTTGTTTTTTGGTCCCCTTTTTGAAGCAATGTTTTACGGCCGGATGCCCTTCCTGACGCCAACCCTTTTTGCCGCCTTTAACGACAAACAGGGAATTACCAGTGAACTGGTACTCAATTAGCCGACCTCGGAAGGATGACAGGCTGAGTCAACCCCCCTGGCGTTAATTCAGCGATTGACCGGGATTCGAACCCAGGATCCAAGGATCCTAAGCCGGCACCCTAGCCGCTAGCCCAACACCAGGGTTATATATAATTATAGAAGTGTTATATATAATTCTCTGCCACCAAAGGTGGAAGGGTGTTATTTATTCACCCTTGTTTGTCTGTCTGTTTGTTTGTTTGTCTGTGAGCAGGATATCTAAAAAAAGATGAGGACAAATTGGGAAGAAACTTGGTGGACATGTTGAGAATATAACGAGGAATAGTTTATTCGATTTTGGTGAATATCTGGATCTGGATACCACAATTTTTGAAAATTATTCTTCACCAGGGAAAAAGGTAAGGCCAAAAACTACAGTCACATGAAAAAGTAAGTACACCCCATGTAAAGTTTTGACTTTTTCAACATATTTCAACGTACAGCTATTTGATCTTCATTTCAACAATATTGATAGATAAAGGTGATATAATATAACAAATATCATGAAACATTTACATTTTGTTTTCCATTCTATAATTTAAATACACATAAATGCAAATTTCGCATGTGGAAAAAGTAAAGTACACCCCTATATTTATCACTACTTCAAATACCTAAAATTAGAATCAGGTGCACCAGCTCAGGTGCAAATGATTAGAACATCGTCAGAGAGGATCTTGGAGGAACCTGTCTTATTTAAACCTCAGACATTTAGTTTGGTTTGCTCTTTGTTGTTGAAGTGTGCGGCGTCACCATGCCTATATCAAAAGAGCTCTCTGAGGCCTTCAGAAAGAAGGTTATAGATGCCTACGAGTCTGGGAAGGGATTTAACAAGATCTCCAAACAATTTGAAATCAATCATTCGACTGTCCGGAAGATCATCTACAAGTGGAGAAGATTCCAAACAACTGCCAACTTGTTCAGGCCAGGCCGCCCCAGCAAGTTCAGCCCGAGAGCAGACCGCAAGATGCTGAAAGAAGTCTCGAAGAACACCAGAATGTCATCACGGGACCTACAGGTAGCTCTTGCCACTGTTGATATCAAAGTGCACGATTCTACCATTAGAAAGAGGCTGCACAAATTTCATCTACATGGGAGGTGTGCCAGGAGGAAACCTTTGCTGTCCAGAAAGAACATCAGGGCAAGACTAAAGTTTGCCAATGAACACCTAGGCAAAGACCAGCACTTCTGGAACAATGTGCTCTGGACAATTTAATCAAAGGTAGAGCGATTTGGCCACAGTACCAGAAGACATGTTTGGCGAAAACCAAGGACAGCATTTGACCACAAGAACCTGATACCAACTGTAAAGCATGGTGGTGGAAATATTATGGTTTGGGGCAGTTTTGCTGCACCAGGGCCTGGGCAGCTCACCATCATAGAATCCACTATGAATTCTTCATTGTACCAGAGGGTGCTTGAGGATAATGTGAAGCCATCTGTTGGAAAGTTGAAGCTCAACCGAAGGTGGACCTTGCAACATGACAATGACCCTAAACATACAAGAAAATCCACCAAGGAATGGCTGAAAAGAAAGAAATGGAGGGTTCTGGAATGGCCAAGTCAAAGCCTGGATCTAAATCGCATCGAGATGTTGTGGGGGGATTTGAAACGAGCTGTGCATGCAATGATGAATTGCGAAAGATGATGGGAATAGAGCCTGTGATTGATGCTGTGAAGACGAACAGGTTGAGATGGTTTGGTCATGTGTTGAGGAAGGATGAAAGTGACTGGTTGAGAAGAGTGATGGAAATGAATGTAGAAGGAAGTAGAGGACGGGGAAGACCGAGAAAGACTTGGCTAAAAATGGTGGAAGAAGAAATGCGGGCAAGGGGGTTAACAACGAGAGATGCAGAAAATAGGGCAAAATGGAGAAGATTGTCATGGGGACCGCAAGGCTAACCCCCGATCTAGCAGGGAAAATGGCCTTTAAAATGCATGTTGTGTTGTTGTTCTTGTGCATGCAAGAAACCCCTCAAACATCGCACAGCTGAAATAATTCTGCATGGAGGAGTGGGCAAAAATTTCTCCCAGTCGTTGTCAGAGACTGGGAGACAGTTATAAGAAACGCCTACTTGAGGTTGTTTCTGCCAAAGGGGGCAATACCAATACCTCCGTTCTCAAGACCGAACTCTCTTATCTGTCTCCCTCTTCCAAATCCTGGTGGCGTCTGGTCAAATCTGTTTCTGGTGTTTATTTCCCCTCCATCCCCTCCCTCACCTCAAACGGCTACACGGCTGACTCCGCACGTGAAAAAGCTGAATGCCTCAACTCTGTGTTTGCCTCTAAATCTTGTGTCCCAAACCCATCCCTCTCTGTACCCAGTTGTACCCAGCTGCTCCTGTACTCTGTGTCCTTTCCTCCTGACAAGGTGGAAAAGTTTCTGTCAACCCTCGACTCTGATTCTGCAACTGGACCTGACGGCATCAGCCCACGGGTCCTAAAATCCTGTTCTTCCGCTCTTTCACTCCCTCTCTCTGTTCTCTTCACCCTCTCTTTTGCTCAAGGTCATCTACCATCTGCTTGGAAATCAGCCAACATCACCGCTTTGCACAAAAAGGTGCAAAAACAGATCCTAGCACCCACAGACCAATCAGCCTCCTCCCAATTATCAGCAAAGTCATGGAATCCATCATTGCTTCAGATATGAAATCTTTCCTCTTCTCCAATGGCTTGATCTCTGATCATCAATTTGGTTTCAGACCTGGTCACTCTACTCTGGACATGCTGCTTCTGCTTTCTCAACAATGGATGGAGGTCCTCAATGCCAAACAGGAAATTAGAGCTGTCTCCCTTGATATATCACGTGCCTTCGATACGGTCTGGGACCCCGCTCTGCTCACCAAACTCTCCTCCTTTGGTATCCATGGAAATCTCCACGCATGGCTGGCGGACTTCCTCTCTTGTCGTAGTCAACGTGTGGCCCTGAATGGGTTTCTCTCATCTCCTCTTCCTGTTCAGGCTGGAGTTCCCCAAGGCAGTGTTCTGGGCCCTGTGCTTTTTCTGGTCTTCATCAATGATCTCTCTGACTCTCTTGAAAATCCTCTCTATCTCTTTGCTGATGACTCTACTCTCTGTCGCTCCATTCCTCATCCCTCAGATCGGCAGTCTGCAGCCTCCTCACTCTCTGCAGACCTGGACAAAATCACAGACTGGGCAAACAAGTGGAACATGTCTTTCAATCCTGATAAATCTCACACTCTTACGATGTCTCTCCGAAAAGACCGACTGGACAACCTTCCCATCCACTTTCTGAATAATCCTCTCCAAGAAGTTCTGTCACTCAAGCTTTTGGGTCTCACTATCTGCCATGATCTTTCCTGGGAAAACCACATTTCAAATCTGGCCTCCAAAGCCAGTCGCCGACTGGGCATCCTCGGTCGTGCGAAGTCCTTCCTTGGCACACCTGAGCTCCTCACCACATACAAGGCTTTCATCCGCAGCTCGATGGAATACTGCTCTGCCCTCTGGGCTGGTGCTCCTGCCTCACACCTAGCTCGTCTTCACGCTGTTGAAACCAAAGCGTTCAGAATCATTGGAATCTCCCGCGATGAAGCTAACTCCAAGGGCCTTTCACTTACTCACCGCAGGCAGGTTGGTGGTCTTTCCGTCTTCTACCGACTCCTCTCTGGCCTTGCTCCCCCATCTCTCTCTGGGCTATGTCCCCCAAATATTCCTACAGGTCGCACAAGATCTGCCTGCAACCCTCTTATGGTTAAACTGCCAAAATCAAGACTCTCTGCTCACCTTCACTCCTTCATTCCTCTTTTCTCCCGCCTCTGGAACAAACTCCCTCACTCTCTTCAATCCCACTCCACCCTCCAGGTCTTTAAAACAGCTGTTCTCCACCATCTCTTATCTTCCCCCATCCAAAACCTTGATCTTTTCTACCCCTGCTAATTTCACCCCAAATCCACTTTTTTGAAATACCAACTTCTGTCCTGGAAGTCCTTGGTGTCCTTGTTTTATACTTCTCCCACCCCCCCCCCCCCCCCTCCTTTCCATGCCTCCTCCCCCCAAGCCCTCTCCCTCCCACACATCTCCCTGCTCTCAAATGTTATGTTTGTGTGCTTCCCCTTCTCTCCCCATCTTGTCTTCCGCTCCCTCTTTTTATATATTTTGTTTGTCTGGTTGATTTGTTTGTGAAATAAGTGTTAGCTCTTTCATGAGCGTCGATTCAGGATACAAAAAAAATAAAATAATAATTTTAGAGCCTGGGGTGTACTTACTTTTTCCACATGCCAAATTTGCATTTATGTTTATTTAAATTATACAATGGACTACAAAATGTAAATGTTTCATGATATTTGTTGTATTATATCACCTTTATCTATCAATATTGTTGAAATGAAGATCAAATAGCTGTATGTTGAAATATGTTGAAAAAGTCAAAACTTTACATGGGGTTGTTACGGATTCGTAACTTCCGTTATTGTGGTTTTCACCCACTTGACGTAGTTCTGATCTTATGTACTATTATTATCTTCAAAAGGTTTATTATTCAGGAACGGTTATCTAAAGTTAAAAAGGCTAACTTTAAATGATACAGGAAACCGACCCGGAAGAGGTGAGGAGGAAAAAGCGGCACGAGCAAAGTCGGAGAAGATGCATGACGTCAGCGCTCCGTAACGAGCAAGGTCTCCCGACAGCTGCGAGGGAATTTTGAGTTCCTTGAAAGGACATCCGGCGATAGGAAGTATCGCTGGAAGGGGATACATCTGCATAGTCAGATTTGGGCGCTGTGATTCCGACGAATCCTCGCCTCATCGAATCGGCTCAAGTAAGAGCCGTTGGCCATTTTGAACCCCGCGCTTCGGACACCTATGAAGGTTTTGCTTCGTGTCATCTTCACCCCAACATCCTACCGTCTGTCGGGGATGTGTGTGTGCGACCGTTTCGTCTCCCATTACGTTGCGGGTTGCTGAGTGAGCGGTGAAGGTGCGCCTCTGGAGGGCGCCCTTGTACAGTTTGGCGTGGCGATCTCCAAGGCCAAATGTACGCGCTTCGGATATCGACTGGAGAGCGAGATTCGGGCTTCGACCGGATTTCGTTCTATCAACCGCTGGAGTGAATCACATTCGCCTTGGGAAAAGTTATAGAGACATTGAGGAGTGTCCTTTCACTCGTGGGCAGAGCAGTGAGTTACCTGACTTTATATAAGATATATATAGAGTGCACTCTTAATGGCCATCTGTCATACCGTTATTCCTGTGTGTGATTTCTAATACAATTTTGTTCATTTATAATCATTGGTGTGAGTTTCACTATTGATTTTCAACACGGTAATATATTTTTCTGCCGGGGTTCCTCTCGGGGTTCGGAGGTTACCGAGACCAGGAGATTGTAGAGGACTCCGTAACAGGGGTGTACTTACTTTTTCACGTGACTATATGTAGCACGACCTTTCAAAACATTGTGGATAGATTTGGACGAAACCTGGTGGGCAGGTTTGTTGAACAACAAGGGCAAATTGATTCGATTTTAATGAGGATCCGGATCAGATAATTTTTAGTGATTCTTCACACCTAAAAGATAGGGCCAAAAATGATACATAGCGCAATATCTCAAAAGGTTGTGGATGGGTTATGACAACTTTCTGGATGAGTTAGGCAGTTGACATGAACAAACCAATATGATTTTGGTTAAGGTCTAGATGCAGATTCAGCCTATCATTGTTATACAATGTGTAAACTGCTCATCCTGGTGGAGGTATGCGCTCTACCGAGTGCCGTTCTAGTTGTTTGTTTGTCAATACATGTGTATTTTGTTGACTTTAATGCATTGTTGAACTGTACGGAATGAGTTGAAAACTGCTTGTTGTACTTGGGATGTCAGGAATGTTTTAAGCATAAACAAAGTCCTGGGGGTTCATGGTGGGGGAGGATGTAAATTCTCTATGTACATGTGTATTGTAGAGCACTGCCTGGTACGAGCTGATATTAAAATTCATGATAAAGTATGCCATAAATCCAGGGGGAAGGGGGAGGAACTGAAGGTGTGTGTGTGTGTGTGTGTGTGTGTGTGTGTGTGTGTGTGTGTGTGTGTGTGTGTGTGTGTGTGTGTGTGTGTGTGTGTGTGTGTGTGTGTGTGTGTGTGTGTGTGTGTGTGTGTGTGTAGGTTGTAGGTTGTAGGTTGTAGGTTGTAGGTTGTAGGTTGTGTGGGGAGTGGCAGTGGGTAGCAATGAATAGAAACTGACAGCACACTCACCTTTTGAAGAGGCCCTCTTACAGATATCACAATCACTACTCGTGTATTCAATCACCTATCCACATCCAAGCTCTCAGCCTGTCCTGCCAATGTCCACATAACCCTCCATCCCTAATGTTTCTCGGTACCTATCTAATTCCCCAATGCTTTTAGGTTTCTGTGCGACGACCCTTCCATGGATATCATTCCATGCATCAACTACTCTGAATAACACCTGCTTTACTACCATCCTATCTCTCCTATTCTTTACCCTCAGGTTTATGGTCCCTGGTACTGTCACTGTCCATTAATTTTGCTGTAAAAAGCTTTTCTGAATGATTTTTGTCTTTACCCTTCTTTATCTTAAACATCTCTGGAATCAGATCCATTTGTAATTGCCTCTTTACTAATGTATGGCATCCTGTTCCTTCAGGTGTTCCTTATAGCTTAAGCCAGCTCGCTTTAGAATACATCCAGTCACTCTACCCTCTCTATGGTAGCTATTTCCTATTCATATGTATAATTTAATTCATTCGACCCTCTCTATGGTAGCTATGCTATGTCCTACATATAATTGAATTCGTTCTACCCTCTCTATGGCAGCTATGGCAATCAAACGTGGACACAATAATTGAGGAGAGGCCTACACAAATTCCTGTACAGTGTTGACACTATCTCTTTTAATTTATAATTTATCCATCTCATTACAGCCTAAAACCCTAGTAGCTTTACCTGGAGCTGCCTGACACTGTGCTCTGTCACATGCTGTGTCACATGCTCCAAGACTGATCCTTGATTTATATAGTCCCTATTTTCATTATTCTTACCCTATCCCTTGCACTTTACATTTTCGAATGGATTTTCTGCATGTAAAAGCTGCCTTTGCCAGCTTTTTTCCAATCAATGAAAGTATCTAGATTTTCCTGAATCTCATCACCACCCCCTCTGGTATCTATCTACCTTACCTCCAACCTTTGTGCAATCTGCAAATTTATAAGCCCTACTTTTGACCTCACTGTAAAATTGATATGTGATATTTTAAATAATAACGGTCCTACTACTGATTCCTGAGACACCCCTCTACGTTAACCTCCCAGCCAGACATCCTTCCACTCACAGCCACTCTTTGTTCCTTATCACTAAGCCAGTTTCCTGTCCAGTTAGCTATTCTGCCAGCCATTCCTCAATCCATAACCGTATCAAATGTCTTCTGAAAGTTTTGATACCATGTTCTCTGCACTTCTCTCATTTCCCCATTAGAAAGCTGCTTCATATTCCTCCAATAAATCTGTTTAAAATAACCTCCCATTTATAAATCCAATCCAACTCACTTTAATTCGTTGTAATTTATCTAAATGGTTCCTCATCTGAGCCCTAATTGATGTCTCTCATGTATGCCCCACAACTGAAGTTAAACTACCAGGTCTTTCCTCTAACTTTTCTCTGGATCCTGAAGATATCAACTAAAATCGTGCTTATCTGCTTTGCCACTTCCCTCAATTCTTTCGAAGCAGTGTTTTCTGACTCCTGAGCTTTATCTTCTCTTAAAGCTTTTCCAACTGTTTCTTTACCTCCTTCATATATATTCCTACCTGGAAATATTTGAAAATCCCTTCTTCACCCCTGAGATTGATTCTCTCATTTACTGGTAATTCCCCTGACTGTTTTTTATGAAGCAAAGTAACAGTTTAATAAACCTGCAATCTCTCTTTCATCCTGAACCAATCTCCCATGCTATCCTTCAATGAACCCACATTTGCAATGAACTGCTGTTTACTTATGTGCTTAACTTAAAAATGGACTTTGATAATGTTTTTGTATTCTAGCTATATAATTGTTACATACCTGATCTGGGGGTAAATTGGGGCATAGTTTAAAATCGTTATTTCGTAGTTCATGTTCGAATCTTACTATAATTCACCAAATGTCTGTCTGTCCGTTCGAAGGTATCACAAAAACGGCTCAACCGATCGCAACGATATTTTGGGTGGGTATTCCTGGGACCCCTGGGAGTAAAATAGGCGATATTGTTTTTCCAAGTTTTCCAATTTTCCAGTTTTTCCAAACATGATGGAATAATATTTACCGATATGAACAGTGATGTGGCTTTTGTTGAAATTCTACAAATACTGTTTATTCTATGTACCAGGAGAGAGTAGATCGACTCCTGACGAACTCTTCCTATATAAACGTGCGGCTCCGAATTAACATGGCAGCGTGTGCAAAGCGACTGAGAAACAGGTGTAGCGGCCGCTTCCGTGTTAGATTCAGCACGCACTCTTCACACATAAACGTGCGACTGAGAAAGACGTGTAGCGGCCGCCTCCGTTTTGCAGAATTCAATCTTTTTTCAAAATGGGCGCCATGTACTGTTTAGATTTTGATGATTTTCGTGTGATATGATTCAACGGATGTTTATATGAATCGTTTAAAATAAAAAAAGCCTTCAATTTCTGATATTTTGCCTTTTCATTTGGGCCTCCCAATTGAAGCCCCGCCCATAGGGCGGGTATCGTTGCTCGTAAGTGTAATGCAATTCCCGTGATGGATAGTTTCGACTCCTGATCTTCTGTACCACAGTGTGTTTCTAAGCATTCCCTCCTTACATTCTTGAACTTTCCGCAATACATTGTACATCTATCTTTATGTACTTTCCCATTCTGAGGAGCTTGCAGCAATTAATGGCCTACAATGTGGAACAACTGGGCCAAAGTTCACGACGGATTTTGGGATTACCAGCTCAACTCCCTGCCCCTGATGCGGCCCTCACTTTTGGGATTACCAGCTCAACTCCCTGCCCCTGATCCAGACTTCACGCAGGATTCCTGCCTCAACTCTGTACCCCTAATGCGCACCTCGCTCTCACGATTCCCAGCTCAATTCCATGCTCTTGACAGGGACCTCATTCTTGGGATTTCCGACTCAGCTGAACTGATGCAGCACCAAGGTTGTGCTCAAATCCTCACCTGGTGCACCAAGGTTGTGCTCAAATCCTCACCTGGCGTGATGTCCCGCTCATCCCTGATTGTCTCTCGATGGAATGGCTCGGATCGTCGGGTACCCACAAACCCTGGTTGGGTCGTCGGGATTTTGGAATCTCATTGGTTGGCATGCTTCCGGTTTCCAGGGAGTTTGATCACACCATGTGGGCTTCACCAGACAACCAGAGCTGAGCCCATGAGCCCTTTGACGTCATGCCAGTTTGAATTTCAAATGGCTTCACAAAATATGATTAATAAACGAAAAGTCATGACAGGAAGGGATAGCTAACAGCAAAATTACAAAGGAATAAAAGATGGTACGTACTAAACACTCAGGTCCTTGGCAACACTAATTGGCATAATTACAAGTTTCATCAAGTGACGAAACAGACCCATAAGTGAAGGAGGTGTGTCGTGTTGGGAACCTCTGACACGTATTTACTACCTTTTGTACCAGGTCGAGGCTCATATAAGAGCTAACGCATATAATATATAATAAAGGAAGCGGGAGACAAGATGGGGAGAGAGAGGGAAGCACAACAGTAGGAAACAAGGACAGCAGCAGAGCAGTTGAAGGGAGATGGCCGGGTGGGCTACACAGGATAAACAAGATGGACAGTTGGACACTGCAGGAGCTTTCAGGATAGAAAACGGGGAATTTGAAGGAGGTGGGTATGGGGTGGATTAACGGGGGTGGAAAAGATCATGGTTTTGGATAGGGAAAGATATGAGTTTGTGGTGGTGGACAGCTGTTTTAAAGACGTGGAGGGAGGATTGGGATTGAAGAGAGGATTACTCTAGAGGCAGGAAAAAAGAGGGATCAAAGAGTGAAGGTGAGAAGTGAATCTTGATTTTGACGGTTTCACCATAAGAGGGTTGCTGGCAGACCTCGTGCGTCCTGCAGAAATATTTGGGGAACAAAGCACAGACAAAGCAGGGGGTGCAAGGCTGGAGAGGAGTCTATAGAAGATCGAAAGACCACCCACCTGCCTGCTGTGAGAGAGCGAAAGGCCCTCAGAATCATCTTCACCATGGGAGATTGGTCTGTAGTTGCAAGGATCTGTTTTTGCACCTTTTTGTGTAAAGCGGTAATGTTGGCTGATTTCCAAGCAGATGGAAGATGACCTTGAGCCAAAGAGAGGGTGAATAGAATAGAGAGAGGGTGTGATAGAGCAACAGAGCAGGATTTTAGGACCTGTGGGCTGATGCCATCTGGTCCAGTTGCAGAATCAGAGTCAAGGTTTGACAGCCATTTCTCCAGCTTATCGGGAGAGAAGGACACAGTCCAGGAGCAGCTGGGTACGACTGGGTAAGGTGAGAGACCGATGGGTTTGGGTTACAAGATTTTTTTCATGTGTGGCGTCAGCTGTGTGGCCGTTTGAGGTAAGGGAGGGGATGAAAGGGGAACAAACGGCAGAAACAGACTTGACCAGACACCACCAGAATTTGGAGGAGGGAGATTGGTTTGAGAGCACAGATATATTGTTTCCTGGCTCTCCTGAGGATAGACACACACTTGTTCCAAGCTTTGTGAAAGGAACTGAGATTACCTTCAGTTGGATTTGCCTTCCAGGAGGTGAAGGCAAGTTGTTTTAGGGGAACTGCTTCACCACAAGCTTCAGTGTACCATGGGTGGGAGGAAGAGTATGACAACTGAAGACAAGATGGAATAAATCTGTGCCTGAGAAAAAATTTCTTTGGTAGCATTCCCAGGTAGGGTTGATGTCAGAGACAGTGGAAATGGGAGACCAGTCTAGAAGTTTGATGGCTGCGTGAAGACCATGCCAGTCGGCCTGGGTGAAATGCCAGACAAGTCGGCGCTGAGGTGGCTCTCTGAGGACGGCCAAAGAGATGTCCACTTTAACAAGCATATTATGAGATGAACCAATTGTGACAGAAGATGAACATCATACATTTTCAGGGAAATTCGTGATAACCAAATCCAGAAGAGATGGTGTACCGTTGACTGAGATCCGGGTCAGGAAATTGACAGATTGTGTCAGTCCCAATGAGTCGCAGAAGTATTTTGCCGAGGTGCCATGCCAGGTCCAAGAGGTACCCACACCCAGCCAGCTGGCATGATGACAATTGAAGTCACCACATATGAATAAGAGTTGTAGGAGTGGATAGAAATTGGTCCATGTTGTCAGAGTGCAATGCAAATGGAGTCATCACTGTTTGGTGGACAGTACAACACATATAAACAAAAGGTGGGAGTGTAGGGAAAGCTGTAGCCAGAGGTACTCATGGGGTTTGGGAGGTGGTAAGGGCAGTTTATGGAGAGTGACAAATCGAGTTTTTTTCATGTACAGTGAAACTCCACCACAAGGACCAGGCTCAGGTCTATCATACTGAAGGAGGGAGTAACCAGGGAGAGATACGAAGGAGTCATGGATGTCTTGAAGGAGGAAAGTTTCTGTTAAGCAGATTAAGTCTGGTTTGTCTGAAGCAACCTGTATGGAGAGACAAGTCAGGTTTGTGCAAAGGCCCCGGATGTTTGAGGTCCATACCATTAAAGAAGAAGGAGGAGGAACATTGGGTACAAGAGAGGGGAGGGGTGGGTTAGGGTAAAATGAGGGAGAGGAGGAGGAGGTAGGAAGAGCAGTTGACAGTGTGTCGGAGATTGCAGAAGAGCAAGGAGAGAGGGCAGGGTGAGGAGGACAAAATACTCGGTGGTGATGGGATGAGGCACAGTGAGGAGTAATATGAGGTGTGGTGGAGCAGAGGGAAGTAGAAGATTGGAGGAGGTGGACGAATGAGTTGGAAGAGAGAGTAAGGGGGAGGAGGCAGCTTTGTGGATGGGTTGTGAGGCAACTTTGAGGATGAGGGGTTAGTGGGAATTTTAAGGGGAGGGGTGAGGAGGGAGATGTGAAGGGGAGGGGTGAGGAGGGAGATGTGAAAGGGAGGGGTGAGGAGGGAGATGTGAAGTGGAGGAGTGAGGAGGGAGATTAGAAGGGGAGGGGGGAGATTGGGGAGGGAGATTAGAGGGGAGCGGTAGGGGGAAGGTTGTGATGAAATGAGGGTAGTAGGGAGTAGAGGGAGGTGACATGGAGTGGGACGCTGGTAAGAGATAGGGTTGATAGGGCACCGGCGAGAACAAGAAGAGGGGGGAATACTTCCCCACGTTTTCCAGTGCAGTGAGGTATTTTGAATTGCACAGCGAGAGGTATTTTGAAGAGGTCTTTTGAATTACACGTTTGAATAAGGATAGTAACATGGACCCCCTGGTTACTCCCATAGGGAGTGTGTCCTTCCTGTATGTATACTCTGTGTTAGATCTCCTCTCCAGTGTAAAATCCATGGCTTGGTCATCAAACTATATTTGAAGGATTGACAGTGTAAAATAGATAGATATTATACTGGATATGCACTGCAATACATATATTTTAGGAATCTGCAGTTTGTTCTATACAAGATTGAGGCTCATGGAAGAGCAAGGAGAAAGAGCATATAAACTGACTTGGGCAGCGGGGCAAATCCTGGATACAAAAAGCAAGGAAAATAATGAACAGGAAAAGAGGGAGAAATCAAGAAAACACTGCAACTTGTAAGAAGGTTTGGTTAGGAAGGAGTAATGAGGGTAAAACAGATTGTGGGTAAGGTTGGTGGGTAACATGAGAGGGCGGTATAACGCCTAGTGCTTGAAGCCCTGAATGGAAGACTTGAATGAATGGAAGCCCCCACCTCTTGGAGGAAGTTCTACATACAAGAGAAGCGAGGAACAAAAGTTGAGATGTGCAGATTTTTTTCAGTTTTCACCAGGAGCGGGTAGCCGGAACAATGCATACATCCTGGAGTTGTTGGGGAGGGAGATTGTTGGGCTGAGAGGAGTGCAAGCATATCCAGAGGAGAGGTGGTAAATAACAGAGAGGCCACCGACCAGCCTGCAATATCAGAGCAGCAGACCTTGTGCTTTAGCCTGATTGCGGCAAATTCCAATCATGTAGAGAGCTTTTGATGCCACAGAATCCAAGAGAGAAAGATATGATGCTGGGAGAATAATATCCGCTGAGCTATGAACAAGGTCCTTGTGGGCTGTGAGTAGTTCTGATTTTTCAAGGAAACACATGGAATGACAGGTTTCCCAGTCTGCAACTGGTTTTGAAGGTAAGTCTTTTATATGGGTGGCTCAGTTGAGGTCACGGCTGATGATGATGACTATAAATTCAAGAGGCTGAACCTCTTTCAGTGGCTGACCGTTAAATAGATAGGTGGATCTTTTTGACTATCTTTCCTGAAGTGAGTCTGATTTGTGTTTTTGCAGGATTTAAGAACGTGTTTAATTTATCAAGCTCACATCGAATCAATTCCAGATCGGCAGATAGTGACGCAGCTGCAGTCTGCCTATTCTTGGGATGGGGTACTGTACGACACAAGCGTGGAGTTATCTGCAAAAGGGAAGATGGGGTTTTCCAGAGTAGTGGAGAGGTAATTTCCGTCGATGAGGAACAAGGTTGGACCCTCTACACTTCCGTTAGGCACTCCAGCCTCCACTGAGAGAGGAGAGAGTTCCATTGACATCAATGTGTTGACTGTGTGAGTGGAGGAAGTTAGCAGTCCTGGAATGAAGACTGCTTTGGCCTGCAAAGCAGGATGCCAGACTTTGTTTAATGCCTACAATATGTCCAGGGAAACGGTCCTGGTATCTTATTTGAGATTTAATGCCTCTATCTCTCATTGAGAGAGGAACAGTAGCATGCATATCCAGTGTTGAGTGACCAGGAGGGATTCCAAACTGACAGTCGAATTGAGTCGATTTGAGTACCAGCTTGCTGGGATGAATGATCCCGGTGTGTACCCCGGTTTAGAATAGGTACACCGTATCCCTGCGCATCGTAAGAGGCGACTAAGGGTTGGCGCCAGGAAGGGCATCCGGCCATAAAAACATTGCCTCAAACAGGGAACCATGATTGTCATGGGGCCCGCAAGGCTAACCCCTGCTCTAGCAGGGAAAATGGCCTTAAAACGATCATTCATTCATTCATTCAGTCGAATATCCGGCTGTTTGAAAAGAGCAATAATGATGCCATTGATGGGGCGAAGATGGAGGAACTTAACAGAGGGAAGAAGTAAGCTGGGAACATCATGTTTTAACAGGTTATAAATAGCAACACAAAAATAAACATTTGAGAATCAATAAGGCTGAAATACTTGGTCTTACATAGCTAAATATTCATTTACATTTTAAAATTAATGGGACTACTGATGTCATTCTTGTTCATGGATGGTGTGGCAGGATGGCCTAGACTCTTGAGGTACGCACACATGCCTCTGAGCTGTTTAGCCTGGGTTTGAATCTCAGCTTAGCTATAAACTGTGATCCTAATGTAGCACAGGCAGGGTGATTCATCGATGTGTGCGCCGTCCCTCGGATGGAGGTTAAATGGGTATCCCGTCTGCCAGCATCAGTTGGTGGACATTGGAGGTCCCATGGTGTTGTTCGTGAAGAGTAGGTGAGCTATCCCCAGCACCATGAACAAATTTCAAATTACTGCCCTAACCTTTGTCGAACGTCTGACCTGGCTTGCCAGTTTGTGAAAGACCTAGGCCAAGCCTCCTTGGGCCAAACCCACAAGACCATGCCAATAATTTTGGCCATTAAAGAAGAAGAAAATTCAATCTTGTGTTGCAATAATAGCTTTAATGTAAAATGTCAGCTGGAGTGTGCTTTTTGTATTCTCCAGCTTCTCAATTTAATATTGTTTAAGAGTCATGCGATAGCTATAAGTCATATGTACTCATAAACATGTGTTTAAGTTCATTGCCGAGTGACATATTCGTCATGTTCTGCAGAATCCTCAGCACCGGAATGGATCTCGTAGCCCACCAGTACGCTACGTTGAGGGTGACCTGGTATGGGCTAAGGTGACAGGTTATCCCTGGTGGCCCTGTATGGTGGCCCAGGACCCCAAGGCTTGTACACATACGTGGATAAAGGGTGAGAACATGATGGGGAGAGTGTGCATCTGCATATTTCTTTGAAAGTTGAAATTATCTTATAAAACATAATACTTGCATCAAACAGGATATATTGTGCAGAGTAGTAGGTATAAGAATATGGTGAAAGAAAGAACAAGTGTAATAATATCATAAAGTTAATTCTGCTTTGGCATCTCTCTTCCATGAAAGCAATTTGATTATTTGACTGCCCTTCGTCCCTTCCCCCACCCTTTTGTGCTTCACAGGGTATGGCAAGTATCTCGTTCGACAGTACCACATTCGTTTTCTAGGTTGCGTAGAAGAGCACACCTGGGTATCAGAAAACAGCACTTTGCGTTTTGTGGGCTTACATCAGATTGACGAGCTTGCTGGAGAAGGAGCACGTGCTGCTCTGGCTAGAGGCGAGAGGTCAAAGGTGAGGGAGTAGCACAACATTTTAAAAATAAATGTACAGGCTGGACAGCAAGTGATACTTTTTTTTTTCTTTAGTTTCTAAAACTTGAAATACATTTAGCATTTTTTGGCTTTCAATGACAACCTGAGTCTGACTCGTAGACTGAAAATATTAAATTTCGTGAAAATGAGAGAAAAGGTAACCGTAACCATTCACACCTTCCAAACCTTGTGTACAGTTATCATGCAATACTTGGGCATGGCAATTTTTTTCAAATATTATACCGGATGCAAGCACCAGTCACATGAAGCAGGTTGAGGGCATAGCAAAGCTACATAGTTTTCTCTATAGTGGAAAAAAGGGAGGATACATAGAAAAAAATCTGAATGTTTTTTTCTTTAAAAAAAAATTGAGGGTGTTAGCCCCTTTGTATTAGAATCGTTTATTTATCCCCATGAAGGGCAAAACAAGTTGTGAAACACTTTTATGGATAAGTGCTTTTACCTTCATTGGATGACAAGAAAACATATTGACATGAACAATGTTGCACACATGTGCAGTCCACGACACTTTGGAGCATCACTGGCCCACTGTGGATGGGTTTCCCACACCACCATTAAAAAGGTTTCCAGGTCTGTCTCATTACCAGAGTCAACCTGACAAAGTAATCCATTAATTTACTTGTGGTAATGTATCACCACCCATAATATTGCCTTCATTTGTAAAATGGTGCTCAGTGGCATTGGCATTTGGATTTTATTATTTTGTATGCAACCTATGGTTGCTGGGTTGCATCATTACTGGGAGCGCAGCCATGCTGCTGATGCAGTGTCTCCTATTCCCAGTAAGCTGGTACTCATTTTTCTGACCTCGAAGGATCACGGGCTGAGTCAACGCACCTGGTGTTATTCAATAGCACCACAGGGCTCAAACTCAAGACCCTCATATCTTAAGCCAGGCACCTTAACCGTTAAGCCAACACCAGGCTTACTGGCATTTGGCTGAAAGACACGTGGGATTGTATTGATGGTGAAAGCAGGTGTTCATAAACAAAAAGTAGAACGACACTCAGTAGAGCGCATACCTCCGCCAGGGTGAACAGTTTACGTTTTGTATCCCACTGATTGGCTGGGAACTGGATCCGGACCTGAACCAAAATCGAATCGGCCTGTTCTTGTCACAACCAATTCATCCACTTAGTTTTGTTATAACTTGTCCACACCTTTTTGAAGTATCATGATGTATTTCTTTTTGGCCCTATATTTAAATGGTGAAGGATCATTAAAAATTTTAAAAAATTCTCATATCTGGATCTGGATTCGGATCTTCACCAAAATGGAATTGATTTGTCATTGTCACACACCAAACCTGTCCACCAATTTTGGTTGAATCCGTCCATAACTTTTTGAGATAGCCTGTTCACAGACAAACCGACAGGGGTGAAAACTTAACCTCCGTCCACCTTTAGTGGGCAATGAATAAAAAATCAACCAATGACACTCCCTATTAACAATAATTGACTAATCTGCTCACTTATCACAAGACAGTACACAGTAGGAAGCATCTTCTATCAATCATACTATTTCATCCAAATAGGATGATTGATAGAAGATATCATTCAAAATTGAACCTTAACTAACAAGGCATTCTGCAATGTGTTTTGTCATGAAGACATCTTACAGAAACTCATATCAACTTTCCATTGGTAGGCAAGCCCAGAATTTTACTTGTATGACTATGATTCTTCACTGGCATGATTGGTAATCGTCTCGCAATCTGATCAATTTATATTGATTAGAAAAACACAAATAAAATCAAAGTTTGCGATATAATTGAAAATGACAACTATAAATGCCATATAAATGTAAGGCTTCCTCCACTAAATGATGCTTAGACATTTATTCTGTTTGATGATACTCATCTGATTTGCCTAGGATGAAGGCCTTGGTGCAAGTTGGATGAACGACAAATGAATTGAATAATTTGTGCACTTAGTCTTGATGGTATTGCTTGCTCGGTCAGTTCGTTTAAACAAGTCTAATTGTCGCCTATGCGTGCTCAGCACAACAATCCAAAGTTGTTTCTAAAAGCTGTTGTATTTTTACTGTTAACAATAATTTATTGAAATTGAAGAGTAGACAATGGTATAAAACAAAGGTAATTGTACACAAATGTCCTTGAGAATTTTTGCCCAAGCCTTGATGGTATTTTAACTTGGATTCCTTGCATCACGGTGTGTGATCAGAATGGAACACCAAACAGGCGAAATAACCCTCGACTTATTTGACAAAGACTGATAAAATTGCAGTATTTTACTGGTGAGGTGCAGGTTAAAAGGCCAAGAGAAGAGATGGCTTTGTAAAATTCTTCCACACTGTCGCAGTGTCGCATCCTCCAGAGATAATGGATATTAATAGTAATAAATATTATTATCAACTTCGAAGGATTCTGCTTGTACTGCCTGTGATATTCAGCAGGTTCTTTCCCATCCCAGGTTTTCTGAAGGCATGTAAGGGTCAATAACAGAATTAATCATCGTCACATGTGGGGCATGCATATGACCTCGTCCCCGAGTCATTTGTGTTCCAGCTGGGGTTTTAATGTTAATCTGACAACAGACACCAACTTGGGTTCTAGAAATATGGAATGGAATATTGCTGCATTCTGGTAGATTTGAACCCACTATATCTGGGATGCTGATCCAGTATAATCATCATTTCACCAATATACTGTACTCCCAAAAATATGCAACCTCATGTAGGTACAACATCAATTCGTATTTATATTAACTTATTTGAATTGGTTGGTGGTTGGGTTTGTATGTCGACAATAGTTGGATAAATGAAAGGAAATGAAACTTGATTAAATATATATATATTTTTTGTATACAAGATCGAGGCTCGTTTAAGAGCTAACATTAATCACAAAAAAACAAACTGACACATAAAACATATGATTAAAGGGTGCGGGAGACAAGATGGGGGAGAGAAAGGGAAGCACACAAGTACAACAGTAGAGAACAGGGACATCGGGAGATCTGTGGGAGGGAGAGGGCTTTGGGGGAGGAGGCATGGGAAGGGAAGGGGTGGGGATGGGAGAGGTATAAAACACATGGACACTGCTAGGACTTCCAGGAAAGAAGTCGGTATTTCAAAAAAGTGGATCTGCGGTGAAATTAACGGGGGTAGAAAAGATCAAGGTTTTGGATGGGGAAGATAAGAGATGGTGGTGAACAGCTGTTTTAAAGATCTGGAGGGATGAGTGGGATTGAAGAGAGTGAGGGAGTTTGTTCCAGAGGCGGGAGAAAAGAGGAATGAAAGAGTGAAGGTGAGCAGAGAGTCTTGATTTTGGCAGTTTCACCACACGAGGGTTGCTGGCAGATCTTGTGCGACCTGTAGGAATATTTGGGGGACAGAGCACAAACAGAGCTGGGGGAGCAAGGCTGGAGAGGAGTCGGTAGAAGATAAAAAGACCACCGACCTGCCTGCGGTGAGTGAGTGAAAGGTCCTCGGAGTTAGCTTCATCGCAGGAGATTCCAATGATTCTGAAAGCTTTGGTTTCAACAGCGTGAAGCCGAGTTAGGTGTGAGGCAGGAGCACCAGCCCAGAGGGGAGAGCAGTATTCCATTGAGCTATGGATGAAAGCCTTGCATGTGGTGAGGAGCTCATGTGTGCCAAGGAAGGACTTCGCATGACGGAGGATGCCCAGTCGGCGACTGGCTTTGGAGGCCAGCTTGGAAATGTGGTTTTCCCAGGAAAGATCATGGCAGATAGTGAGACCCAAAAGCTTGAGTGACAGAACTTCTTGGAGAGGCTTGTTGAGAAAGTAGATGGGAGGGTTGATCAGTTGGTCTTTTCGGAGAGACATAGTAAGAGTGTGAGATTTGTCAGGATTGAAACACATGTTCCACTTGTTTGACCAGTCTGTGATTTTGTCCAGGTCTGCAGAGACTGAGGAGGCTGCAGACTGCCGATCTGAGGGATTAGGTATGGGGCGGCAGAGAGTGGAGTCATCAGCAAAGAGATAGAGAGGATTTTCCAGAGTCGGAGAGATCATTGATGAAGACCAGAAAAAGCACAGGACCCAGAACACTGCCTTCGGGAACTCCAGCCTGAACAGGAAAGGGAGATGAGAAATTAATTCAGAGCCGCACGTTGACTACGACCAGAGAGGAAGTCCAAGTCCAAGCAGAAGTGGATACCATAAGTGGATACCATAACAGGAAGTCCAAGCAAGCCATGCGTGGAGATTTCCATGGATACCATAGGAGGAGAGTTTGGTGAGCAGAGCGGGGTGCCAGACCGTATCGAAGGCATGTGATATGTCAAGGGAGACAGCTCTGATTTCCTGTTTGGCATTGAGGACCTCCATCCATTGTTGAGACAGCAGAAGCAGCATCTCTAGAGTAGAATGACCTGGTCTGAATCCAAATTGATGATCCGAGATCAAGCCATTGGAGAAGAGGAAGGATTTGATGTCAGAAGCGATGATTGATTCCATGACCTTGCTGATTATTGGGAGCAAGAATACAGGCAATTAAAAAAAATAGATTTGATTGAATCAAAAGCTCAGTACCCTGTGATTGGTGAAATACAAGGACAACCAATGTTTGAGTTTTAAGTTGATCCCTGTATGTTTTGCAGCTGCTTCGTTGCTACCCAGGACGGCTGCGTGCGCAGTGGGAGGCTGGGCTGGCAGAGCTGGTGCGAGCAGTAAGTCTCACACCTTCAGAACGCATTGACTGCTTCTCACTGCCTTGTGTTGCGGGTGTCGTCCCCCTGGCTGCCCCTGTCTCTCCCGTTGGCCCACCTATTTTACCGGGCCATTTTTGCAATGATGGACCTGCGGTGGAGGATATTCCGGCCTCACCTATCCCATCGGTACTTGACACTGAAGAGAAGGCGGGATCTAAGGCCACCCTTAATACCACGATGCTTGCGGCCATGGGATCCCTGCATCATGGAAACCTGCATGGCGTGACTGCCGAGTTCCAGTTTGACCGAGACTGTGGCCTTACCATCATGCCGTATGTAGCCTCAGTGGTCTCAGCAGCACCTACAGCAAATTTCCAGTATGACCTATACCAAACAGGCAGGCATGGACTTGGTCATCTTTGTGACCGGAGGTTGTCTGGAATCGAAGAACAAGCAAGAAGTGTTAAAATGGAGTATGAAAATATGTTGCTAAAAGCAGAAATGCCTACTCCTCACCGAACACTATCAAGTGGTGGTATTGTCCAGTCAAGGCTTACCATGTTTGGGAATTTTTGCAAACAGCATCAAGAGAAGGTGTGGCCTTAGACCTGTATGCTGCTACATTACATTAATTTTTTTGGAACATTTGCAGTTTAAGTATCTTTTTATGTTGAGAGTTATAACCACAAAACCTCCGTTCCCATCGTCATTGCTTTTCTGCATAGTTGGCTTCAGAGCATCCAGATGCTAGCGAAGAGGAAGTCAACCTGATCTTAAGTGCCCAGTGGGAAACTCTTAAAGAGAAAGAGCGGCAACACTACAAGTTAACTTCTGGTACTCTTGTCAGTTCTCAAGGTAAGCACATGCTTTTAAGATTTTTCTTTTTCTTTGCTCTTTGTTTTGTACATGCAAACAAAATGTAAAGACTAAAATTAGATAGTGAGAGAATGGATAAGGGGAGATACACATGTCATGGAGCTGTGAGTAGGAGTGAAGACGATACAGCCTGACTTGGTGCTTTTGGACCATTACACAAAAGGGGCAGTGTGCAATTGCCACAGGGATTTGCAGAAGTTTATATCAACATCAGTCCTTGAAGTTTCATCATTCAGACAAATGATGGTTAATATTGTAATGGTCGCTGGACTCAGACCAGAATCCTGATGAACCATTGTAACGGTGAACCACCGGTTGGTTACGTGGTATAATCTGCCACCTGCATGATCCCCCTTTTTGCGACGGAATGACCAAAGAGACCATGCACCTCCCGCTGTGAAAGCCAAACGGATCTTTACTTAGGTTTCCGGAGCACAGAAAACTCTAATGACATTGTGCCGCTGCGAAAGTTTCCTCGTTTGTTAATACTTAGGCCGAGCGGACTCTAAATAATCGCTTCGCGTGTTTATTTGACCTCGTGTTGAGGGTTGGCACAATTTTTCAATGGTCGTGGACTTGCTCACGCCGGAGTTACAATTGCAATGAAATTGACCGCAATGAAATGGGCCACCACCAACACACAAATGATGAGAACAGGTTTTAATAAATGAACAATGAAAGGGAACAGAGAAGAAGGGAACTTATTGAAGAAATATAAAGAAATACTTATTGAAGTTTAAAGAAAGAAACGCTCAACCATGATGTTATCTCATTCGACCCACAGATAGTTAAGACAAAGGGGAAAACAGGACACAAGCTAAAACTTCTCACACCGGTCCTGGCTTGGATTCCGTCCTGGCTTGGATTCAGTCCTGGCTTGGATTCCGTCCTTGCTTGCAGTCAGTCTTGGTCTGGGTTTTGTCTTGTCCAAATTACTCCCTGGCACGGACCTCGGCACCTCGAGGACACACCAAACATGCCTGCCACATTTCCCGAAGCTGATCTCAAACTCCAACGACAATGGCAACAACGACAATTCTCCCCTTGTGTTTCCAGTGCCACACCCCTCCACGGTCACTCACCCTGTGACCGCTGGTTCATTGGCCCTGCCCATGGACTGAATTGTGCCATGACACGCCCACTGTTGCCAGTGCAACCAAGGCGGTCTTTGCACACAGTGCGTGGCCACGAGGGGTCAGGAAAACTGGGCACACTTGCTGGTGGGCCTGGGCCTACAGTTATGTTATGGAAGACATGTAGGACAAATTACAAAGGGATTATCAGGGGGTTCAAGAAGGAAATTGGGAAGGAAGAGTGGAGCTTAGACACATGGAGAGGGAGGGGAACCACAATTATTGCTTCTGATACATCCTTTGACATGTTCCCTGTCATTTCCACATAGATACTACACTCCTTAGTCCCTGTTGTTGGGCTAGCGGCTAGGGTGCCGGCTTAGGATCCTAGGATCCTGGGTTCGAATCCCGGTCCATCGCTGAATTAACGCCAGGGAGGTTGACTCAGCCTGTCATCCTTCCGAGGTCGGCAAATTGAGTACCAGTTCACTGGTAATTCCCTGCTTGTCGTTAAAGGCGGCAAAAAGGGTTGGCGTCAGGAAGGGCATCCGGGCGTAAAACATTGCTTCAAAAAGGGGACCGAAAAACAACAACAACCACAGTTCCCGAAAAAGGCCAACACCCGCTTGCGGGGAAAAATGGCCTCTAAAGGTGTTTTTTTTTTTTTTTTATACATCCTTTGACATGTTCCCTGTCATTTCCACATAGATACTACACTCCTTATGCTAAACAAGTACTAGTGACATAACTGATCTATATTACACTCTTTATCCCCTATCACATTCCCGCAACAATATTTGTTATTGCACAATCCTTTATATAAATGCAGAGCTGTACAAATGCAGTATGGAGGTGTCAACATATACCCGACATAGTTTAAGAAATGATATATACAAGCAAGAAAAGAATGCCTGTGGAATGGAACTGTGCTCTAACATAATCAACCTACCAAAGAATGGTACATAATAGAATGTGGGAACTGGAGAGGAGTAACCCTACTGTGCATTGCAAGCAGAGTGCTTTGCATGATGATGCTGAACAGAATGTTTAAAATTGTGACAGTACCATAAGAAAGGAAACAGCTGAGTTCATGAGAAACAGAAGATGCAGGGATAAGATCTTCACAGTAAGCACAACAATAGAACAATGCAATTAATGGGTTGCAATCCTTTACCTATCATTCATTGGCATTGAAAAGGTGTTTGACAGTTTGAATAGAGAGGCAGGGTTGAAGATATTGAGATGGTATGAAGTACCAGATAAATTTGTACAGATGATAAAGAGTATCTACAACAGATCCAAATGCAGTGTAATTTGCAACAATAAGTTGTCACCTGAATTTGAAGTTACCACAGGGGCCAGACAAGGTTGCATGTTGTCTCCATTACTGCCGTTGTTGTTGTTGTTGTTGTTGTATAATCCCGGACAGTTCTCTCGAACAAGCCTGTGGTACGGAGACAGATGATCAATCTCCCTTGAACAACCCAGAGATCTCCCACATCCAGGGTGGTGTACACCGCCTTCACGAAGTCAGGGCCACGACAGAGTTAGAGAGAGAGAAGAGACATGAGGTAAAGGGCCGGTCCATGGGGACTGATCGCTCTCTGACCATGACTGCCCTGCCTTATCGAATCCGGGCAGCAGGGAAGACTGGGGGAAGATTTGGCCCCTAACTTGCGTGTGGGGGTACAACCACCGCAAATAGGCATCCCCGATAGTTGCCCTCCATTACTGTTTTTAGCGGTGTTGGATTGGGTGTTGCGGAAAACAACTGAGCAGAGAAGGAATGGGATACCTTGGAAGAACCAAATTGAACAGCTAGAGGAACTCTGATTTACAAATGGTAGCTGCCTGACGTCACAGTTCTTACATAGCATGCAGGAGAAAGTCAATGGGTTACGAGTCTACGGAGTGCAAGTGGGGCTGAAAATTAACATTGCCAAAACAGGATGAGCATGCACGCCACACACATCCCCAACAACATCATGTACAACAATTAACCAATCAGAGAGGTTGACAAGTTTACATATCTGGGGTCCATGGTTACCATAGGATACTAAATATCCTAAATGGAGTGCTCCCACACTAGATGTATAACACAGACACAGGAGAATACTAGATGGTATTCATAGAATACTTACCCTGTGCAGTCAACTTGGTGCGAGCCAACTCTTCTGTTTTTGTAGGTTTTTTTTTTTTCTTTGATCCAATATGGCTGCCAGACCACGTGAGCGATTACATCATAAATTTATTTTCTCTAATATAATTGTTGCATAGATTATGCTCAATAAATTTCAAACTGATGAGACAAAGCGTTGTCCCTGTCAAATTAGGACGTGATAATTACGACACCAATGATGTCATCATTAACAACACATATTTCCCTTGGGGAGTTCTTTACAATGAGCCACGTTTCAATTTTTTCCATTGAGCAGTTTCAGACATAGAGGTATGAAGTTTTGCCAAGATGGCACCTGTACCACGTGACCTATGATGTCATAATTATCATTAAAATATTCTACAAAAGGAGGTGCTCCTATGGTGAAAATTTTGTGTCAATCAGGCCAAGAATTGCAGAGAAAAAACAATTCATACTGATCTAATCAAGTGTTGCACTTGTCGAATTGTGACGTCATAAATAAGGTACCGATAACATCATCATTAACACATCTTATTCCCCATGTGAAGTTCTTTACAATGAGCCATGTTTCAATTTTTTTCCATGGAGCAGTTTCAGAGATATGGAGGTGCAACATTTTTCGATTTTTCCAAGATGGTGCCATACCACGTGACCTGTGACATCATGATTATCATTAATATATTCTGCAGGAGGAGGTGCTCCTATGGTACAAATTTCGTGTCCCTCGGACTAACAGTTGCAGAGGAATTTTTTTTTCATACTGATCAGTTCAAGCGTTGTACTTGTCGAATTATGATGTCGTAATGAAGGCACCGATGAAGTCATCATCATATGTTATTCTCCATGGGGAGTACTTGAAAATGAGCCTTGTTTCAACTTTTTCCATTGAGTGGTTTGGGAGATATAAAGGTGTAACGTTTTTTCAAGATAGCATCCATACCACATGACCTCGGATGTCATAATTATGAATAAAAAAATTCTACAGGCGGAGGCGCTCCAATGGTAAAATTTCATGTCAATCGATCCAATGGTTGCCGAGAAAATGAATTTTTAAAATGCAGACATGTATTGGGCTAGGCCCCTTAGTTCCCGTGAAGGGAAATCTTAATGCTACAGTATACAATGACATTCTAGAATCTAGACCATTGTGTGCTTCCAAGTTTGTGGCAACAGTTTGGCGAAGGCCCTTTCCTGTTTCAGCTTGACTATGCCCCCGTGCACAAAGCGAGGTCCATACAGAAATGGTTTGTCGAGATCGGCGTGGAAGAACTTGACTGGCCTGCACAGAGCCCTGACCTCAAACCCCATCGAACACCTTTTGGATGAATTGGAATGACGACTGCGAGCCAGGCCTAATCGCCCAACATCAGTGCCCGACCTCACTAATGCTCTTGTGGCTGAATGGAAGCAAATATCTGTCGCAATGCTCCAACATCTACTCGTGGAAAGCCTTCCCAGAAGAGTGGAGGCTGTTATAACAGCAAAATGGGAACCAACTCAATATTAATGGGCCCATGATTTTGGAATGAGATGTTTGACGAGCACATGCATGTGTGATGGTTGGGCATCCACCTACTTTTGGCCATGTAGTATATGTTGTTCAACTACCATCAGTGAAGTGGTGGGTTAAATGCTAGTATCATTTAAAGGTAACCTCGTCTTCAGGCTTGAACAAGTGTTAACATTGCAAAAGCTCCGAGAGTGGTTTTGTGTTCACTTGTTCCTTTTGTTGTATAAAATTTGTCGGTGAAGTTCAACAAACTTTTATTTTTAAACGGTGAAGCCGCTTCAGTATTTGGCTATGTCCTTCCTTCCATCCGTCCATCTGTCAAAAAGGAAGAAGAACCTTTCCAACCCACCGTTTTTTGTTCTAAATGGTAATTCTACAGGGTTCTTAAGAGTAACTCTACAGGGTTCTAAAGGGTAATTCTAGAGGGTTTCATTCATTTCTAAGCTTTGCCTATTTCATATTTGAAGTTTTTTTCAATGTACATAAGTATCTTGTTCAGACATGCATTGTTGTTTTCTGTGCACTGATTGAGTTAATGAATATGTGACTCAATGGGACTCGATTTTATATAATTTATTTTTAATTTTTATGCCTCCGCCGACAAAGTCGCTGGAGGCATTATGTTTTCGGGTTGTCCGTACGCATGTACGTACATCCGTCCGTCCGTAGAGGCTAAACCTTGTTTTTCTCAGCAACCATATGTCCGATTGAGACAAAACTTTCAGGGTAGTAGTGACACCCATGCAGAATGTTTTTATGATAATTGTGACGTCATAGGTCACATGGTATGGCAGCCATCTTGGATTAAAAGCAAATAATGCAAAAATATTTCTCGGAAACCGCAGAATGGAAAAATTTGAAACTTGGCACATTATCAAGTACTCCCAATGGGGAACAAAAGCATGATAATGATGACATCATAGGTGAAGTGGTATACCAGCCAAAAATGTTTGAATCGAATTCCTTATCCTAAAAATCTGAAATTGCATGCACATGATTGATGACCCACTTGTATTGAAATATTAAATTTATGACCTCAGGTCACATGGTTTGGCAGCCATATTGGAATGAAGGAAAATATTAAATAATTATATCTCTGAAACCGCTCACCCTATCGATGCGAAATTTTAGAAAAATCATCTAACAGCACTGTTGCATATAGTTTGAAAATGATGATGTCATCGGTCACGTGGTTTGGCAACCATCTTGGATAGAAAAACGAACCTTATCCGATCAACACACTTCACAAACATGATACCCTACCCATACATATGCAGAGTGATGGCATCTACCTGTTGTGAGACTATGCGGAGGCATATTGGCGACACAGTCACATTGTTCAAGTTAAATATTGATTTTAATTGACATCTATGTCTAGGACAGGGGTCGGCAACCTTTTTGTACATAAGACAACAACATACAACAACAACATGCATTTTAAGGCCATGTTCCCTGCTAGAGCGGGGGTTAGCCTTGCGGTCCCCATGACAATCTTCTCCATTTTGCCCTATTTTCTGCATCTCTCCTTGTTAACCCCCTTGCCTGCATTTCTTCTTCCACCATCTTTAGCCAAGTCTTTCTCGGTCTTCCCCGTCCTCTACTTCCTTCTACATTAACTTCCATCACTCTTCTCAACCAGTCACTTTCATCCTTCCTCAATACATGACCAAACCATCTCAACCTGTTCCTCTTCACAGCATCAATCACAGGCAATATTCCCATCATCTTTCGCAATTTATCATTTGTCTTCCTCTCTCTCAACGATACTCCGCACATCCATCGAACCATTCACATTTCCACCCTTTCCAGCCTTCGTTGCTGCTCTACGTTCATTACCCATGTCTCGCTCCCATAAATCATAACACTTCTCACACATGCAGCATACACCTTTCCCTTCAGCTTCAGCGACACTCTCCTCCTCATCAGCACGCCACTCAGTTCCCGAAACTTCTTCCATGCACATCTCACTCGAGCAACCGTTTGCCGAGTCTGATCCACCTTCTCCATTCAGCATGTCTCTGAGGTAGCAAAATGTTTTCACACCTTCCAGCTTCACGCCGTCTCCAAGATCCAACTCAACATTTCCTCCATCTGCAGCTCCCTCTGTGCACACCTTACATTTGAATGTAGCTGCCACACTGGTTAATGACCCTCTCAGACCACTACATTTTCGATGAACCCACTCAGCACACATTGTACATTGAATGGAGTTCACTCCGACACCCTTCCTGCACACAGCACACGGCCACTTCCCAGTTCTTTCCACCTCACCACATGCTTTACCACTTGCCATCACCTTTGTCTTTCCGATATTCACCTTCAGACCTTTTGTCTCCATACATTCCTTCCACTTGTTCATCTTTTCCTTCAGTCCATCCATACTTTCCACAATCAACATCAGATCATCTGCATACAACAACTCCCACGGTAAACCCTCCTTTACGGTCTGAGCCAGCACCTCCATCACAGCTACAAATGGTAGTGGACTTAGTACCGACCCCTGATGCACTCCCACCTTCACCTCAAACTCACCACTGTTCCCGTCCTTCGTCCTTACAGCTGTGCGTGCTCTTTTGTACATTGCCATCACTACTCTGATCAACCATTCCTCCACTCCTAACTTCCTCATTGCCCATGTCAATACTTTGCGTGGAACCCTGTCGAATGCTTTCTCCAGATCAACAAACCCAAAAAACAACTTCTTCCTCTTATCCATGTACTTCTCCTGCAACTGCCTCACAATGAAAAGCGCATCTGTCGTTCCTCTTCCTGGCATAAATCCAAACTGCATTTCGTCGATCTTCACTTTCTTCCTTATCCTCCTCTCCAACACCCTTTCCAATACCTTCATTCCATGCTCCAATAACTTTATCGCTCGGTACGAGCCACACTCCAGAGGGTCACCTTTCCCCTTGTATAGAGGGACGAGGGTACTCAGTTCCCAATCCACTGGAATGCGGCCTTCTTTCACCACCAGATTACAGATCTCTGTCATTCTCTTCACACCCCAACTTCCTGCTGCCTTCAACATATCTCCCACAACTCCCGTCGGCCCTCCCGCTTTTCCACTCTTCATTGCTTTTATCGCTTCCTCAACTTCCTTCTCAGTTATCTTCTCTGCCGGTCCTAAAACTGGGTTACTCTCTATGTTGCCATCCCATTCATTCTCTGTATTCAACAGCATTTCCATCTATCTTTTCCATCTTCCTTTAATTCCATCTGGGTCGACAACGATTTGTCCCACTTCATCCTTCAAGCAACTCACCCCCATCACATCACACCTCTCTTTCGCTATGTGCTTTGCAATCCTGAATACTGCTTTCTGACCCTCTTCCGAATCCAAGCGTTCTCCGAACATTTTCCTACATGCCTCCTGCGCCTTTGCTACCTCTTTCTTTGCAGCCTTCCTGGCTGCCTTATAACTTTCATGCTCTGCTGTTTCTGCTCCCGTACCCTTCGCCTTCTGCCACTCTTTGAACTTCTTCCTCTTCTCGTCAATCCTCTTTCCAACCTCAACATCCCACCACCATGTTTCCGAGTGCCTCGGTGGTCCTTTTGTCCATCCACATACCTTACCAACGGCTCCCAACAGACTAGCTTTCATTGACATCCAACCACTTTCAAGCTCAACCACATCATCCTCTACCCTACTCAGCCTCTCTTTTAATGCCTCCCTTACTGTCACCTCTTTCAACCTCCACACCTTCATTCTCGTTTGGTACTTCACCCGCCGAGCTCTCCTCGCACCTTTCACCCTTATGTCGCAGACAACCAAGTGGTGCTGTGAAACAGCCTCCTCCCCCGGGATCACCTTTGTGTCCCGGAGGTGCCCCCTATCTCGCCGACGCACCATCAGGTAGTCAATGGTTGTCGTCGACCCACCTGACGTGTATGTAACAAGCTTATTGTCCTCTTTCTGGAACTGAGTATTACAAATCAACAAATCAGCTCCATCAGCAAACTCCAAAATCCTTTCACCTTCTCCATTTCTCACACCATATCCATAACCCGCATGAACTCCCTCAAAACCATCCATACTCCTTCCCACATGTCCATTCAGGTCTCCTCCCACCACAACAACTTCCTCATCTTTCACGTTTTCCATCAGCTTCTCTATCGCACACCAGAACTTGTCCTTCTCTTCATCGCTTCGACCAACCCTGCGGAGCATATCCCGAGATGACGTTCACCAAGAGCTTTCCAATCATCATTTTCACCATCATCAACCTATCATTCACTCTAGTCACACTCACCACACTGTCTACAAACTCCTCAGAAAACAGGACACCAACACCATTCACGCCCTCCGGGCACCCTTGCCACACAAACTTGTATTTCTGTCCCTGCCTACCCTTCACCATTCTCACACCACTTCCCTTCCATCTCGTCTCTTGCACACAACATATGTCCACTCTTCTTCTGACCAATACTTCCACCACTTCTCCTGATCTCCCTGTCATTGTCCCCACATTCCATGTCCCAAACCTCAGAAACCGATCTCCACTTCGGGCTGCACCCTGCCCATATGTACTTGTGATTGTCATGGTTCTCTTTTTTGAGGCAATGTTTTTATGGCCGGATGCCCTTCCTGACGCCAACCCTCTTAGTCGTCTCTTACGATACGCAGGGATGTACATAAGAGTTTTTGTACATAAGAGCCAAATGGAATTAAAACTTTGAGCAGTTGGTGCACAAAGAGCCAATTATAGATACTCAATTAACTTAGCCTACTTCATTGTGGAAGTGTAATTATGAAATAGTAAAAAATTTATATTTATATTTATACTTCCATTGCCATTTTCTGTTCAAGCAAAGCTCAAGCAATGGTCAACGCTTTATTAAAGATTTAGAATTCCAGAAAACTTTCAGTAAATACAAAGATGAAACTATTCCATTTCAATGTCAAATCAATGTTATTATATGGTGCAGTGTGCAGTGTTATTATATGGTGCCTTCTTAAACATGGTAAAATGAGCAGGGTAATAGAACGTGAATTGATGGTCTTCTCTCATAGATGTTTAAGAAGGATTCAAAGGATTTTCAAAGAACGAAGATGGCAATGAGTAGGACATATGTTGAGAAAATAAGAGGGACATCTGACTAAAGAAGCTATGTTTTGGAAGCCAATGGGGGAAGGAAGAGGGCAGGGTAAGGGGGGAATTGGGGGGGGGGGGGGGGGGGAAAGAAACACATAGTTGGAGAAGTGTTGAAAATGAACTTCAGTCAGAAAGGGGAATTGCACTGGAGTATGCAGAGAGAATTGCTCAAAACCGAGCAAGATGGAGGAATCTCGTTGCGGCCTCTTTTAGCTCCAAATTTCCAACAAAGATGCCAGGCAACACTCAAGTGCAGCACTTCCACACAAGTTTCATGGGGATGAGTTATACACTTGAACAAAGTGCTGTGTCTGTGAAAGTCCATACAATGACACTTAACCAATGACAAGGCAGTGTTCTGGGCCCTGTGCTTTTTCTGGTCTTTATCAATGATCTCTCCGACTCTCTGGAAAATCCTCTCTATCTCTTTGCTGATGACTCCACTCTCTGCCGCTCCATTCCTCTTCCCTCAGATCGGCAGTCTGCAGCCTCATCACTCTCTGAAGACCTGGACAAAATCACAGACTGGTCAAACAAGTGGAACATGTCTTTCAATCCTGACAAATCTCACACTCTTACTATGTCTCTCTGAAAAGATCGACTGGACAACCCTCCCATCTACTTTCTCAACAATCCTCAACAATCCCAACAATCCCAACAATCCCAACAATCCCAATCCTCAACAACAATCCCAATCCTCAACAACAACAATCCAAAAAGTTATATCGCTCAAGCTTTTGGGTCTCACTATATGCCATGATCTTTCTTGGGAAAACCACATTTCCAAGCTGGCCTCCAAAGCCAGTCGCCGACTGGGCACCCTCCGTCGTGCGAAGTCCTTCCTCGGCACACCTGAGCTCCTCACCACATACAAGGCTTTCATCCGCAGCTCAATGGAATACTGTTCTCCCCTATGGGCCAGTGTTCCTGCCTCACACCTAGCTCGGCTTCACGCTGTTGAAACCAAAGCTTTCAGAATCATTGGAATCTCCTGTGATGAAGCTATCTCCGAGGGCCTTTCACTCACTCACCGCAGACAGGTAGGTGGACTTTCTGTCTTCTACCGACTCCTCTCCGGCCTTGCTCCCCCAGCTCTCTCTGTGCTTTGTCCCCCAAATATTCCTACAGGTCGCACAAGATCTGCCAGCAACCCTCTGATGGTTAAACTGCCGAAATCTCGGCTCTCTGCTCACCTTCACTCTTTCATTCCCCTTTTCTCCCGCCTCTGGAACAAACTCCCACACTCCCTTCAATCCCACTCCTCCCTCCAGGTCTTTAAAACAGCTGTTCACCACCATCTCTTATCTTTCCCCATCCAAAACCTTGATTTTTTCTACCCCCACTAATTCACCCCAGTTCCACCTTGTTTGAAATTCCAACTTCTTTCCTGGAAGTCCTGGCAGTGTCCACATGTTTTATACCTCTCCCACCCCCCACCCCTTCCCATGCCTCCCCCCCAAAGCCCTCCCCCCCCCCACAGATCTCTCGATGTCCCTGCTCTCAGATGTTGTGTTTGTGTTCCTCACCCTCTCGCCCCATCTTGTCTACCGCTCCCCATGTTATATGTTTTATGTGTCGGTTTGTCTTTCTGTGTGATTAATGTTAGCTCTTTCACGAGCCTCGATCTTGTATACAAAAAAAACAAAAAAAAAAACAATGTTCGTACATCGGATGTAAACATCATGAGCTGTTGCAAAGGAAAGCTGTTGCTTTGACCCTCCAGCATGCATGAATCTCAAAATGCTCATTTAGTCTCAAAGTGAGTCAGTCTGCCAGTCTCTATCTCTGATAGACACATTAAATTTGTATTCAAAAGGCAAAAACTGGCTGCTGCAGAGACAGGAAGAACGGTGTTTCCCTGGTCTTCAAGTTGACCATTCAATTGATTTAAGTGACCCATAATGTCCACAATATAGAAAAACTTGAGAAGCCACTTACAGTCTGAAAGTTTAGGATGTGTAACACCTTTCATTTCTATCTTGACCAATCAAAACTCAAATAAACGACTCAGGAATACAAGCAACAATAATATGTCTCCGTGCCGCGTGGTTGTTCATGCAAGACAGGTCAGAAATACGGCTTTGTTATAGGCCTAGGCAATAAACAACAAGAATAGGTGAGCAGGTAGAATGGTATGTGGATCTACATTAAATGAATATACACTGCAAAATTACAACTCGTGCTCATTGTAAATGTGTTTTATAAACAAATATTGTAATATTTTGAATTATGTGTTGGACCTGTTTATCTGATCTTAGTGTGAGCATTTGCACTGATAAACTTTGAGGATCTGCAAGCCACATTGTGATCGTAAAATAGCCAGATATGGCATGCGAGCCATAGGTTGCTGACCCATGGTCTAGGTCTCTGGAATATTGCAAAAATGAACATACTGTCACTTTACAATGAGAAAATATATAATAGTTGTGCTTTAACAAATTATGGCTTGATACAAAGACAAATTGTTTTACTGTATGATTGGTGAATGGACACAGGGTCCTTTTATCCACCCACATCTTTCATAAGCCTCAACCTCTTTAAAAAAAAAACAATTTGGAGATATAATATATAGTAAGGGCATTTTATGAGATATTTCACAAATCTGTTAACTAAATTGTTACCAAAACATTTCTTCACCAATATGTTTGTAAAGGTGTGTAATAACATGTGTTAAAATGTTGAAGTTCAACTCCCGTGGGAAACCCAGAAAAAAAGCTGTTGAATTCGGGTACCGAAAAATTATTTTCGAGAATTTTTATTTTTTTTTATCGGCCCTTAAGTAACTTATGAGGGGTCAAATAAGGGTTTTTCATGATTCTGAGTTTATTGTTAACATTTATATTTTCACTTTTACATTTACACACAAAGTAGCTTTTATTTCACATACATATGTCTGCATCTCCATCCCAACTTCAGCTGCTCTCTCAGCATTGACTGCGTCATCTCCAGTGCTTGTGAATCCTGTTGAGAAAGACATGAGCAACTCCTTGTCTCTATCGTTGTCGAATGGCTTGATCTCCTCAAACCATTTTAGGACAAGTTCAACTGCCTCTGCATCTCGCTTCATCTGTGTCTTGGCAAGGTCTCTGTGGACTGGAACATGTTTACTGACGTCCTCCTCCATCCGCCGGTTGACATCAGACAGGTGACTGAGGATGAGCACCCAGCATTTGTGGCCAGAAAAACTGTTTCTCATTCTTCCTCTGCTCAGTCCACCTTGTGACTTGGCTGCCTTCATTAATGTCTGCTCAATGCAAATGTCACACCATGTGCCGGACCACTCATGACTTGAGTAACGGACAACGTGGTTCCCGTGGGCAGAGAGACGTTCTAAGGTGTCTTTGTAAGCAGGCAAAGTTTCTAGTTCCTTCATGAGTTGACAGTACAGCCGTGCGCCCTTGGCATACTGATGATGGCCTGCAGCGGCAAAGATGTGAAGCATCTTGGTAACAATGCAGGACAGATGCCCATTGTGGTCTGCAAGTCGCTCGGTTCTGATAAAGACCTTGATCACATCTACCATGTGGTGGTACTCCACCCAGAGTGCAGGTGTTCTTCCTCCTTTTGCGAGTCGTTTGAAGGTTTCTTCAAACCTTTGCTCAAACACTGGCACTACTGGGTCTGAGTGTCTGGCTCCCATCTTCCCATCAGCCACCTTCTCCATGAAGGTCTTCATGTCACCACACTCCTCCTCAGTGAAGGCAAGTTTCATGATGTGTTGATAGATGGCTGCATCGATGAGGAGGTGAACACGGATTGCCTTGTCAAAACATCCTCCATCCATGATGTGGTTGGCTGTCGTACTTCCAGGAAAGATCAACTGGATCACATCTAGTAGTCCAGAATCTTCCATGATGTTACCCATTGATCCAAGATAAGACTTCAGCAGGTGAAAACCACCCAACCTTGGAATGACGGGTAGATTTGCCTGCTTTATTATATTCACAGCCTTCAGCCAAATCGGAAGATCAAAGGTCACTATAGCGACCCCAGCGCGCCGTATGCACTCTTTCAGAGTGGTGAAGATGGTGTTGAGGTCATTCGGGTCTCCTTCAATAACTGGGAGGAACTCGATCTGTGTGCTCTGCTTTGCATCATTAGCATGGATTCTCTTCATCCAGCCATTCCAGTTGGAGTGTGGGAACTCAGGATCGTTGGCTTTGATCACCCACCCCGCTGCCCAGAGTGTGTCACCTGGAGTGAGGAGTGGCTGATCATGAGCCAGGGAGGAGGAAAGCTCAGCGAGGGGGAGAAACATGATTGCGTTCGTTCCTATCTGTTTCCTGTTCGTAAATGGAATAATCTTTACTTCAGTTCCTCTCAGGATCTTAGCTTTGTCGAGTGCCTTCAACTTCACCCGGGGGAAAGCTGCTGTTGTCTGTGGATCTGGCAAAGGTGGTGCCGGAGAGGTGACTTCGATCCAACCCATTGAGTGAAAGGGAGTGTTCCGTGAATAGAGACGATGTTTAAATCTATATTGTCTCCAACAAACTGAGTGACTGCATTGTTTGTTTCCCCAACCTCCATAAAGACCACCTGATCATTACTTGACAATTCACTTTCACTGGCTGGCACTTTGGCTGTCATCACTGATTGATCCTCAAGCGCAGCATCAACCGCAACCTCATCATTGATCTGTTCATCGGTTTCCTCCACAATGGTGTCAAGAGTGCCAGAAGTATCTGGAACATCATCTCCACTCCTACTATTAAGGAAGCAGTATTTGTAGTTTTGTGTCTCCGTGTAAGACTCGGTGTATCCCAGCCGGTGGAATTTGTTGAGCATCCATTTTGACCCAAATCTATGATCAAGTTGTATGGCAAGCCCCATTTGGTGTGGCAATACTCCAGACCGAGGTCGACAGGCCTAAATAAAATTCTGCCCCCAAACGGCAACTCTTTCGTCTGTCTTGACAATCGGTCTCAAGAACATCTGAAGGCTTGCAGGAACAAGTGTCAGCTGACTATCGATGTCAGTCATACTGTGTGTGGTGGGGTATGACTTTGGACCTAAATCAATCAAGGCAATATCATTGGATATGAACTTGAGTGCCGTCTTTATGATCTGAGTCTTCTCATCTCCATGGTCAAGATTAGCATGATGCCCTCGCAGAATATTGTCGGTGCCATCTTTGAGACAGAGTACATCTGCCCTTCTTTCCTGTGTTGTGAAATACAAGGTGTCTTCGTATTTCTCTAGAAGTTTTATCTTTAGCCAATGCTTTGAATAAGAAAGGCTCTTCTCTGGTGACTGATCAAACTCCTGCAGCTTTTCATGGACTTGGTCCATGTTCATTACCCCATGCTCTAATTCTGAGTCTAACCATTCGCAGAATTCAATAAAAACTGCCTCTCGCTCCTCATCAATACTCCTCTGTCCTCTCTTCCTTTTTCCTTCCTCATCAGTCTTGGACAAACTGTCACCTCTCGCAAACATAAGTTTGCATCACAAATGAATGGTACAGTGTTTCTTCTGCTACCAAGTCGTTGATCCCTTCCAGGCGTCCAGTGACTTCAGTGCCCCAGTCATCCCCGCGACTCCGTGCTGTCTTCAGCAAGCTTGCCTTCAGTGTATCTGCAGTCAAATTATCTGGCACTCTGTATTTCTTTCTAGCTTGTGCTGGATTATTTTTGTAGAGCTGGGCTGGTTGGTTGCAAAGAATGCATACATCCTTATACAGGAGGTCAACTGACTGTGATCTTCTAGAACTGCAGCCAGTTGATGAACTGAACTCACAAGTAGTGCGTCTTCTCTTCAACTTTGATGACTCTTTCTCTGCCTTTGATGCTTGAGCTGACTTCTTGGTGGTTGCAACAAAGTTGTTGTACAGATCATTTTTACACTTCTGGTGGTACCTCAGTTTTCCTTCCTTTTGAGCCTCCTTCATACGTTCCACAACAGTAACATTTTCGACAGTTTCTGCTTGTTTCAATAAAGTTGAGTATCCCTTTGGAGTTGCCTGTATGAGCCTTTCAGCTGGTGTATCCGAGCGTGCACAGATGAAGCAATTGAGCACAGGTGGAGTAACGTCTTCATCCATATTGTTAGACTCCATGTCCTGCAAAGTAGAAAATGAGATATATTTAGAAATTATTTTTCCACAAAGGAGTGTCTGTGGTGAAATATAAATGTTAACAATCAACTCAGAATCATGAAAAACCCTTATTTGACCCCTCATAAGTTACTTAAG
The DNA here is from genome assembly GCF_964187855.1 of Myxine glutinosa. NCBI lineage: Eukaryota > Metazoa > Chordata > Myxini > Myxiniformes > Myxinidae > Myxine > Myxine glutinosa. The sequence goes on from NC_136263.1 coordinate 104,979,817, forward strand.
GGCCGATTTAAAAAAATAGAAATTCTCGAAAATAATTTTTCGGTACCCGAATTCAACAGCTTTTTTTCTGGGTTTCCCACGGGAGTTGACCTTCAACATTTTAACACATGTTATTACACACCTTTACAAACATATTGGTGAAGAAATTTTTTGGTAACAATTTAGTTAACAGATTTTCATATGTTTCCCTTACTAATACAGAATTGTCTGGCAAGATATTATTTTGCTTGCAAAAATGAGTGATGTAATAACGTCTTGCATGAGTTTAGATACTGATAGAAGAGACAAAATACTTTTAATGTCTGTACCACTGGGTTGGCAGCAGACTTCCTGGTAGATGCCGTTATCCAGTTTACTTTGGTTGTGATTTGAGAATGGAACATTCGTCACTTAAGCATTTGCTGCTGTTGTATTGCTTTCTTTTTTTATCTCATTATAGATTCTGCAGATGGCAAACGGCAGCGGAAACCTTCAAAAAAGTTTCTCGAGTCCACAGGTGATTTTCTTGAAGAGGCGCCGAAGAAAAAGTTGAAGAAAGAACAGAAGGTAATATACAGTTTTACGTGTTGCTTACTTCATCAGCAGGGATTTAATTAAGGTTGTATATTGGATATTTCCTTAACTTTCGTTTTATTTTGGATCTGTTTTTGTGTAATTGTTATTGCTTGAAGCCTTGCAGGAAAGAGGGCAATTGAAGCACATCCGGAAGGTAGTTTGATAAGCGGTAGAAAATTGTGGAGGTGGGTGGTAATCCTGGATTTTTTGAGTTTAACCCCGACTGTTTAAAAAAAAAAAAAAAGGAAAAAAAAGTGTGTATATATATATATATATATGGAACATTCGTCAGAAGGAGTTTGACAATCATTCCACATGAAAGGATATATATATACACACATATATACACACATATACACACACACACACACACGGTCAAGGCTCATGGAAGAGCTAGGACACAGAACAGATGGGGACACGGCAAAACAAAAGGAACAGCAGAAGAAAGTGGAAAGGTCAATAGCAGGGCAGAGGGCAAAGGTAGACAGACGGACAAACAAGGGACGCAGGTAACAACGAGGGTTCGGGGAGAACGCAAGAGGTGGATAAGATGGATACAGAAGCAAAGTTTTAGGGAGGGGTGGGGATGGTTTAATGGGTGTAGAAAAGATGGCTTTACATGGGGGATGACCTGAGATGGTAGTGAACAGCTATCTTGAAGACCGGGAGAGAAGAACGAGATCAAATCGAGTATGGAAGGCGGTTCCACAGGCTGGAAAAGAGAGGGTTAAGTGAGTCAAGGTGAGCAGTGGTTATTATGGATTTCACTAGGAGGGGGTTGTTGATGGATCGTGTGCATTCTGCAGATACTTGGGGGGCGGGGTTGGGGAAGAGCACAGATAGGGCAGAGGGTGCAAGACCAGAAATTAGGCGGGAGAAGACAGAGAGGCTACCGACCTGTCGGCGATGGCGAAGTGATAGGCCTATTGACTCAGCTTCATTGCTGAAATTGAAAAAAACGTGTTCACGTCCATATTCTATGCTTTTATTTTGCAATGCACTATATAGCAACTTGTTGGTAAGCAGTGCAGTTCATGTCTTTATGATCTGGAAGAATGAAATGATTTTTTTCATTCAAAATGTGTTCTTTTTTAAAGGTTTAGTCTCGCTCTTCCCTCGAGACAGTCTAGAGCTTCAACGTGGTGGTGCAACCTCCACCTCACCTTATCTCATCCCATCCCCATTCTTCACACCAGGGTTTAAGCTGTCATTTGTCAAATCACCAACTACCAATTAGAGTTTAATTTGACAACTTTTTCATTCAAAATTTGCCAAAAAGCTAATTAGAAAGCCAACTCACCAAAATCCATGCCGTTTTGAGGAAACGATGTTGAGTAAAGACATTTCAACAACCATTATTTTTTGGGGTGAATATTTTACAATGAACAGCTTTTTGTTTGTCTTAAGAAAATCTGAATTTCGCTCCACATTTTCAGACAAAATTAGCCAAATTGCCAATATTAATTTTGTCCAGCTTAAACTCTCCTACCCATGATGTTTTCCAGTGAAATTGCATCCCCCACCACTCTCATCCAAGCTCTGTTACTCATAAGGTTAATGTTCCCCCCCTCTCCACTCTTTCAACCATTCCCTGGCTTATGGCATCCACATCCACATTTACACATGGCCTTTCTTTCCTCAATCAATTTACCGTCCTGATCTTACATGAGCTGTGACCTTGTAGACCAAACAAATGCATGTTGGAGAAACTGGATGGGGTCAGAGGAATGATAGAGCTGAGGGAGCTAGACCAGAGGAAAGGTGGTTTAAAAAATACAGGTCAATCTGCCTGCGATGCGAGAGCAACAACAGACCGTCTGCTTTGGACTCATCATGGAAGTTGCTCATCATCATCATCGTGGAAGTTGCTTTGGACTCATCATCGTTGAAGTTAATGTAACGTACCACACAAGGTGAAGTTGTCTGCAAAAACGAAGAGAGGGTTTTCAGCAGCGGAACCCAAGAGAGTCTTGTGAAACTGCAGTACCAGCCCGTATATTAGCATTAAAACAAGACTTAATTGAGGCTACAGCCAAAGACTTTGTTGGCTTTGAATAGTTGATATTTTGAGGGATGACCTAGGACAGTGATTCTCAACTTTTCAGTCCATGGACCACCAGGCAAATCAAAAGATTTTCGTAGACCACCGAAAAAAGTCACCAAGGACCACTCAGTTGAGAACCACTAACCTAGAACAATCAAAGATGTCCAGTCTGCGACTGGTTTTGGAAACCGGTTTTTCTATGTGGTCAGCCAAAGAAAGGCCATGGATGATGGTGAGGCCTAGAAAGTTCAAGAGACTTGAACCTCTTCCAGTGGATGACCAAGGAAATAGAAATGTGGGTTTGTTTGACAATCATTCCACATGATTCAGTCTACCAGGACCAAGAGGATAGAAAGGATAACTTTAGATAGTATAGTATAAACCAGTGCATGAGAGAGATTCTACTTTTCTGTTAGTTTTGGCATTTGGAATCGACATCAGATGCTGGGGAGACGGTAGTCCAATGCTTTTGTGAGTGGGTAGATTGCCGTTTTTGCTAATTGATTTCTGCAAGAGCCAGATTCGACCATGTTTAAGTCAGTCTTGAACAATTGACATTGAGGTAAAAGCTTTGACAATAAAATGGTCAGTGGAGCCTAGAAAGTTATTTATTACCATCTCTTGGAGGGAAGAGCAGTTTATGAAATGTGGGTTAGAAAGTTTACAGATTGGGTAGAACCACAGAGTTGGAGAAGGGCATAACTGCAAAGCCACGCCTGGTTGTTGCAAAGCTGACACTCAGACAGTTGGTGGGGGGGGGGGGGGGGGGGGGGTGGCAGTTGAAGTTGCCACAGATGAGGAACAGAGTTGGGATAGATGGTCATGAGTTAATCAGTGTTAGCGGAGGTATAGGTTTATATGGCTTATGGAGTCATCATCATGATGTGTAAGATAAATCGCAGATAAACTAATTCTGATGTTGTAAGTCACATGGTATGGCCACCTTATTGGAATAAAGGGAAAAATATGACATCATTTTCTCAAACCGCTCAACGAAAAACATTGAAAGGTGGGTTTTAAACGTCTGAAGGTCTGAAATCACTTGATCGAAAAACATTGATAATTAAATCATCCAAAAATCTGAAACGTCATATACTGTATCTGATATATGACCTGATGAGAGTGAAGAATTAAATATACAGTCACGTGAAAAAGTAAGTACACCCCATGTAAAGTTTTGACTTTTTCAACATATTTCAACATACAGCTATTTGATCTTCATTTCAACAATATTGATAGATAAAGGTGATATAATGTAACAAATATCATGAAACATTTACATTTTGTAGTCCATTGTATAATCTAAATAAACATAAATGCAAATTTTGCATGTGGAAAAAGTAAGTACACCCTTGGCTCTAATAGGTGGTATTGCCCCCTTTGGCAGAAACAACCTCAAGTAGGCGTTTCTTATAACTGTCTACCAGTCTCTGACATCGATTGGGAGAAATTTTTTCCCACTCCTCCATGCAGAATTCTTTCAGCTGTGCGATGTTTGAGGGGTTTCTTGCATGCACAGCTCGTTTCAAATCCCACCACAACATCTCGATGGGATTTAGATCCGGGCTTTGACTTGGCCATTCCAAAACCCTCCATTTCTTTCTTTTCAGCCATTCCTTGGTGGATTTACCGGTATCTTTAGGGTCATTGTCATGTTGCAAGGTCCACCTTCGGTTGAGCTTCAACTTGCCGACAGATGGCCTAACATTATCCTCAAGCACCCTCTGGTACAATAAAGAATTCATAGTGGATTCTATGATGGTGAGCTGCCCAGGCCCTGATGCAGCAAAGCTGCCCCAAACCATAATATTTCCACCACCATGCTTTACAGTTGGTATGAGGTTCTTGTGGTCAAATGCTGTCTTTGGTTTTCACCAAACATGTCTTCTGGTACTGTGGCCAAATAGCTCTACCTTTGACTCATCTGTCCAGAGCACATTGTTCCAGAAGTACTGGTACTTGCCTCGGTGTTCATTGGCAAACTTTAGTCTTGCCCTGATGTTCTTTCTGGACAGCAAAGGTTTCCTCCTGGCACACCTCCCATGCAGATCAAATTTGTGCAGCCTCTTTCTCATGGTGGACTCGTGCACTTTGACATCAACATTGGCAAGAGCTACCTGTAGGTCCCGTGATGACATTCTGGGGTTCTTCGAGACTTATTTCAGCATCTTGCGGTCTGCTCTCGGGCTGAACTTGCTGGGGCGGCCTGGCCTGAACAAGTTGGCAGTTGTTTGGAATCTTCTCCACTTGTAGATGATCTTCCGGACAGTCGAATGATTGATTTCAAATTGTTTGGAGATCTTTTTAAATCCCTTCCCAGACTCGTAGGCATCTATAACCTTCTTTCTGAAGGCTTCAGAAAGCTCTTTTGATCTAGGCATGGTGACACCGCACACTTCAACAACAAAGAGCAAACCAAACTAAATGTCTGAGGTTTAAATGAGGCAGGTTCCTCCAAGATCCTCTCTGACGATGTTCTAATCATTTGCACCTGAGCTGGTGCACCTGATTCTAATTTTAGGTATTTGAAGTAGTGATAAATGTAGGGGTGTACTTACTTTTTCCACATGCGAAATTTGCATTTATGTTTATTTAAATTATACAATGGACTACAAAATGTAAATGTTTCATGATATTTGTTATATTATATCACCTTTATCTATCAATATTGTTGAAATGAAGATCAAATAGTTGTATGTTGAAATATGTTGAAAAAGTCAAAACTTTACATGGGGTGTACTTACTTTTTCATGTGACTGTATGACGTTCATAACCCATGCCGCCAGGAAACGGTGACATAATAGGGCATGGATTATTCAGGTATATGGGCCATAATAATAGCTTGACCGGTTAACGATGGTATGTTTGTTGAAAATGAACGCGCGAGGGTATGTGCTCAACGAGTGCCATTCTACTTAAAGGACAGCATTGGTCAGACTTTCCTATGACACACCGATTTCATTTGTTATTGTTTAAAGAAAAGCTATAATTTGCCATTCCTTCCTCTCACAAATCTTAATGATGATGGAAAGATGGAACTGCTAAGACTTCTCTTGTGATGCTATGCATTTGTTTTAGTGGAGCAACTTAGCATAACAATTGTGCATTTTGTGAGTAAAGCACCAAATTTGGCACACTAGTAGACTATCCTATTATGAACAGATTTGGATATTGGGCCATCTCAAATTCAGCCCCTGATGGCTGTGGCAGCCATTTTCCAAAATGACACCTTCAGCTTGTTCCGACGAATTGCATCATCAATTGGCCTGGTCCTTTCCACCAGGCATTCTCTGGTGAAAGCCTGGAACTGCTCTTGGCCAATCTTCTTCACATTCCTGATAGTCTCAACTGCAGCAAGACCTGCAATTTCCTTTGTGTCAAGGGCAACCAGATCCATGCTCTCTTCCTCAAAGGGGTTGCCAAGCTCTTCTATGACGCTGACAAGGGCGCGGACATCCTTGGCGAAAGGGGTCTGCACACTTGGTGTCTGGTCGTGATGACGTGTGTCCTCTCGCCTCCCCCAGTGTCGATGGCCATCTTGGAACTCTTCTATGGCCCTGGCAACCTCTGGCCCGGCAATCATCCAATGCCGCAGGGCATTTGGATTGTCAGTGAGGCCGACTGCTCCACCATCTCCTTTGATGCAGGCGTTATTCTGTTCATGCGCCTGGTCGATTGGGATCGAAGAGAACACCTTCTTCGTCTTCTGTACAGTAAAGTTGCCAGCCCTGAATTCTCTGGCTACATCTGGGTGCTTCATTGGGAGTGCAACCATGTCCCTCAGGTGAACAGGGACCCACCTGGCATAGTGTGTGTGGTCTAAGGCATGGAACCATGGGACCAGTTCCGTCAGGGCATCAAGGTACATCGTGAATGAAGCCTGCCACAGAGAACGCACGTAGACCAGTACCAACATCTCTAGTTCCAGCACAGTTGCCCAGTACTGAAAGTTGGGAATGTCTTCTCCTCTCTGGTGACACCCGTCTTCGAACTCAGGCAGGTCTTTTGAATCATCAGCATATGTCATACAGTGGCGTTCATATGCATGGTGTTGCAGGATGTGCAGTGCCGCTGCAGTGATTTGATGAGCTCTTCTTGTGTGGGTGACGTGGGCAGCTCGCAGGAAGGAGTCGGCCGTCCCTGGCGTTGCAATCTCAGCTTGCAAATCTGCAAATCTTGCAAAAATCAAATCTCTGAATATGAGATGGCCCAATATCCAGATCTTTTTCATAATATGATAGTCTACTAGTGTGCCCAATTTGGTGCTTTCCTCACAAAATGCACAATTGTTATGCTATATTTAGCTTAGCTGCCAGACTATTTGTTGCAATTTGGCAAAAGCTGAACTCTCCCTACTTTATGACATTTCACCAGACTAGGCACTAACCCATATATTATATTAACTGTCATACTCCTTCAGTTCTATATGACTATTTAGCAGATAAAGAGTACAGTTGGATTGAAGGTAAATTATTATGTTTATGTTCAGATTACATTGCACTAATGAGGCACAAACTTTGTCAAAATGTTCTTGGTTACTTCTGGCTCTTATATTTTTGGGTTGAATAAAAGAATGGTTGACCTTATCTTAAAGGAGGTTACTTGCTTTCACAGGCCTCCTGCTACAGTACAATAGTGCCCAAGAAATGTGGCAGCCCTGAGGCCTTGAGCACATTTCCTTCAGTCCTACAACCAAGCAACTTTGTCTCAGCTATCTTGGACAACTCTCAGCGACCTTTTTGCCAGTCAACGGGGGTGAGCAAGATCTCAGATTCCTGCAAGCCACTCAAGAAGCGCAGCCGCACCTCTGCACCTGAGGCTGATCTTGCACGCACTATTGTCCGTGGCAAACTTCCCACCTCAGAAGTTCCTTCTGCTCCAGAGTCTGAGGTGGATAAAGTGACTCATTACACTCCCTAAACATTTTGGAATACCCTTTATTTGATGCATGTCCATGTACTCGGTGTAGGCACAACGCAGTGCTGTTTAAGTCTCTTTCGCGTTTAGACCATACTTGCTCATCTGTTTGGAAGTTAGTGTAAATGAAGTTAGTTTCGACAATATAGCGACAAGGAAAGTGGGAGTTTAAATTATAAAGTCGCTGCTGAATGCAACGGCATTAAGTATTTGGATTTCAAAAATCTGTAAATCAAACTTGAAGTGCTATACGGTATTGTCATTTGATTATTATCAATGGCTTCCCATTTTCCTCTTTTACATCATATGAGGCTCCTAGTATAAAACACACACATACACACACACACACACACACACACACACACACACACACACACACACACACTTTGAGACACAGGATGGCTCCGTTCCACCTTCTGAAACCCGCATGTGGAGATAACGACCAACGACATACATGCAACACAACACAGGACTGTCAGACAAAACAAACACGGCCACTGAGCTTGGGAACAGCGCTGTCATTTTACAGGGCCCTCTGGGTAGCAGCGACGTCACAACCATGGCGCCGTCTTTCTCGCCACACACAGCGGGGCATTTCCTAAAGCGGAAGTTCCTCCTTCCCATTCATTCCAACCGATGGGGATTGTTCGTGCTCTATCCTTTTTAAATGCTGCAAGTCAAGCAAAGAAGTAGCATGTACCATTTAAAAGTCTTTGGTATGACTTGGCCGGGGTTTGAACCGTCGACCTCCCAGACTTGGAGCGGACGCTCTTAACCGTTACACCACAAAATCTGGTGTAATAAAGTCCTTCCAGGAGGAAGTAACCTGCCTGCCTTGCTTTGTTCTGTCAACATTTGGTTCCTGCCCACACTCTACAGTGGACTTCTAAAGGGCATGATGTTTCAGATATTTTCATATTTATGGAAATCAATAGGAATACAAATTAACAAACCATTTACTTTGAATTTGGAGCAACAGCATGTTATGAACTATACTCTCCACCATAAAACACCAAACGTGTATGTATGTGTGTGCTCTGCCGAGTGGCGTTCTAGTTAGTTGTGCGTTGAGTATTGTGCCACCCACTGGGTGCTAATAATATTATTCTAAAGTAATTTTCATCAATATTGCAGTTGCTGTGATAAAACACTTTCTCATTGTGGTCCTCACAGGCACAATGCTATGTTAATGTTGTGTATCTGTTATCTGGTTTTATTGGTTACCTGCATCCAGGTCTCATCTGATGGGAACACAGAAGGTCCATTAGAGGAAGGCGAGATCACCATGTCTTTGCTGAAGAGACAACCAATTGAACGAGGTGGTGGTGCTGCAAAAAAGGAGAATGTTTGTCAGGTGATTTTTTTTGTTTGTTTATTATATATGATGGAGGCTCGTGCAAAAGCTAGAGCAGAATGGAAGGGAACAAAATGGAAAGGGGGAAACGCCAATAGCAGAGTAGAAGTGAGAATGAGACAAAGGGCAGGAGGAGAAGGACACACGGGTTTGAACAAGCTGCACACATGCTGAATGAAACTCAGCATGAAGAGGAAGGGTAAAGTGCGGATGAAACAGAAAACGAACAAACCAACCACCAATTAACAACCAAAAAGAGGTGAGGGGGATGAGGGAAAGGGGAAGGGAGGGATCCAAATAATATGGAAGAAGGGAGTGCTTGAGAATTGGGTAATTTAGGGTAGAAGAGATCATGAGTATGGATGGGGATGACCTGAAGTAATGGTGAATAGCTGTCTTGAAGCCCTGGAGGGAAGAATGGAGCCAGAGAAGGCAAAGGGTGCAGGGAGGCCACCAAACTCGGTAGATTCGGTAGAAACCGAAACCGAATTTCTACCAAACTCGGTAGAAACAACAACTCGGTAGATTACAGGGAGGCCACCAAACTTTCTGTGATGTGAGAGGAACAGGCCTAGACACTTGGCTTCGTCTTGGGAGATCCCAATGATTTTGAGTGCTTTGCTTTCCATGACATCAAGAAGGGCAAGGTGTGAGGCAGGTGTGTTAGCCCAAGGGGGAGAGCAGTGCTCAATGAAGTTGCAAATGAAGACCTTGTAGGTTTTCAAAAGTTCAGATTGGCCAAGGAAAGACTTTTCACGACAAAAGATGCCCAGTTAGCAGATGGCTTTGGAGACCATCTTGGAAATATGGTCTGCCCAAGAAAGATTATGGCTGATGCTGAGGCCGAAATGTTTGAGTGACACCATGACCTCTTTGAGTGGTCTGTTGAGGCGAATCAGGGTATGTGTGGAGGGTGGGGGGAGCGGGGGAGGTGGAGATTTGTCAGGATTGAAAGATATACTCCAGGAGATGGGTGAAATTGCAATTTAAATTGGGGTTACTCCTACATTTTAGCATGTAATTGGGGCTCAAAGATGTATTCTTTCAAGTTCATTTTTGTCACAAAATCGAAGGTTAATTAATCGATCACTATCCAACCATTTGGTAGTAGTCCTGACTTCATCTCGACGAACTTTACATCAAAGAAAAGAATGAGGACTTTTCAGTGCAAAATGCAGATGAATCCCTGAAAGTACATCCTAACTTCAGATGTTCCAATCCGTTTTCACCCCTCAGCCCAAATTGGGCTAAGGGGTATTGTCGTCCGGGCGTCCATCAACTTTTGGTTTCCGTCAATTTCCAGGAGAACGGCTTGTCCGATTAATTCATTTTTGCAGTGTGTGTTGGGGTTGAGTAGAGGAAGGATGCTTTCGAGAATGGGCACGCTGCGATTTTCAATATGGCCGCCACGGCAGCCATCCGGGCGTCCGCCAACTTTTGGTTTCCGTCAATTTCGAGCAGAACGGCTTGTCCGATTAAATCCATGTTTGCAGTGTGTGTTGGGGTTGAGTAGAGGAAGGTTCCTTTCGAAAATGGGCGTGCTGCGATTTTCAATATGGCCGCCACGGCAGCCATCTTGAAATTGGTTTCCGTCAACTTCGAGCAGAACGGCTTGTCCGATTAAATCCATTTTTGCAGTGTGTGTTGGGGTTGAGTAGAGGAAGGTTCCTTTCGAAAATGGGTGCGCTGCGATTTTCAATACGGCCGCCACTGCAGCCATTTTGAAATTGGTTTCCACCATGCAAGGGCTGAGGGGTTACGCCCGCTTTGCGGTGCTATTTATTAAACTATGTAGCTTTATGGTAGATAGTGGTTTCGGTGCAAACTGAAAAAGTTTGCTTTCAAATTGTGACTATTTCAAATGGGAAACTGTTCCATATATGGTTCCATATAGCCTGGTGTTGGCTTATCGGTTAGGGTGCCAGCTTGGGATCCTAGGATCCTGGGTTCGAATCCCTGGCGATCGCTAAATTAACACCAGGGGGGTTGACTCAGCCTGTCATCCTTCCGAGGTCGGCAAATTGAGTACCAGCTTGCTGGGATGAATGATCCTGGTGTGTACCCCGGCTTAGAATAGGTACACCGTATCCCTGCACATCGTAAGAGGCGACTAAGGGCTGGCGCCAGGAAGGGCATCCAGCCATAAAAACATTGCCTTAAACAGGGAACCATGAGCTCATGGGGCCCGCAAGGCTAACCCCTGCTCTAGCGGGGAAAATGGCCTTAAAACGATCATTCATTCATTCATATAAACTGTTCCATATATACTGTATATAGAAGCTTTTTTTGTTTGTATACTTAGTCGAGGTTCATAGAAGAGCTAACACATATAACATATAATAAAGGGAGTGGGAGATAAGAGGGGGATAGAGAGAGGGGCAAGCACAACAGTGGGGAACAGGGACATCAGGAGAGCTATGGAAGAGAGGGGACTTGGACGGGGTACACGGGATAAACAAATGGACACTACAAGGGCTTTCAGAAAAGAGAACGGGGAATTTGAATAGGTGGATTTAGGGTGGATTAATGGGGGTAGAAAAGCTTAAGGTTTTGGATGGGGGAAAATATGAGATAGTGGTGAACGGCTGTTTTGAATACCTGGAGGGAGGAGTGAGATTGAAGAGAGTGTGGGAGTTTGTTCCAGAGACGGGAAAAAAAAGAGGAATGAAAGAATGAAGGTGAGCAGAGAGTCTTGATTTTGGCATTTTCACCAGAAGAGGGTTTCTGGCAGATCTTGTTTGTCCTGAAGGAATATTTGGGGGACAGAGCATTGACAGAGCAGGGGGTGCGAGGCCGGAGAGGAGTCGGAAGAAGATAGAAAGACTGCCAATCTGCCTGCGGTGAGAGAGTGAAAGGCCCTCAGAATCAGCTTCTTCGCGGGAGATACCAATGACCCCAAATTCCTTGGTTTCTACAGCGTGAAGCCAAACTAGGTGTGAGGCAGGATCACCAGCCCCGAGGGAAGAGCTGTATTCCATCACGCTGCGGATGAAAGCTTTGGAGGTGGTGAGTAGCCCGAGTGCCAAGGAAGGACTTCGCACAATGGAGGATGCCCAGTCGGCGACTGGCTTTGGAGGCCAGCTTGGAAATGTGGCTTTCCCAGAGCAAATGACATGTAATGTAGAAGAGGCGACCATAATCATGATCAAAGATTGCAATTGCATGCTAACATCACCACATGGAATATCCAACAAATTAATTTGTCATACGAGCAATTGCTCAGGTCTTTCAATCACAGAGTGTTCTTCAAGTGGGACGGACTAATACACTCCTAGTGGAAGACCCCCTTTAAAGGAATAACAAGCAACTTTTGACCATTTGGCCCATCATGTCAGCGTTACACCAACGCTAGATTAAATAAATTTGTCAGGCTATAGACTTGATTGTAGTTGCAGTTGGCATAATAGTTCCAATCTCATGCATAATCAGCAGTGTGTTTGGTCTGAGCTTCCTGTCAAAAGAACAAGCATTTAGGTTTGTGTTTATGTGTGTGCGCAGGTGTGTGAAATGACAGGGGAGTTGCTCCTGTGTGAAGGACAGTGCTGTGGAGCTTTCCATCTCTCCTGCATTGGGCTGGATGCGATGCCTAGGGGGAAGTTTAGGTGTGAAGAGTGCACAACTGGTGGGTGCCTGGCCACTTGCACAGCAATGTTATTAAAGCCTTCAAGCCATGGAGAACATGCTTTTAATTATGTTACCAAGACTTGTTTGAGTTGATATTTGTTCATTAATGTTTGACAGTGACTTCTTGCCGGGTCAGTGTCTGTCGGATGCAGTGTCTCTCACAATGCATTCTGTGGTGATCAAAATGTGTTCACGTGGAAGGTTCAAAGCCACTGAAGTTAGACAGAAGAATTGAGTCTTCCTCGGAATTTTATCGTTGAGTTACTGATGAAACCAATTTTTTGCCTCACCCGTTCCTGAAGGAAAGTGATAGGTTATTGGTGTGTGTGTGTGTGTGTGTGTGTGTGTGTGTGTGTGTGTGTGTGTGTGTGTGTGTGTGTGTGTGTGTGTGTGTGTGTGTGTGTGTGTGTGTGTGTGTGTGTGTGTGTGAGACAGTCGGTCAGTCGGTCGGTCAATGAGTCGTGTACATCCTTCTGGTGGTGTTCTTCAGTATTGCACCCCATTCGGCCTTAAGCAAGGTTCGACTAAATTATCAAATGCAACCAGAACATTTTACATTTAATTTCATTGTAGGTTGATTTTGCACTTTAACGTGGATTATGCCAAAGTTATCCATGCCAATACATGAGTGTGTGTTTGCCCACACCAACCATGGTTTGAGGTATGCTGCGAGGGCTACGAGCTTGTCTCGTGCATCCAACTGGCCTTCGGCACAGTTCGGCAAAGTTGTCTAATTTAACAATAACCTTTTACGTCAAATATAGCCACAATTTTTTTTATTTTAATAAGAGCGAGGCTCATGGAAGAGCACGGTTAAATTAACAATGGGGTAGAAGGGCAAAAATTTGGCGCAACTGTTAAGGGGATAAAGCCAGTGGTTCTCAAACTTTTTTGGACTACCGCCCTCTTAGACCGGCCCAATGCCCCCCTTGTCCTATCGTTTGTGGTCGGACACCCAGAATTTATGTAGAGAGGAAGCAAAAATAACAGAAGCCAAATATTTTCTGAATAATATTTTACTTTACTTTTTATTTTATTTTGCACGACCTACAATGTTTTAGCAGAACAGGTCCAGGTGAGGCAAACTGGGAATCTGTTATCGCAGGCCCAAATACCGTTAGTGTGAAGGGTGGGCCTGGTGACTCGCTGCGAGATTACGAACGTCTGGCTCCATCTCAGTGAGGTAGAGACGCAGATCGCCCCTCTTGGGAATGTCAAGGCGGTTTGATACTTGGTCAGCACCACCATCAATGCGCTGAACCCTCTTTCAACGAGGTATGATGTGGGGAACGCCATCAGCAGCAGTTCTGCCTGTACACATTGCGAGGTATTCGCCCCGCTCCAGCATCCAGAATTTGCCGTATTCATGCTGCAAGAATCTTGCCTTCGCCTCATCATCATTGTGGAGGTTGATAATTTCGTCCTGTAATTTGCGCTTCATATCTTGAATGTCACATTTGAATGGGTTGATCACCCATGCTGGCACCGACAGTTCTAGCATGTCTCTGAAACGCTGCTCCATATATCCACGAATCTTCTCAAGGTGATTGCAATAAACGAGCAGCTCTTCATCAGAAACAGCAGTTTCCTTTGCCAACCGGGGAAAGTGGTACATATCTCTGCGGCCGAGGGATTCCCTGTGCAGAGTCGCCTTGGTTACGAACGCGTCGATCACTTTCTTTGCTTTAATCAGCATCATATGGTCACCCTGGAGTTGTTTGTTGACATCATTCAGTATACTGAGTATGTCCGTGAGGTAAGCCACATCATGCTCAATCGCATTCACTTTCTCCGATAGCTCCGTATCAATTTCCGACAGAAACTCGACCACTGTTGAGAAGAGGACATGGAAACGGGTCAAGCCTAATAACTGCACGACATCAGCAAATATGTGATCATAAAAACCATGCGGAGGGGGAAAGAATGTGGTCGTTGATTGGATGGCCAATTTTCCGAATGGCGCCGGGTAACCTGTTCACACTGCATCACTTTAGTTTGCATTATTTTGATACGTAATAAAAGGACAGCTAAATTCACGTTTTCAATTTTGACCAAAAACAAATCATTGTGAAATAATTCGGACAGACTCTTCGCAGGTTTCATGAAATTGTCCCGAGTTCTTCACGCTCCCAAATTAACAATATTTGTTCTCGAATTTTTTTTTGTGAATAGGAAAGGATACAGGAAAGTGTTGAAGTAACTGTGATAGGTTTCCTACTGAAAAATGATCGCACAAAAGGTGAAAAAACGCAATCGCTTTTCGCTCTGAATTACGTGCAAGCGCATGATGGAAATCACCATCACCCAGCATCGAGTGCCAACCAAGATGGCGCCCGGTAGCTACATCTCCACCTGTGTGGTGTGAATGGCAATGGTCATTCTATATATTTTCAGTTCAGTGGCCCATGCGGGCCCGGGGAACAGAGGTTGGTCTTAAAGTATTTTAATTACAAATTAAAGGTGCATTAGATTGTGAATCAAACAAAGATGAGTGAAACAAACTCCTAATGAACTTTTTCGCAATTTTTTATGCATACTTCCGCATCCGCAAGATGGCGGCCTCCATGGAGCGATTTGGTGCGTCAAAGCTTCGAAATTCTCAAAGGATCCAGCAAAATCTGGCTTTTCAACATAATACGTACGCGTTCATTCACAACACCGGCTTCGCCGGCTATAATGAGGCGTCAGGCGCGGCCTTTTGAACTTTTGATATTTAGCGGGGAATCCCCGGGGATGGAGGCAGAAGTTTTCCGTGACAAATTGTTTTTCAGCAGTTTTTTTATCCAGCCCAGTGGCCCATTTTTTACTCAGCGGTCCCAGCCCACCGGGCATTGCCCAAATGCCCTATGGCCAGTCTGCCCATGCATGTAACCCATAATTCATTATCTGTGTGCCAAGTTTGAACAAGATCGGTAAATGCGTGTGAGAAATGGTGAGGACGTGGTCAATATCGGGTTATTTACAACTAAATTGGCCGCCAATCTACCAGTCGGACATATTTGATCAGATCGCAAAATAAAGTGAGGCGCATGTATATGCCGTCATGTGCTGTGCTTGTGCCAAGCATGAACAAAATTGGATCATGCATGTTCAATAAATGGTTGGAGGCACCTTTAAGTAACAAAATGGCCGCCAGTCGGCCATCTTTGATCGCATCGTGAAACAAAATGATGTACTTATGTACAGTGCATTCAGAAAGTATTCAGACCCCTTCACTTTTTTCACATTTTGTTATGTTGCAGCCTTATGCTGAAATCGTGTAAATTCATTTTTCCCCTCGTCAATCTACACTCAATACCCCATAATGATAAATAGAAAATAGGATTTTAGAAAGTTTTGCAAATTTATTAAAAAGAAAAAAAGTGAAATATCACATTGACATAAGTATTCATACCCTTTGCTATGAACAAATGTTGTATTAAAAATCACACACAAGAATAACGGTACAACCAATAGCAATCCAGAGTGCACTCTATATATATCTTATGATGGTACCATCAACTAAAGTCAGATAACTCACTGCGCTCCAAGTGAGTGAAAAAGGACATTCCTCAATGTCTCTATAACCTTCTCCAAGGGGAAGTTGATTCGCTCCAGCGAGTAGTGATGAGGCAATGGGGTAAAGCGTGGACCGTCACGTGGTCCAACCAGTAGCAAACTGGCGTCGTAAAGGGAAATCCCAAAGGCGTTATCCAGACGTGCACGTTCACAGCTCAATCAGCAAACCGCAACGTAATTGGAGACGAAGCGGTCGCGCACACACATCCCCGACAGACGATAGGATGTTGAGAAGAGCTGACGCGTAGCAAAACCTTTGTCGGTGAATGAAGCGTGAGGTTCAAAATGGCCGACGGCTCTTACTTGAGTCGATGCGACCAGGCAAGGATTCGTCGGAATCTCAGCCTAAACTTGACTACGCAGATTTCTCAATCCCCGCGATAATACCTCTCGCAGGATATCATTTCAAGGAACTCAAAATTCCCTCGCGACCTTCGTTAGACAACGCTCGCTACAGAGCTCGACGTCACGCGTCTTGTCTGACTTTGCTCGCCCCGCCTCTTCTTCTTCACCACCGTCGTCTTCCGGTTCAGTTTCCTGTATCATTTAAAGTTAACCTTTTTAACTTTTGATACCTGTTCATGAACAATAAACCTTTTGAAGATAATAATAGTACATAATATCAGAAATATGTCAAGTGGGTGAAAACCACAACAACGGAAGTGACGAATCCGCAACACTTCCCCCCCTCAAGAAAGAAAGTTTGAACACAGCGAAAACTTTCTTTGCAGGCACACCCTTTAAACAAACAACAGTAAACTCACAACCAAATCATCAATTCCTGTGAGCAACAATTATTATCAATCTCCCAAAAATAAAGCGACAAAATTTCACACAACCCCCAGAGATTTCCAAAGTTAATTCACTCTGGACAAAGCATCAGCAACGACCGTGTCCCTGCCCTTTACATGTTCAATTTCCCAGTTGGACTCCTGCAAAGCCAAACTCCATCATCACCCTCTGATTTTACTTTTCGTTTCTTTTGAATGAAGGTTATGGGGTTGTGATCAAAGGCCAGCAAATCTATAGCACTTTTCCCGGGAGGCCGAGCTGAAAGCCAGGTTCCATGGGGGTTGGGTGGTGAGGCCTGGAAGTATTCACTACATGGACGCCTTTAGGAACGTGGAGTTCACGGTTAGTCCGTGCAGGAAAGTTCACTACATTGACGCCTTTAGGAACGTGGCCAATGGACGCCGGTTAATCCGTGTAGGAATTTTGGCTCGGCTGCTCCGCAGCATTCAGTGCTTCAACTCTTTCTAACTTTCGTAATAATCACGGTTGGACCACTTGTCACTGTAGTCACGTGAATAGCGGTCTCCTTTTCGGCCACTACCCTGATAATCATTCCTTTGGGAGCTGCCGTAACTCTGGGAGCCTCCATAGTAATATCGACTGCAGCCACCACCAAAACTACCGCCACGTTTTCCTCTTCTGTAGCCCCCTCGACGACTACGGCCTGCCTTCTCTATGGCTATGGTCTGACCATCCAAATCCTTGCCAATTCCAATCCTTCTCTGCCTCTTTGGCGTCCTTTGTGTTTTCAGACGTGACAAAGCCAAACCCTCTTGACTTTTGCGTTTCCCTGTCTTTTACCAGCCGCACTTCCAAAAGCGGTCCATATTTGCTGAAGACAGAGGTCAGAACTTCCTCCTTTGTTTTGAAGTTCAGTCCACCTACAAATAGCTTGCCAAATTTGCCACCATCCCTGACTGGTGTGGTGTTATTTTCCCTACTGGGCTCTTTAACAACCATCGGGTTACCAGAAACTTGACCACCGGCCAAATCATTACCGATAACAAAAGATACTCCCTCTACAGGAAGAGTGGCTTGTAAACCTACGGTGACTGGTCCTGACACCAAATCAGACGCCAAATGGATGACATGAAGTGGAGCTCTAACACAGCCACCAATCCCCTGTAAGCGAACACTATCACCAGTTGCCGTCTCCTCTGACAATGGCAAAATGCCTTCGACCATTAAAGATTGATGTGCTCCTGTGTCCCTCAATACCCTAACAGGTCTCTGGTTAGTCGAGTCTCCATCCAGTGACACAAACCCCTCTGAAATAAATGGTTGGTAACCCTTTTGAGGGCGATTTCTCACATTTGCCATGGCATTCGGAGTTGTACTAGTCTGACTCCCCTCCTGATTGTTCCTTTCCAGGGCATAACATTGGGACCTCACGTGTCCACGTTTATTGCAAAAGGCGCAAGTAGGCCCGGAGGAGAAACTCGCGGTCTGCCTCGAGCCCCCCGGAAGATAAGTCTGCCTTGGAACTGTTGTCTTCTGATCCCTAAAAGTCGCGGTATCAGAGTTGTCCTCATAGTCATCTCGAGGCCGCCCCCATGAATTTTCGTTCTCCGCCTCGGATGTACCATAACTCCCCTGGCTAAGTCTAGGTGAGAAGTTCGGTTTGTGGAACCTCATCCTGTGGGTTAAAGCATAGTCATCTGCCATGGTTGCTGCCTCATACAGCTTTGGTAATTTCCTTTCCTCCAGATGTACTTTAATGTCCTCGTGGACACACTGTTGGAATTCCTCCACCAGGATCAATTGTCGCAATAGTTCGAAGTCTTTCCCGACCCCTTTTGAATCACACCACCGATCAAACATGGTTTCTTTCATTCTGGCAAACTCCACATGGGTCTCACTCTCTCTCTTCCTGGCATTCTGAAATTTTTGCCGGTAAGCTTCAGGGACCAATTCGTAGGCTTTGAGAATGGCTTTCTTCACTATCTCATAATCTGCACATTGGTCAATCGGTAAAGCTGAATAAATATCTTGAGCTTTACCCACCAGAACACTTTGCACTAACATGGTCCAGGACTCCTCAGACCATTTTAGCATTCGAGCCACTTTCTCAAAGTGTAAAAAAAAATTGGGTACCTCCTTTTCATTGAAGAATGGAACCAGCCTCACATGTCTGCCAACATCCCAGGTGTTCTGACTAGGTGTCGAACCAGTCGGCATGGATGGTACCTCTCCCAGTTCTTTCATTAAATCCAGCTCCTTGACTTTAATTTCCTACTGAAGCGCCATTTCACGTTCCCTTAACTCACTTTCGGCTTTTCTCTCCTCTGCTTTTCCCTGTTCTCTTCTTTCTTCGAGTTCTCGTTCCTGTTTTGCTCTTTCCTTTTCTCTTCTTTCTTCGAATTCTCTTTCAACTCTCCTTTCCTCTGCTTTTTTCTCTTCTAACCTTTCCTGGCTCTGCAGTTGCATCTCCAGTTTCCGGAGCTCCACATTTTCTTGTTCCTCGGGTAACCAATCCAAGGCTACCTCTTCCCATGTTCCTTGTCCCACCAGAGATATCACCAATCTCTGCATCTCTGCTTTCTTCATATTAGCTCGGACCTCTAAGCTAAAATGTCTGGCCAATACCAAGAGGTGCGATTTTTTTAATGCTTGGAACTGTGCCTCACTAGGGGACGCCGCAAACTTTCCTGCGTCAAACACCATGGTGACTATCCGTTAACACCTGTTAACCTTCACACTATTTTTTTCAATTTTTTGAAACATTTTGGAATGCTGGAAAAATTCCAATTTTGGGAATTCTGGGAATGTTAGGGAATTCTTTCCCGGACGAAATTTAGGGAATTTAATCCCGGATAAAGACCCAATTTCGAGCCCACGAGTCAATTGGACGAGCCCCCAATTTCTGTTACGTGTTCCTCCCCGAACCCCTGGTCACGGTGTACCTCCGAATCCCGAGAGGAGCCAAGGCAGAAAAATATGTTATTCTGTGTTAGAAATCAACAGTGAAACCACACCAATGATTTTAAACGAACAAATGTAGTATTAGAAATCACACACAAGAATAACGGTATAACCAATAGCAATCCAGAGTGCACTCTATATATATCTTATGATGGTACCATCAACTAAAGTCAGATAACTCACTGCGCTCCAAGTGAGTGAAAAAGGACACTCCTCAATGTCTCTATAACCTTCTCCAAGACGAAGTTGATTCGCTCCAGCGAGTAGTGATGAGGCGATGGGGTAAAGTGTGGACCGTCACGTGGTCCAACCAGTATCAAACTGGCGTCGGAAAGGGAAATCCCAAAGGCGCGATCCAGACGTGCACGTTCACAGCTCAATCGGCAAACCGCAACGTAATTGGAGACGAAGCGGTCGCACACACACATCCCCGACAGACGATAGGATGTTGCGAAGAGCTGACGCATAGCAAAACCTTTGTCGGTGAACGAAGCACGAGGTTCAAAATGGCCGACGGCTCTTACTTGAGTCGATGCGACCAGGCAAGGATTCATCGGAATCTCAGCCTAAACCTGACTACGCAGATTTGTCAATCCCCGCGATAATACCTCTCGCAGGATGTCCTTTCAAGGAACTCAAAATTCCCTCGCGACCTTCGTTAGACACGCTCGCTACAGAGCTCGACGGCACACGTCTTGTCCGACTTTGCTCGCCACGCCTCTTCTTTTTCACCACCGTCGTCTTCCGGTTCGGTTTCCTGTATCATTTAAAGTTAACCTTTTAAACTTTTGATAACTGTTCATGAACAATGAACCTTTTGAAGATAATAATAGTACATAATATCAGAAATATGTCAATTGGGTGAAAACCACAACAACAGAAGTGACGAATCCGTAACATTCATCAAAATCAAAAAATTCATCAATTTTCCAGGATTGAAGGACATATTCCATTTATCAGCCCAGAATATAATCATTTCCAAATCAGCAGCAGAGAGATGCAACTGCTGTCTGCCTAGCAGAGGGATGCATGTGTGACATAATGTGGAGTCATCTACAAAAAGGAAGAGGGGGTTTTCTCGAGCACCTGAGAGTCATTTGTCTTGTTGAGGCACAAGACAAAAAAAAATCGTAGAATGAAGGCGACCTATGCCACAGACAGAGTTTGGCAAGCAAAACAGCATGCCAGACTGTGTTGAAATCCCATTATCCGCTACATGACCAAAAGTATGCGGCAGAGATTATGTTGTTCGATAACAGGAAAGACATGCCATTGGAACCAATGCCAGATTCCATGACTGCTTGTAATTTGAAGTAAGCTCACTGGTCTATAATTGGTAGGTTGGCACACTTCTTGTGGATGGGAGTAATGTTTGCTTACTTCCATGCAAAGGGGAGGCAGCCAAAGGAGAAGGACAGAGTAAATATGGCAGATAGAGCAGGATTTAAGAACAAGGGCACTGATGCGATCTGGATTTGGAATTGAACCAAAATCTAATTGGCTTGTTCTTCTTGCCTTACCAAGTCATCCACGGAGTTTTGTTATAATCCGTCTACAACTTTTTGAAATATCATGCCATAATATGCATCGTTTTTGGCCCTATCACTCAATGGTCAAGAATCACTTGGAACATTAACAAATTGTCGTATGCATAATCAGATCTTCACCAAAATCTAATTGAATCGGTCTTGTTACACACCCAACCTGTCCACCAAGTTTCGTCCGAATCCGTCCATAACATTTTGAGATATCCTGCTGTATATCATTTTGGCCCGATCTCCCAATGTTGAATAATGACTTTAAAATTATAGTAGCCGGATCCAATTCTTCACAAAAATCTAATCATTTCGTCCTTGTCACATACACAACATCTCTGCCAAATTTCGTCCGAATCTGTCCACAACATTTTGAGATATCTTGTTCACAAACAAACAACCAGACAGGGGTGAAAACATAACCTCCATCCACCGTCAGTGGCAAAGGGAAATATAACATACCTGCCTGAGTCAAAGTATTAATAGTCTGCCATATTTCACTCATTCTGACCTTCATGTCGACCTTGTTACAATGTCATGTCTCCTTTTTTGTGATCGTCGGTTTTACAGGTTTACGCACTTGCTTTGTCTGCAAAATATCAGGACGTGACACAAAGCGTTGCCTTGCACCTCTCTGTGGAAAGTTTTACCATCCAGACTGCGTGCTGAAATGCAATGGCTGCATTATTGAAGGCAGAGGGTTCCGTTGCCCACTGCATGTCTGCCTGAACTGCCGTATCTTACGTCCTGATAACCAACGGCCCAATAGAGGTGGTTTATTCACTCCCCTTTTTTATGCTGTTTTTTTCTTTCCATCCATTGAAAAAGTGAATGTGTGTGGACAGTTGAATGGTGATAATTTCAAAGAAAATTGTAATCTACTGCATTTTTGATTTGTGCCATTGCCACCAATAGTCAGGAAAGTGTGCAAGAATTTGTAATTATGTGTATTAGAAAAGGGTATTTGAAAAAAAAAAATCTGCAACATTGCAAAACTTGTGTGATTGGGGTAGTAAATACAATTGGCTGAAAGATTTTGTGCCTTTTTAATGAAAAAAATTAATTAATTTGTCGACCTATATGTTCAAAGGTGAAAATAGGTCGGGGATACACAGGGTGAGGCAACTGGCTATTTAAAACACCATTTTTGGGATGCCGCACCAAGTGGGGTTACGCAATTGGTTCACACTGTTCATCTTACAGATGTCTATGATGGAGGAACTACTTCATTTCAATAGAATTTTATGTTTGCAACACTAGAACACAAATTGGAACATGAATCGGAACACTAACCTCTGGCTTAGCTGTACTTTGGCTCTGAATTTGGTAAATTGTACAGCATCTCATTCCAAGCGAGCACACGCACTCGCGGTAAAACAATTGCATCAGTTTGTCTGTCAGTTGGACAGTCAAACAAAATTGTAAATCATTCCAAACAGGAAACTTGCTGTTTTTAGGAATGTCATAAAGGACACAAACAACAGGCACCAATAACTAATTTAACATGTTAAATAAGGTGGTATAAAAGAGGGTGTATCAGTGGCAGAAAACTTCCGATTCAATGTTCTTTTTTTTCTACAGTTCTCAACTTTTATTTTATTTCAATTGAACTATGTATTTGAACACTGTAGAACACATATCGCCTTGTTTGCACTTCCAAAAACCCTCAGTTTAACAGTACTTAGGCAAAATTATGCCGTCTCGACCGCTCAAATTTGCGGCACCCAGAGATGCAATGACAGAGCTAACTTCGTCCAAAACATGTTTGTCTAAGTGCATTTTCTCAAAGATCATTCCAAAATCTTCAGTTTCTCTGAGAATAGTTGGCAGAAGGTTCAGCTCTGGAGTGTTCCATCTAATGCATCGGGTTCCTATGGTTGCCATCACGCCTGTTATTCAAAGTTTGCGAACAAACTAATATAGATCGTGCTCAAAGCTAATATAGGGTTATAGCAACTGGATATACAGTAGCTCTGATGATGTAGCCTTTTCACCAATAGATGTAGCCATGCTCCTGTAATTTTCCAACTCTTACTGATTCTGATGATCTCTTCACTACTTCTTCCTCCCGGCCCTTTTATGCGGAAAAAATAGGCCGTTTAATGCGCTGTGTGCGCTGTCCAGTGGCCTACCACACTGGTGATTCATGCGTGGCTGCAGGAACCACAATTCTTGCTTCCAACAGTATCATCTGTCCCAAACATGTCGAGGCACAGAAGGGCTGCAATTCGCACGTGAATGTCAGCTGGTGTTTTGTCTGCTCACAAGGTCAGTATATGTTCTATCTCTCATTTTGTGTTTGCGGATTTATTTCTAGGCTTTGAGATTATTATATTTTTGCTATTAAATGGAGTAGATTTAAGATTAAATGTATTCGTTCCGTGGACAATTTTCCTTCAGGAAAATTATTCTTCACGGTAAAATTTTATGTGAATAAATGTTTACATGTGAGGAATATAAATGAATATTTACCTGTGAGGAATGCTCTCCCTGAGCAGAAGGCGAGTTTGAAGTGGGAGGCCAGAGCTGATATGGACGAAATAGAGGAGAGGTTTCAGCAGCAGAAGCTTGTGGCGGGGATGCAGTATGGGAGGAAAGGCTTTGGGTGGACCAAACAGATTCAATGAAGTGAGACATTAACAAGGGAAGAAAGGGAGATGGTGAAGAGGATGATGTAAGTGAAAGAGGAGGTTGGTTAAGGGAGTGGGGCAGGTGAGTAAGGATTTTGGACAAGTTGGAGTGGGGTTAAGGAAAATTGAGGCGGAAAAATATTTGTGACATCAAACCCGTGGTGCTTTGGCCAGCCTATGACATGCTTTCCTCACCAGTAAGCGTTTGGACGTGGGGTTTGGGACAGTTCATAACCTGCCATTGGTGTGGAGGTCGAGAGATGCTGCCCTATATGTTCAGTGCATACCCAGTTAGCACTTGCGGCAAGGA
The DNA here is from genome assembly GCF_964187855.1 of Myxine glutinosa. Taxonomy (NCBI): domain Eukaryota; kingdom Metazoa; phylum Chordata; class Myxini; order Myxiniformes; family Myxinidae; genus Myxine; species Myxine glutinosa. The sequence goes on from NC_136263.1 coordinate 105,004,058, forward strand.
GGTGTGGGGTGCCATGATCTTGCTTTGAAGCTGGTGTTGGAGATGGTGTGTCAGAAGTTTAGGGAGGGGAAGGGATGGGAGTATGAATGTGGTGAAGAACTGTTGTTGGTGTTTGTGCCAGAGGGCCACGCTGGGATAAGTAGAGGTGGGAGGAGTGATGGCAACAGTTAGTGACTGGGAGGTGTTGGCAGATCAAGGATCGTAGCTGGTGTTTCTCGAGGAGATCTGCGTGACATGGCCGCAGCCTGATGTTATGATTTGGTTTGCTTTATCCAGGCAGGTTATATTCGTGGAGTTATCAGTATGTAGCAAGAAAACATGGAAGAGGTGTATGAGAAGAAAACTGTAAGATAAAGTGATCTGAAGGCAGAATGTAGGGATAGAGATAATAGCGTGTTTCTTGCCAGCCGTTTCAGGTTGGGTGTATAGTCTATGGGCCCGGACCCAACATTTCACCAATTGGTACCACCTCGGGTGGCAAATTATCGTAATGTTTTTTGAAAAGATATATGTCTGAAAATGTTAACCATATGGGATAACAGTTACATATCAGTCGCATAAAGTTAGTAATACCACACTGACCCCTCTTCCTTTACTGAAATATAACAGTCGTCAGTCCTCCGGTTGTTCGGTATACATCTGATGAGTCGTATCAACACGAATGTGGTGGTCGATCGCTCAGGCGTCTTCCTAGCTGGAGCATGTATCTAAAAGCCATGATACTGTGTTCATTGGATGTCGAATCCACCGTGCGTCACTCAGTTGAGACATCACACGGCGTATGCAAATAAGGCCGAGCTGGTAGCAAAGTCACACGTCGTATGCAAATTGTATTATTATATGACAGCAGAAACTCTTTAATCTAAAGCGTTGGACGGAGAAACTCAGCTCCTTTTATATATAGATTTGTTTTGTATTTATTTATTGTATTTTTCAGTGAGGCTTTGTTGGTTCAGTTGAGATTGAGTTGCCTGAGCACTCGTGGTAATAGTCAGGTTCACTATGTTAACAAATATAATTTCGTTCAAAATTTTGGTAGATTAGCAAAACTATACATTTCTGGAATACTCAGAGCATGAGGAATCCAAAAATTAATGTTTGCATTTGCATAGACACCTTTGCGAAAATGACACTCAGGACAGTGATGAAGAGTCAGGTTCACTATGTTAACAAATATAATTTCGTTCAGAATTTTGGGAGATTAGCAAACCTGTACATTTTTGGAATCATCAGAGCATGGAGAATCCGAAAATCAATGTTGGCATTTGCACAGACACCTGCATGGCCGCCATTTTGGATTTTCAAAATGGCCGCCATAAAATACATATTTTGCGCGATCTCGGCTTCTAGTCAACCTAGAGACTTAATTAAATATGCTAATCCTATGTTTTCTGGGTTAAGGAATCCAATAAAGGCCTCAAAATAGTGCTCAGGATTATAGAAAAGCAACAAACAAAGGTAATTGAAAACCATTGTCTTTATATTTGTGATATAACTGTATTACATAATACATGATATTGCAAGTCCTTTGAAGTTATAGGTATGGGTTTATAAAGCAAGAAAGCAGCCTTGTTAGTATCAGATTGAACTATAAGTCCTATACACAGGATCTACTAGGTCTACACCGTTCAGGAATATGCTTTTACAGATCTTCATCACTGTCCTGAGTGTCATTTTCGCAAAGGTGTCTATGCAAATGCAAACATTAATTTTTGGATTCCTCATGCTCTGAGTATTCCAGAAATGTATAGTTTTGCTAATCTACCAAAATTTTGAACGAAAAAACATAGTGAATCTGACTATAAAACAATTGCATCAGTTTGTCTGTCAGTTGGGCAGTCAAACAAAATTGTAAATCATTCTAAACAGGAAACTGCTGGAGATGTGTGTGGAGATGTGTGTGTGTGTGTGTGCTGGAGATGTGTGTATGTGTGCTGGAGATGTGTGTATGTGTGCTGGAGATGTGTGTGTGTGCTGGAGATGGTTTGTCTTTCTTATATTTCTGTCTTTATTTCTTTCTTTCTTTCTTTCTTTTTTTCCTGCTGGTGAGGTACCCAAGGTGTCAATATATCGAAAAGTGTGGCACTTTGCCGTGTTGCTCATTTGAATGTATGTACAGGTGGTAAACTTCTATGCTGTGAGGCATGTCCCGCTGCCTTTCACGCTGAGTGTCTTGCAATGGACATGCCCGAGGGAAGCTGGTTCTGCAACGACTGCAAAGCAGGAAAGAAGCCACATTATCGAGATATTGTTTGGGTGAAAGTCGGGAGCTACAGGTATGCAATGCCGTAATGCCCTTATATTTTTGCTTTCTTATTTTCGTCCAAGAATGTTTATACCAAATTAGTATATTTCAAGTGGTGAAGCTGCTTCAATATTTGGCTATGTCCATCCATCCGTCAAAAATGAAGTCGAACCTTTCTAACCCACCGTGCTTAATCCTCATGGGTTATAAAGGGTCATTCCAAAGATTAATTCTAAAGGTTGATTGTAACGGGATCTGAAGGGTAATTTTAATGGGACTTGTTCGTTTCTCGGCTTTGTCTATTTCATATAAAAAATGCCAGACTGAACCACTTCCTTCGGACACGGGTTGGATTTTTTTTTAATGATACTGTGCGAGTCCAACATACTTTATTTTGTGTATTTATTATAAATGCTGGTGAATATTTAGCAGAGAGATTTTGATTTTAAAAGTATTACAGGAATGTTTGTTTCTCTATAGTTATTTAATTAATAAGTTAAGTTAATAATATAATTTTTTTACAATGTGAATTGTACCTTTGTCTCTCTAGGTGGTGGCCAGCAGAGATATACAACCCACGTGCACTGCCACTGAATATTCAAACTCTCAAGCACCAGCTTGGAGAGTTTCCAGTACGCTTTTTTGGCTCACATGATTTCATGTGGACTTACCAGGCTAGAATTTTTTCCATACTTGGAGGGAGACAAGGGCAGCACTGTCAACAGGGCGAAGGGTATAAATCGGATCTTTAAAGAAGGTGAGTGTTGCTTTTTAATCCAAGGACTTTGTGCTTGATTTAAAAAAGTGTTTGTGATTGTACTTGTTTTCATTGCAAAGCATACAATTTTTACATGAGCCTTTGTTGCTGATGTGAGTTGACTGACGTGGCAGATACGAGTAGGCTGCTGACATGGCAGACGCTCTGCCTGTCAAGCTCTCAAGAGAACCCTCTGACAGAGCAGAATTTTGATCTTAGTTCAGATACTGTCATAAGTGTATGTAAAACTCACAGTTACCGACCTGGTTTCGCCCTTTTGGGGCTCATCAGGGCAACGCAGTGAGTACTGCATACACTTATGACTCTGAAAACCTTTCGGTTATATACCAGTCACTATGCGATTTCATACCATCAGTGGTGAACCGCCATTAAGGTATCCCATCCAGCTATGCTGTACCTTAATGGGAGCGATAAGTTCCATCTGCCACATGGCACATTACCTCTGGTATCCACTCATTATATGGAATCCCCTGGATGCAGCCGGGAGCAAACCAATCCAAATATATGTGCAGTTCTCCAGCTTCCCTCCAAAAGGGCGAAACCAGGTCGGTAACTGTGAGTTTTACATACACTTATGACAGTATCTGAACTAAGATCAAAATTCTGCACTCTCAGAGAGTTCTCTTGAGAGCTTGACAGGCAGAGCGTATGTACATGGCAGTGACGTCATTACTTGCGCTCATTGAAAGCTGGAGAACTGCACATATATTTGGATATATATACAGTATATATATATATATATATATATATATATATATATATATATATATATATATATATATATATGTTCAAAACACACCTGGTCACAAGTGTGCTGCACTGACCGGGTCCTCAGTCGAGGTCCTCAGCATCATCCCGTTTCGCATGGTGGAGGTAGCACCATGGCTTGGGCTTGCAAAGCTGCCTCTGCAATTGGCTCACTCATATTTACAGACTTGGCATTTAATATGGAATATTTTTTTTGTGGGGGTGCACTTACTTTTCAAGATGTCTTAGAACCAAAAGTTCATTGGAATTATGTTGAAATTATTCTAGATTTTGTTAATGTGACCTTTAAAAGAAACAAAAACCACATTTGACATTTCGAAACAAATAAATTGATCCTTGAAAGTGATGTAAACTGATATCGAACTCAATTCATGGACAGTACTGTGTTAAACTTCTGTACGTTTTCCAGAAGTATCTCTTTATTTTGCACATTAGTCAAAAATTTGTTTTAACAAAAACAAAAGTTAAATTACGACTGGGATTACGGACAGTAAAATTACAGTTCAGTACTTCGTGTAACCCCCACGAGCATTCAGGAGAGCACATACACGTGACATGCTGTTCACGAGATTTGCCAAGGTTTGGACAGGAATCGCTTGCCATGCAGTGACAATAGCCTGCTGCAATTCACGCACAGAGGTCGGCTGCTGGTCCAAGTGGTCGATTTGATGCGTTAATTCTGCCCACAAGTTCTCTATTGGATTCATATCCGGGGAAATGGCAGGCCACTCCATATGCACGACACCACGGTCAGCAAGAAAGTGTTGGATCATGCGAGCACGATGAGGCCGTACATTGTCATCTTGGAAGACAAAGTTTCCTCGAAAGGCTGCACGAGCAAATGGAAGCAATGTTTCTTCCAGAATGGCCCTGTACTTGAACTGGTTCAGGTTTCCATTCAGAACAACCAGGTCAGTTTTGCCCCCTGCATGAAAAGCAGCCCAAACAGTCACCCCACCACCTCCAGCTTGGACTCTTGGCACTATACAATCTTTGTTGTAGGCTTCATGCACTTGTCTGCGCACTCGGACGCGGCCATCTTGACGATAGACCAGAAATCTAGACTCGTCACTGAAGATCGCGTGATTCCAGTGTCCTGGCTGCCATTGACGGTGCTCTCTGGCCCACTGCAATCGGCGCTGGAGGTGTTGTCTGGTCAGGCGTGGCTTTCTCAGGGGACGCCTGGCACGATAGCCTGCTTGAACCAGTCGTTGGTTGACTAGCCTTCTGGATACAGGCACATTTGTCAGTTGCTGCCACTCAGCCCTAAGCCGATTAGCTGACTTTGTACGGCCATTGCGGACTAACCGGTGCAGCTGGCAATCATCCCTCCTTGTGGTTCTGCGGGGACGTCCTGGCCTCGGTATTGGAGTAGGGACACCCCTCTGAGCATTTTGTTTAAGGATCTTTGACACCTGACCTTGAGTGATGCCATACTGCCGAGCGATAGCACGGTTTCATGCCTTAATTTCGTAAAGCCACCACTCCATGACAAAAAGCATTGTCGAGTTGACGGACCATCTCCAGAGGAAGCGGCAATAACTTTTGGAGACGTGCAGCAGTTGTTTTCCACTAATACAGAACGCAACAACCCTTGTATACCCGACTGTGAAGCCAATCATCAAATGCACCTGTCCGTACATTTTGCCACGCCACATGTGATATAATCCTGTTGTTGACTTCTTGCTGCGACAGACAATCAGTGACATGGTTCTTTTAACAAATAAATCACCAAAGTGTAAGAGAAACTCACCAGATTGATATACTGAGTTAAGAAAGTAAACCCAAGTCAAGAAAAAAAAAAAAATTCCACATTAAATGCCAAGTCTGTATATATATATATATATATATATATATATATATATATATATATATATATATATATATATATATATATATATATATATATATATATATATATATATATATACACACACACACACACACTACCTTGTGGGGAAAAAAGTGAAATACACATCAAATATCACTGTTCAAAACTTGATCGTTCATCTTGATCGTTGATCGTTCATATTTCATCTTGATCGTTCATATTTCATCATTGCATACACTACCGGTCCCAACCTCTGCTGATTACTTGATTACAAACCCCGTGTCTGTATTAAAGCAGTATTGGAACAGACTGTTATTACACTCTCTGAAGCATTGTTTGGACAATATTGCACTGCAGGAAGTAGTATATTGGAAACTGGAGGAAACTCTGACAGGAAGAGGTCTGGCAGACCCAAAGCCACAACAGAATCAGAAGACAAGTTTCTGAGAGCCAACAGCTTGTGTGATAGGCGGCTCACAGGACAACAGCTTCAAGCACAGCTTAACACTGGTCGAAGTAAGCAAGTCTCAGTTTCAACTGTGAAGAGAAGACTTCAAGCTGCAGGTTTGACAGGTCGAGTGGCAGTAGGAAAGCCATTGTTTGAGATGGCAAAATAAGAAAAAGAGGCTTGCCTGGACCGATGAATCAAAATTTGAAATCTTTGGTTCATCACGCAGAGTTTTTGTACGCTGTCGAGTCGGCGAAAGGATGGTTCCTCAGTGTGTGACACCAACTGTCAAACATGGAGGAGGAAACGTGATGGTCTGGGGCTCTTTTGCTGGATCCAGAGTCGGCGACTTGCACAGAGTGACTGGCACCCTGAACCAAAAGGGCTACCACAGCATTTTGCAGCGCCATGCAATACCCTCTGGTATACGCCTAGTTGGTCAGAGGTTCATCCTACAGCAAGATAATGACCCTAAACACACCTCCAGGCTATGTCAAAACTACCTTCGAGGAAAAGAACAAGAAGGTAGGCTTCAAATCATGGAATGGCCAGCACAGTCTCCAGACTTAAACCCCATCGAGCTGGTTTGGGATGAACTGGACAGAAGGGTGAAAGCAAAGCAACCTACAAGTGCAACATATTTGTGGGAACTTCTGCAACAGTGTTGGGAAGAACTTCCCGAACAATATTTGATTTCCATTGTAGAAAGAATGCCACGAATGTGTTCGGCGGTTATATCTGCAAAAGGTGGCTACTTTGCTGAGTCAAAAATTTAAATTAAATTTTGTTAAACAAAATGATTCTATGATTTCTTTTTATCTCCAATTGTTTATTTGTTCTATGCTTAATTTCAGAGTACATTGAGACATTAAACTGCATAAATTTCAATAAAAACTGGAAAAATTGAGGTGTTCTAAAACTTTTGACTGGTAGTGTACACATATTTGCAAAAGTTTTTTTTTTTTTTTTTTTTTTTTTTTTTTTTTTTTGAATACAAGATCGAGGCTCGTGAAAGAGCGAAAATTAATCACACAGAAAGACAAACAGACACATAAAACAAATAACATCGGGAGCGGTAGACAAGATGGGGAGAGAGGGGGAAGGACACAAACACAACATTTGAGAGCAGGGACCGAGAGACATGGAGACATCGAGAGATCTGTGGGAGGGAGAGGGCTTTGGGGGGAGGCATGTGAAGGGGGGAGGCATGTGAAGGGGGGGAGGCATGTGAAGGGGGGGGGGGGTGGGAGAGGTATAAACATATGGACACTGCCAGGATTTCCAGGAAATAAGTTGGAATTTCAAACAAGGTGGATCTGGGGTGAATTAGTGGGGGTAGAAAAGATCAAGGTTATGGATGGGGGAAGATAAGAGATGGTGGTGAACAGCTGTTTTAAAGACCTGGAGGGAGGAGAGGGATTGAAGGGAGTGTGGGAGTTTGTTCCACAGGCGGGAGAAAAGAGGAATGAAAGAGTGAAGGTGAGCAGAGAGCCGAGATTTCGGCAGTTTAACCATCAGAGGGTTGCTGGCAGATCTTGTGCGACCTGTAGGAATATTTGGGGGACAGAGCACGGAGAGAGCTGGGGGAGCAAGGCCGGAGAGGAGTCGGTAGAAGACAGAAAGACCACCTACCTGCCTGCGGTGAGTGAGTGAAAGGCCCTCAGAGATAGCTTCATCGCGGGAGATTCCAATGATTTTGAAAGCTTTGGATTCAACAGCGTGAAGCCGAGCCAGGTGTGAGGCAGGAGCACCAGCCCATAGGGGAGAACAGTATTCCATTGAGCTGCGGATGAAAGCCTTGTATGTGGTGAGGAGCTCAGGTGTGCCGAGGAAGGACTTCGCACGACGGAGGATGCCCAGTCGGCGACTGGCTTTGGAGGCCAGCTTGGAAATGTGGTTTTCCCAAGAAAGATCATGGCAGATAGTGAGACCCAAAAGCTTGAGTGACAGAACTTCTTGGAGAGGATTGTTGAGAAAGTAGATGGGAGGGTTGTCCAGTCGATCTTTTCGGAGAGACATAGTAAGAGAGTGAGATTTGGCAGGATTGAAAGACATGTTCCACTTGTTTGACCAGTCTGTGATTTTGTCCAGGTCTTCAGAGAGTGAGGAGGCTGCAGACTGCCTATCTGAGGGAAGAGGAATGGAGCGGCAGAGAGTGGAGTCATCAGCAAAGAGATAGAGAGGATTTTCCAGAGAGTCAGAGAGATCATTGATAAAGACCAGAAAAAGCACAGTGCCCAGCACACTTCCTTGGGGAACTCCAGCCTGAACAGGAAGGGGAGATGAGAGAAATCCATTCAGGGCCACACGTTGACTACGACCAGAGAGGAAGTCCGCAAGCCATGCATGGAGATTTCCATGGATACCATAGGAGGAGAGTTTGGTGAGCAGAGCTGGGTGCCAGACCGTATCAAAGGCCCTTGATATGTCAAGGGAGACAGCTCTGATTTCCTGTTTGGCATTCAGGACCTCCATCCATTGTTGAGACAGCAGAAGCAGCATGTCCAGAGTAGAGTGACCTGGTCTGAAACCAAATTGATGATCAGAGATCAAGCCATTGGAGAAGAGGAAAGATTTCATATCCGAAGCAATGATGGATTCCATGACTTTGCTGATAATTGGGAGCAGGCTGATTGGTCTGTAGTTGCAAGGATCTGTTTTTGCACCTTTTTTGTGTAAAGCGGTAATGTTAGCTGATTTCCAGGATGCTGGCAGATGACCTTGAGCAAAAGATAGGGTGAAAAGAACAGAGAGAGGGTGAGATAGAGCGGCAGAGCAGGATTTTAGGACCCGTGGGCTGATGCCGTCTGGTCCAGTTGCAGAATCAGAGTCGAGGTTTGACAAAAACTCCTCCACCTTATCAGGAGAGAAGGACACAGAGTCCAGGAGCATTTGGGTTCGACTGGGAAAGGTGGGAACAGAGAGAGATGGGTTTGGGACTAAGGATTTCGAGGCGAACACAGAGTTGAGGCATTCGGCTTTGTCACGTGCGATGTCAACTGTGTGGCCATTTGAGGTAAGGGAGGGGATGGAGGGGGAACAAACACCAGAAACGGATTTGACCAGACGCCACCAGGATTTGGAGGAAGGAGACAGGTTTGAGAGTTCATTCTTGAGTGAGGAGAGATAGTGCTTCCTGGCACTCCTGAGGGTAGACACACACTTGTTCCGAGCTTGGTGGAAGGAACTGAGATTTCCTTCAGTTGGATTAGCCTTCCAAGAGGCAAAGGCAAGTTGTTTCAGGGCAACTGCCTCACCACAAGATTCAGTGTACCATGGACGGGAGGAAGGGTAAGACAATTGAAGGCGAGATGGGATAAATCTGTGCATGAGAGAGATCAGTTTGCTTTGGAAGAATTCCCAGGAAGAATTGATGTCAGAGGCAGTGGAGATGGGAGACCAATCCAGACGATTGATGGCTGCTTGAAGACCGTCCCAGTCAGCCTGAGTGAAATGCCAGACTCGTCGACGCTGAGGAGGCTCTCTGAGAATGGCCAGAGAGATGTCCACTTTGACAAGCACATGATCAGAAGAACCGATTGGAGCAGAAGAAGAGCAGCAGACATTAGCAGGGAAGTTTGTCATAACCAAGTCTAGAAGAGAAGATACTCCATTGGCTGAGATCCGGGTCGGGAAATTGACAGATTGTGTCAATCCCAGTGAGTCACAGAAGTCCTTTGCTGAGGTGCCATGACTAGTGAGAGAGGAACCCACACCCAACCAGGTGGCATGATGACAGTTGAAGTCACCACATATGAGGAAGAGAGAGTTGGGATGAGTGGATAGAAGTTGGTCCATGTTGTCAGACATTGAAATGTAGATGGAGTCATCACTGTTTGGGGGACGGTACAGAACACATATGAACAAAAGGTGGGAGCGGAGAGGAAGCCGTAACCAGAGGTACTCCTGCGGGTGAGGAGGAAAGAGAGCAGTGCAAGGAGAGTGAGGAAGAGAGTTTTTGACAAAGATAGCCACCCCACCACCAGGCCGAGGCTCAGGTCTATCATACCGGAGGAGGGAGTAACCAGGAAGAGATATTAAGGAATCGGAGACATCTTGAAGGAGGAAAGTCTCTGTTAAGCAGATCAAGTCTGGATTGTCAGAAGCAACCTGTATGGAGAGATCAGTCAGGTTTGAGCGAAGGCCCCGGATGTTTGAGGTCCATACCGTTAATGAAGAGAGAGGGGGAGCATCGGGTACAGGACAGGGGAGGGGAGGAGTAGGGTAAGATGAAGGATGAGAGGGGGAGGTAGGGAGAGCAGTTGATAGTGTTTCAGATGTTGCAGAAGAGTTCCAAGAAAGGGAAGGATGAGGAGGATGAAAGGTTTGCTGGTGAAGGGATGCGGCACAGTGAGGGGTTGTTTGAGGGGGGGCAGAGGAAAGTAGAAGGTTTGGGGGGGTGGAGGTATGAGATAGAAGGGAGACGAAGTGGGGAGGAGGCAGCTTGGAGGAGGAGGGTGGAGGAGAGAGAATTGGAGAGGAATGGTATGGGGGGAGAATTGAATGGGAGGGATTGGGGGGGAGTTTTGAAGGGGAGGAGTGAGGGGGGAGTTTAGGAGGGGAGGGGCAAGGGGGGAGTTTTGGAGGGAAGGGGAAAGGGGGGAGATCAGGAGTGGAGGGGCAAGGGGGGGATTAGGAGGGGAGGGGCAAAGGGGAAGTTTAGGAGGGGAAGGGCAAGGGGGGAGTTCAGGAGTGGAGGGGCAAGGGGGGAGTTTAAGAGTGGAGGGGCAAGGGGGAAGTTTCGGAGTGTAGGTGCAAGGGGGGGGATTTGGATGGGAGGGGCAAGAGGGGAGTTTAGAAAGTGGATGATTAATGAAAGACGAACATTGATAACAAATTGGGTTTGTTGTGATTTTCAAGTTAGCAATCCGGTTCAGGATGATGGAGGAGGGATGGAATGAATGTGAATTTAGACCATGTAGTGAGGGAGACGTATAAGATATTGAATTTCTTTTTTTTGAAGTGGAATGAGTTGGAGAGGAAATTGAGAAAAGCCTTTTAAATAGGAAGAAAAACAGCGTGTTGTAATATACCACTGAATAAAAAACAGAAGGGGAAAGGTTAAACATATTTAAAAATATTTAAACAGAACTATGAACAATCTTATATGCACAAAAAATACCAACGGGGGGAGAGCCGAGACGGACCACCACGAGTCACGTGAACAGGGCAAACGGTGGATGGCAAGGAGATAATGGGGGTGGGGCGAACAGCACACCTGGACAGAAAATACAGGATGAGACAACAGTACACGTGGAGAAAAGAAAATAAATGTTTTTGTTTTTTTTTGTTTTTTTTGGGGGTGGGGGGGTGGGGAATTAGAACGTTAGACAGTATTATGTTCGGGGTAGAAGGGAAAAAACCAAGAGCCAAGCAAAACACACTTAAGTTAACAAAACACCGACGGGGGTACAACTACAAGGCCACACACAAGGGCAGAAAACGATTAATTAATTACGAGTTACAGGAAATTCAAACCAAAACTAACTATAATCAAACAATATCACATGGACGATAAAATAACGAATTGAAATTTGACAATCTATCTGGGGAAATGGGGGAGAAACACGTGGTCGAAGAACGAACGAACGAATAAGAATGAATAAACGAATGAGCACAGAGAAGGTAGTCTTTTTTTTTTGTTTTTTTTTGAGTTGGGATTTACATAAGGAAGTAGGCTTTGGGGTGGAAAGACTGCGAAAACAGAGAACGAAAGTTATTGGATCACAAACGACAGGCGCTGAGAGAAAAACAAAGCCTCAAGGTTGTACAGTGTACACTGTACAAGACCTCGAGACGACACGAATTAACGCGATTTTCAATACAGGTATGAAAGATTTGCACCGAAAATCTTTGACGGGACAATAAACGTACATACACCATAAAAGAAATACAGTTATAACGAAAATACAAATTGGAACAATGACTTAACTTCGATTTCGATGGAGAGCGTGGAGACCTGCGAAAAAACGAACCGTCGCCAGCAAGACCGGAAACGGAAGTCAAGGTAAATATGTTTGTTTTTGAGGTAAATAATATTGAGGTAAATATGTTTTTGAACTTATAAGGTTTTTGAAAATTAGGCCATCGCTATATTTATTACTACTGGAATACAAGACCCTTCGCTTCGCTGACGGAACTACCAATCTTTGCTGTGATGGCTAATCTATGGGGGAAGAAAAAAAAAAGATTCCTGGGAGATCCTGCTCTCCGTGCCAGTGATAACCAACATTTGCAGTTGGCATTTTGGCATTTGCAGTTTTGACATGTGTGTCCATGTAACCATAAAAAAAAAATCTTTTTTGGATCACAAACACTCCCGTGAGTTACCCGAATCCACCGTAGTTGGATTTATTGAAATCCATTAATCCGTTCTCAAGTTTTAACATGACAACCAAACAAACAGACAGACACGGCTCCTTTTATCATAAAGAAGATTATTTTCACTTCATATCTTTTACAAACAAATTACCTTTATTTACCAGTATAACCACCGTTTAGAGGCCATTTTTCCCCGCAAAGCGGGGGTTGGCCTTTTTCGGGAACCGTGGTTGTTGTTGTTTTTTTGGTCCCCTTTTTGAAGCAATGTTTTACGGCCGGATGCCCTTCCTGACGCCAACCCTTTTTGCCGCCTTTAACGACAAACAGGGAATTACCAGTGAACTGGTACTCAATTAGCCGACCTCGGAAGGATGACAGGCTGAGTCAACCCCCCTTGCGTTAATTCAGCGATCGACCGGATTCGAACCCAGGATCCTAGGATCCTAAGCCGGCACCCTAGCCGCTAGCCCAACACCATGTGTTGCCCAACACCCAACACCAAGGTTATTTACCAGTATGAGTCTTGAAATCCATTTATAGTTTAATCCAGAGGTTCTCAAACATTGCTTTGCTGTCAAACAAACATGGGTTTTCTATACAGTGCCCTCCATAAATATTGGAACAGCAAAGTCAAATTTGTTATTATTGCTATACATATTCAAGAAATTTGGATTTAAGATCAAAAGATGAATATGAGACAAGAGAAAAGAAGATCCGCTTTTATTTCTTGGTATTTATATGCATATATGTTTTACCATTGTAGAACAATATCACTGTTTATGTTCAATCCCCCCATTTTAGATAAGCATAAGTATTGGAACAGGTGATGGACAAGTGTTTCTTGTTGTTCAGATGTTTTTTGTTGCATTGATTTTTCACACATAAAAGAGCTGTTAATGTCGTGTCTTGGATTTAGCCTTTGCTTTTGCCTTGGGAGTCTGCCTTTGGAGTCAGTAGGCATGAACCAACATGAAGACCAGAGAACTGTCTATGAAAGAAAAACAACTATTTTGAAGCTGAAAGAACAGAATAATTTAATTAGAACAATAGCACAAAATTTGGGCATAGGCAAATACAACAATTTGGAATATCTTAAAAATGAAACAAACCACTAGTGTACTTCGCAATAGACAATGGCCAAGTCAGCCAAAGGAAAACAACTGCAGTTGATGACAGAAAAAATAATCATCAGAGCTGTGAAAAAAACAAACTATAAAGCTATTTTCAGTGACATCACTAACAACCTCCAGAGTACACTGGTGAAAGTATCACAAATCTACCCTTCGCAGAAGACTTTGACAGCAGAATTACAAATGCTACACCACAACTTGCAAGATGCAAACCTCTCATCAGCACCAAACATACAAAGGCCAGATTATAATTTGCCAAGAAGTACAGAGGTAAGCCGATAGAGCCGATACAAAGTTTTATGAACAGATGAGACCAAGATAAACCTTTGCCAAAGCGATGGAAAGGCGAAAGTATGGAGAAAGGAAGGCACTTCATATGATCCAAAGCATACTACCTCATATGTGAAGCATGGTGGAGGTAGCACCATGGCTTGGGCTTGCAAAGCTGCCTCTGAAATTGGCTCACTCATATTTATTTTTGTCTGCCTATGTACAAGAAAATGCCTCCAAACTCATTGGACAGCGCTTCACTATGTAGCAAGACAATGACCCAAACACGCTGCCAACGCAACCAAAGAGTTCATCAGTGGGAAAAAGTGGAAGGTTTTCGACTTGTCAAGTCAATCTCATTTAAATACAATGGAGCATGCATTTCACTTGTTGAAGAGGAGACTAAAGTCATAAACCCCCAAAATATATAACAACTGAAAATGGCTGCAGTAAAGGCTTGGCAAAGCATCTTAAAGGAAGATACCAAGAGTTTGCTGATGTCGATGGGTCACAGGTTCGATGCAGTTATTGCATGAAAGGGATATGCAACCAAATACTAGCTATTAATAACTATTATACTACCTATTACAAACTATTATACTATTACTAACTATATTACTAACTATAGTTAGTAATATAACTATTACTAACTATGCAACCAAATACTAACTATTATACTACTTTAATTTACTTTAAGTGAATCTGTTCCAATACTTATGCTTACCTAATCCTGGTTTTGGCTTAGCGGTTAGGGTGCTGGCTTGGGATCCGAGGATCCTGGGTTCGAATCCTGGTCGATCGTTGAATTAACGCCAGGGGGGTTGACTCATCCTTCAGAGATCGGCAAATTGAGTACCAGCTTGCTGGGATGAATGATCCCAGTGTGTACCCCGATTTAGAATAGGTACACCGTATCCCTGCGCATCGTAAGAGGCGGCTAAGGGTTGGCGTCAGAAAGGGCATCCGGCCATAAAAACATTGCCTCAAACAGGGAACCATGATTGTCATGGGGCCCGCAAGGCTATCCCCCACTCTCGTGGGGAAAAATGGCCTTAAAACGATCATTCATTCATTAATTCACTTATGCTTACCTAAAGTCTCCCCCTAAAATGGGGGGACTAAACATAAAAGTACAATTGTTCTTCAATGGTAAAATATATATGCTTCGAAATACCAAGAAATAAAAGCTTACCTTATGTACTCTTGCTTCGTATTCATCTTTTGATCTCAGATCCAAATTTCTTGAGTATTTAGCAATAATAGCAAATTTGACTTCAATGTTCTAATACTTATGGAGGGCACTGTAAAGAAAAAAGAGGCTTTCATTTTATTGGATGACAAAACATTACTTTATGCAGCAACATAAGTAGTGCTGTTTCAACTCTTGAATTCACTTGTATTAAACAACACATGATGACCTTGTCTACACTTGATGCCTTGTCAAACAACCACTATTCAAATCTTGAATTCACTTGCATTAAAGAACAAACACCTTTTTGTATACAAAGTCGAGGCTTGGGCAGGAGCTAGAACATAAAACTGATCAGAACGTAACAGAACAAAAGGAACTGCAGAGATAGGGGAAAACACACCAACAGCAGGGATAAAGTACAAAATAGAGGTAGACTTGGAGAAATAGGAGATGAGGAGAAGAATGAGGGCTAGAGGCGAACACATGGAGTAGACAAGATGGATACGGCCGCAAAATCTCAGGAATGAAAAACTGGAAACGTGGAAAGAGGTGGGTTTGGGGAGGTTTACCGAGGATAGAAAAGATCATGGTTTTGGATGGGGGGGGGGGGGGGGGGCGTGATCTGACGTGGTAGAACAGCAGCCTTGAAGACCTAGAGGAAAGAATGAGATGGAAGAGAATGTGGAAGTTGGTTCCACAGGTGGGAAAAAAGAGGAACAAATGCGTGGAGATGAGCAGTAATTCTGGATTTTGGAAGTTTCACCAGAAGAGGGTTGCTGGAAGACCCGTGCACCCTTCAGAAACTGGGAGAGGGGATGGGACAAAACAAGGAAGGAGCAAAGGGTGCAAGACCAGAAAGTAGGTGGTAGATGACACCACTGACCTTTCTGTGATTTGAAAGTCATAGGCCCATAGACTCAACTTTATCACAAGAGATTCCAATGATATTGAAGGCCTTTTTGTTTCCATGGTGTCAAACTAAGCAAGGAGCGAGTCAGGGGCTCCAACCCAGATGGGAGAGGAGTACTTCTTCAAGCTGCAGTTGAAGGCCTTGTAGGTGGATAATAGTTAAGATGTACTTGGTAGGTGGACTTTGTATGATGGAGGATGCCCAGTTGGCAACTGGCTTTGCTGGCTAATTTAGAAATGTGGTTTGCATGAGAAAGGTCTTGGCTGATAGTTAGGTCCAAAATATTTGAGTTACTGAACCTCTTCAAGAGGATAGTTTCAAAAGTAGATGGTAGAGTTTGCCTGATGGTTCTTTTGGGGAGACAGTGTGAGAGTGTGAGATTTGTATGGATTGAAAGACATATTTCACATGTTTGACCAGCTCATTGTTTTGTCAATGTCTGAAGAGAGGCAAGAGGCTGCTGCTTGTCTACCTGATGGATGATGGATGTCACAGCAGAGGATGGAGTCATTAGCAAAGAAGTAAAGAGGGTTTTTCCAGACGGTCAGAAAAATTGTTGATGTAGATTAGGATTAGGAATAGGTCTGGGCCCAGAACACTGCCTTGGGGCACTGCAGCCTTATCGGGGAGAGGAGAGTGTATGAAAGGATTTTTTGAGTGCCATGCCTTGGCTATGAGAGGAGAGGAAGTCAGTAAGCCATGTGTGGAGTTGCCCTTGGGTGTCATAGGCAGAGAGCTTTGAGAGCAAGATGGGGTGCCTGACCATATCGAATGCTCGAGATAATGTCGAGAAAGACGGCCCTGATCTCATGTCTGGCATTGAGCACCTTCATCAATTTGTGGAGGAGCAGAAGCAGCATGTCCAATGTAGTTTGTCCTGATATGAATCTGAATTGTTGATCTGAGATCAGGCCATTGAAACAAAGGAAGTATGTCGACTGTGATGATGGATTCCATGAACTTGCTGATGATTGGAAGTAAGCTGAAAGGTCTGTAGATAAGGGGTCAGTTTTTGCACCTTGTTTATGCAATATGGTGATGTTGGCTGATTTCCAAGCAGATGGAACCAATGATAGGGTGTACAGACCAGAAAGAGGATGTGCAAGTGCAGCAGAGCAGGTGTTTAGGACACATTAGATTATGCCGTCCGTCCGGCCTGGTTGCAGAGTCAGAGTTGAGGGTTTCCAGAAACTTCTCCACTTTCTCAGGTGCAAAATACATAGTCCAGGAGCAGTTGAGTGTGATTGGTTGAGAGAGAGAGAGAGAGAGAGAGAGAGAGAGAGAGAGAGAGAGAAAGAGAGAGAAGAGAAGAGAATAATAATAATAATAATAATTCATTTATTTTGTATAGCGCTTTTCCAGAAGCCCAAAGGCGCTTTGACAGAGTGGAAAACATAATGCATAACAATACATGAAAACAACAATTGCAAAAAGACAAGAATCAAGAAAACAAACAGCAGCGATATACGGCATATATATAAGACAAGAATCAAAAAGACAAGACAAGAATCAATAGGGAAATATTTAAAGCAAAAGGAGGGAGAAGGAGAAGAGATAGTCAGGGGTTAAATGCTGTGGGTTGAATGTTGAATGCAGCGTTGAACAGGTGGGTCTTTAGTGATGTTTTGAATGTGGTGAGTGAGGAGGAGTCTCTGATGGTGTGAGGTAGTGAGTTCCAGAGGGTGGGAGCAGCGATGGAGAAGGCCCTGTCCCCCCAGGATCTGAATTTGGTCCGGATGGAGGGGGTCAGGAGGTTGGTACCAGCAGAGCGGAGGTTGCGGGTGGGAGTGTGTCTGGAGAGGAGGTCAGCCAGGTAGGATGGGGCCAGGTTATGGAGGGCTTTGTATGTCAAGAGGAGGATTTTGTACTGGATTCTCTGGGGGATGGGGAGCCAGTGAAGCTTGTAAAGGACGGGGGTGATGTGGTCACGGGTCCGGGAATGAGTGAGTAGACGGGCAGCGGAGTTCTGAATGTATTGGAGTTTATTGGTGATTTTTGAGGGTGAACCATAGAGGAGGCTATTGCAGTAGTCCAGACGGGAGGTGATGAAGGCGTGGATGAGGGTTTCTGCAGCCGTGGAGGAGAGGGATGAGTGGAGACGGGCAATGTTTTTCAGGTGAAAGAAGGCTGACTTTGTGATCTGTTTAGTGTATTTGTCGAAGGAAAGGGTTTGGTCAAAGATGACGCCAAGATTCCGGATGTGAGGGGAGGTGGATACTGGGATACCGTCGATGTTGAGGGCAAAGTTATGGGTGGATTTTGTGAGCGTTTTTGGGCCAATGATGATTATTTCAGATTTATCACAGTTAAGCTTGAGGAAGTTGATTTGAAGCCAGGATTTTATTTCAGTGATGCAGTTTGTCAGGATAGAGTGGGTGTCGGTGGAGACGGACTTGGTGGAGATGAAAAGCTGGATGTCATCGGCGAAGCAGTGGAATTGGAGACCATGACGGCGGATTAAGTGACCGAGCGGGGACAGGTAAAGGATGAAGAGGAGGGGGCCAAGAACTGAACCTTGGGGGACACCTTGGGGGAGGGGAGCAGTGGGGGATTTGCAGTTATTGATGGAGATGAACTGGCATCTGTCAGAGAGGTATGATTTAATCCAAGAGAGGGCAGTGCCGGTGACGTTAAAGGTGGATTCAAGTCGGGTGAGGAGGATAGTGTGATCGATGGTGTCAAAGGCAGCGCTGAGGTCGAGGAGGACGAGAATGTTGAGGTTGCCAGCGTCAGAGGAGAGGAGAAGGTCGTTGGTGATTTTGAGGAGAGCAGTTTCAGTACTGTGGTTGGAGCGGAATCCGGATTGGAATGTTTCATACAAGTTATTGGCAGAGAGATGATGTTTGAGTTGAGTGGCTACAGCGCGTTCCAAAACTTTTGACAGAAAGGGTAGGTTGGAGATGGGTCTGAAGTTGTTTAGGGTGTCAGGGTTTAGACCAGGTTTTTTTAGAATGGGGGTAACAGCAGCAATTTTGAGGGAAGGTGGGACGATGCCTGTAGACAGGGAGGAGTTTATTGTTGCAATGATAAGTGGAGAGAGAGCAGGGAGGGAGGCTTTGACAAAGCTGGAGGGGATGGGGTCAAGAGTGCAGGTGGCAGTTTTCATTCCTATGAGGAGTTCAGAGAGGTCAGTAGGAGAGATTGGGGAGAACCGAGACAGGGGATGGCAGGACAAGGGGGGGCAGGTGGTTGGAGGGGGAGCGGGTGCGGCGGTGGTCAAGCTGTTGTAGATGTTGTCAATTTTGCGTTGGAAGAAAGAGAGGAAGGAGATGCAGTTGTCTACTGTGAATGACTGGGTGGTGGTGTTCAGGGGGCGGAGGAGTTTGTTTATTGTCGAGAAGAGTGCTTTTGGGTTTCCGGAGCCAGAGTGGATAATTTGAGAGTAGTAGGCAGAGCGGGCGCGGGAGAGGGCATCTTTGTAGTGTTGTATGTGGTCCTTGTAGGCTTGGGAGTGAACTGTGAGACCCGTTTTATTGCGGAGTCTTTCAAGTTGGCGAGCACGAGTTTTCATCAGGTGGAGTTCAGGGGTAAACCAGGGAGCAGAATGGGTGAAAGAAACTGTTTTGGTTTTTACAGGCGCAAGCTGGTCAAGGCAGGAGGAGAGAGTGTGGTTGTAGTAGTCAGTGAGGTCGGAAGGGGTGTGGAGGTCAATGAAGGGAGAAGTGGACATTTTTTCAGAGAGGGTGGATGAGAATGAGGTAGGTGAAAGAGCGTTTAGCTTACGGAAGTTGATTGTGCGATAATGCCTTGGTGTTGGGGCGGGGATGTTGATGGTCAGAGTGATGGCTAAGTGGTCAGAGAGGGTGAGGTCGGAGCCATAGAGATGGTGCAAATTTAATCCAGTGGAGCAGACAAGGTCCAAAATGTGACCACGGATATGGGTAGGAAAGTCGACATGTTGAGTGAGGTTAAAGCAGGTGAGTAAATCAGTGAAGTCAGTGGTTATTGTGGAGTCAGTGGAGTCCATGTGGATATTGAAATCACCAAGGAGGAGGATTGAGGGGGAGAGGGAACATAGCTGGGTCAGAAAGTAGGAGAAGTCAGACAGGAATGATGGGTGTGGTTTGGGAGGGCGGTAGACGACAGCCATGACTGACTGCGTGTGACCAGAGAGTTTTAAAGCCAGGTGTTCAAATGATGGAGCAGATGAGATGGAGATGAGGTTGGTCTTGATGTCTTGACGGTGGATAACGGCAATTCCACCACCTCGGCCCTCCGAGCGTGGTTTATTGACGTAGGAATATCCATTGGGTGTGGTGAGGTTGAGTGTGTAGTAGTCCAGAGGTTGTTGCCAGGTTTCGGTGAGACAGAGAAAGTCCAGTTTGTTATCCAGGATGTATTCGTTCAGGATGAGGCATTTATTGTTGAGGGACCGGGTGTTGAACAGGGTGAGCTTGATGTTGTTTTGAACAGCAGGGATGAATTCAGGTGATTTAGCCAGGGTTCGTAGGCAAGAGGTGCGATCGTGTGGGTTGCTGTGACCAGGTGCGCTGGGACGAAGAGTGAGAGTGCGCTGAGCCGACCAGAGGACGGGGATGGAGTGACCTGATTGCAAATAAACAAACTTGCGACCGGAGCCACGGTGAATGTACCTGGGTCGTCGGAGGAGTCCATTTGATTTGATGGCAGAGATGCATGATGGGGTGGAGCGGGTATTGAGCAGAAGAAGCCTTGCGGCGGAGTACTTCAGAGCCATGCCAGGCAGGAGCGAAGGGACGAGTACGAGGCCAAGGTCGAGGAGGCAAAGCGGCAAACGCAGCGGCAAACGCAGCGGCAAACGCAGCGGCAAACGCAGCGGCAAACGCAGCGGCAAACGACTGCAGCCGCTAATCAAGACCACAGCGGCAAACAAGGCCACAAGGCCACCGGCAAACAAGGCCACGGCCACAATCAACGGGAGCGGGCCTTTCGAATTCCGTATTCCGTACCATCAAAAGCAGATTCCGTTATCCAGCCGGAGAACACGCGGCACGTGTGGGTGTGAAAAGGCAGGACAGGTGTGAGATGTCAGGTCAGAAAGGTAGAAGCAGACCCTGTACATCCATCCAGTCGGAGAAGCGGCGAATATGCAACGCCAGCGTCCTCTCGCAACCGAACCCGGAAAATGAGAGAAGAGAAGAGAAGAGGAGAGAGGAGAAGGAGAGAGAGAGAGGAGAGAGAGAGAGAGGAGAGAGAGGAGAGAGAGAGAGAGAGAGGAGAGAGAGAGAGAGGAGAGAGAGAGAGAGGAGAGAGAGAGAGGAGAGAGAGAGAGGAGAGAGAGAGAGAGAGAGGGAGAAAAAAAAAAAAACAAAAGAGAGAGAAAGAATGAATGAATGAATTTGGAAGCAAACACCATTGAGGCTGTGTTGTTGGCTGTGTTGCCATTTGGAGTAAAGTATGGGATTGAAGGGGAGCATACCCAACAGATGGACTTAGCAAGGTGCCACCAGGTTTTAGAGGAGGGTGACAAGTTTGAAAATTAAATCTTGAGGTTGACCAGATGTTACTTTCTGGCTATCCTGCAAGTGGACACATTTCTTGTGGGCTTTATGGAATAATCTGAGGTTGCCTCTGGTCGGATTTGCCTTCCAGGAAGAGAAGGCAAGTTGTTCAATGCAACTAACTGCCTCACCACATGATTTAGTGCAACTTGGGTGGGAAGAAGAGTAGGATAGCTGATGACGAGATGGGATGAATCTGTAAATAAGAGACAGCAGGTGATGGAATTCCCAGGCTGAGTTAACATAGATAATATCCAGGCTGATAATATCCAGGCTGAGTTAACAATAGATATCCTGAAGTACAATGGTTGATTTCAGTCTCTACCAGTCTGCATGAGTGAACTGCCAGACTTGCTGGTGCTGAGGCAGCTCTCTGAGAATAACCAGAGAAGTGGTCACTCTCACAAGCACGTGCTCAAATGAACCAATTGGAGCAGAGGAAGAGCAGGAGGCATTTCTGGGGAAGTTTGTCATCACCAAGTCCAGAAGGGAGGATTTGTCATTAGGAGAGATTCTTGTGGGAAAGTTCGCAGATTGAGTCAGTCCCATTGAGTCGCAGAAGTCCTTTGCTGAAGTGCCATGGCCGATGACAGAGATTTGGGGAGGGAGGGGAATCTGAAAGGGGGTGGGTGAAGTGGGAAGCTTAGAGGGGGCAGGACTAAAGGAAAACTGAGAGGGGTTGTGGTGAGGGTGATGCAGAGAGAGGGGACACTAAGTGGAGGGATGCTAAAGGGGGGGGACACACAGAAGAGGTTGGGTTGGAAGGATGTGGGCATGTGTGAGATGTGGGGGAAGGTACTGACATGGAGAGGTTTAACACCATTGATGGGCATGAAGGGGAATTTATTTCCATGTGCAGACAACCTCAAAAACTGGACTTCTCAATATTCCCAATTTGGATATACTAGTGAGATACCCATGCTATGCATGGGTGGGAGGCCAGAAGCAAACAGGCGAATGCTAAAGCATGAAACCAATTCCACATTCCTGTAGCACCCTCGGTCGCACATCAGACATGGACAGCAAGTTCGTGAAGGACTTCCATGTAAAACGTACCCGTTCGCAAACAAATGGGTACGTTCACGTATAGAAACATTGACCGTGGGTCCGTGGCGAATCTGCATATGGTGATCCGCGAAGTTCACGTTTAGAAAGTAGAAACCATCACGGCATACAGTCGTCATTTACTTGAACTCGATATCTCTTTTTTCATTCCAAACAACATAACTCCAATCACAAATTAATCACAAAATAAACTTTTAACAACATTGTTAATGTTTCCTTCATTGTAAAAACTACCAAGTCAACAGTTAAAAGGATTTTGAGCCGATAGGTGTTACGGCCTTGGCAAGATCGATGGAGACAGCGATCTGTTAGCGTATACACTGCCCAAATAGCTATGTGGAATTCTCTCATGTAGATTAAACTCACGTCGTTTGAACTTTGGCCGAGGTCATTATTTACTTTTAATGATGTTTATATACGAATCAAAAAGAAGATAATTGGTTTTGGGTTGTCCTTTCCGCATATCTCGTGGGATTGTGAGTTGGAGAGACGACCGTGATGGCGGGGAGGGGGGTTGGCATTCTCTCAAGCAGGGATTCAACCCATGTCCTTATAAAAGGTCTTTGTCCGAGGTCACCGAGTCCGATCGGTGCAGCCGTGCAGCGATCGGTGGAGCCGTTTGTGCGGCACCTGGGAAAATAACGTTATGTGGGAGTCCAAACCTGAAAATGCTGGAGGCCAAAGCTGAAATTGGAAAAACAATGTAGCCTATTTTACTCCAGGAGATCCCAGGATTACCCACCCAAAATATCGTTGCGATCGGTTCAGCCGTTTTTGCGGTACCTTCAAACGGACAGACAGACAGACTGACGGACATTTGGTGAATTATAGTAAGATGGAGACAGACATCATGGGAGGGCTGAAATGAATGGTTGTTGAAAGCACAGACGAAAGTCGTGCTGTCAGTACGGGAAGAGAGTTGATGGACCAAGCGTTTAGGAGTAAAACAGGTTTGTGAAATAATCCTTGTGAAGAAGAAGTAGACAAAAGGACACGTGGAGTGTTCTTGATGGAGAAATAAAGAAAGTGAAGCATTTAAAAGCTTTTGAAGAAAGAAGCGTTTCATTCAGTAAAGATTCAGTTTGGAGATATTGATAAAAGGAAGGGATAAAGAATGAACTAAGGAAGGAAGTACAGGCAGAACGAGGTTGTGATATTTTTTGGAATGAAAAAAAAAAACCTTTTTTTTGGAAGCAAGGAGTGGGTAATGTTGAGAAGGATAATGGATAGGATAATGTTGAGAAGCTGAAAGGACACTACTTTGGAGAAAGAAAGTGGAATGAGGCACATTGCGTCAGACCAGAGACAGAATTCGTATGCCGACTCGCTGAGGCATTTGCAAGTAGGGCAGACAATCATAGGGATACATTTAACAATACAACACTAATGTACGGTTTAACACAGTAAATTGGACAAAAACACAACACAGCAACACGGTGGCGAAAATATAACACAACTAGAACGACACTTCGACATCACAACGTTGACCAATATGCCTCCGCCCACATTATTACATAATTGTACGTACTTGTACCAAGTTTGATTTACATCCATTCAGTTGTTCTCATGTATCACATTTTACCTGACATGACCTCTGACCTTTGATGCCATAATTTAATCAGTTAATCTTTGCATCATATATACTTATACCAAGTTTGTTCAAAATACCATCACTTGTTCACAAGTTGGCATGGCAACATAATTTTTTACTTAACATGACCTCTGACCTTTGACATATTGACGCAAACAGGTGAATGCTAAAGCATGAAACCAATGCCACATTCCTGTAGCACCCTCGGTCGCAATCAGTTCATTCAGTTCATCCAATCAGTTCATCTTTGCATAATATATACGTATACCAAGTTTGTTCAAAATCCCATCACTGGTTCACAAGTTGGTGTGGCAACATAATTTTTACTTAACATGACCTCTGACCTTTGACCGCATGACCCCAAAATCGATTCAGTTCATCTTTACCCCATTATACATATCTGCACCAAGTTTGACTAAGATCCCTTCAGCCATTCTCAAGTTATCGCGGTAACGAAAACCTATCATAAAAGGACGGACAGCCGGATGGACAACCCAAAAACATAATGGCTCTGGCGACTTCGTCGGTGGAGGCATAGAAACATGATGGATCTGGTCTGGAAAACTTAGCTTGGATGAACAGGAAGGAGTTACTGCGCAATCGTGTCCCATGTGCATAGACCCAGAATCAGACCACTTAATAAACTTGTCTCAATAAGTAGGGTGAGTGTTGCATCCCATCTACCTTTGTGTCTCATTCTTTCCTTCAATATGCAACCTAAATACCCATATTTGTATATTTGTTAGCATGACGTGTCTCTCTCTCTGTTAGCATGACGTTGGCTGAGGTTTGATTTTTTAATGATTAACAGCTCTCCAAGAAGCTGCCAATCGCTTTCAAGAGTTAAAGATGCAACAAGCCTTGAGGGATGCGATGGAGAATGAGAAGAACCAACGGAAGCCTCATCCCTACAAGCATATCAAGGTTTTAAAGCTTGAGCTCTTTAGTCCATTTTTACATTGAATCAATGAGTTAGAGCACCTTTCCTAAATGAAAAATGGCACCAGTTTGACATCCATATCTATCTTTCTATCTATCTATTTATCGATCTATCTATGCTCTTCGGGCCAAGTGGCTCATAAGGCTGCAGTGCGTACTCTCCAGTCTGCCCTGTTTCCGGCTATCGGCCTGGCTTCATTCCATGATGTCCATCTTATCTCCATGATGTCAATCATCTGATTTTCATTATTGTAAGCAGACATTTGAACATATACTGTATGTCATATCTGTGGGTAATATCCTTTGTTAAATTTCAGTATCCCCTACTGAGGTCTTATTGTACTATTTCGGGTGGCTACCCTTATGAAATTAATTTTGACGTCAGGAACATTCATGGAAAATTTGGTACTTTTGTCCACCCAGTAACCGTATTTCCAAAATATTTCATTTAGCTGTCTTACTATCATTGCAGTTTGATTGTATCAAATTGCTTTCTGGTCTCCTTGGCCTTTTGCTCTTTAATTGGCTCTTTAATTTCAGTTTGATTTTTGTTCACACTAGTTGGTGATCGTTTTCAATATCTGCACCCCTCATGACTCGGATGTCCATTATTGATGTCCGATGTTGTTTACTTACCATCACATGGTCGATCTGGTTCTTTGCCTTTCCTCTTGGGGAGGTCCATGTTTGCTTATGTATCATCTTATGTGGGAAAATGGTGCCAGTTATCACAAGATTATTGAGTCCACAAAATTTGATAAGCTTTTTCCATTTTAATTTCTATCACCCAGTCCATGGCTTCCAATGACACTCTCATATCCCTCGTTGCTGTCTCCCACTTTGGCGCGGAGATCACCCATTATTATCAATAAGTCGTGTTTGTGTACCCCATCAGCCACTGATTATAATTGCTCATATAACATTTCTTTGTCTTCCTCACTTGCATCATTGGTAGATGCATAAACTTGAATCACAGAAAGCTTCACATATTTAGAGAAAAATCTGGCATTTATTATCCTTTCATTGATCAGCTTCCATTCAAATAGTGTTTGCTCTGCCTTCTTGAACATCATAATTGCAATTCCATGGTAGTGTGAATTATTTTCTATCCCAGAAAATATAACATTCTCTCCAGAATTCAACCCGACTTTTTCATACCCTCTCCACTCCACCTACATTCACAAAATCCCTAATATATCGATATCATATCGAGCCATCTCCTTAGCAAGTTGAGCGGATTTACCAATCGTGTATAGTGTTCTTGAATTGTAACATCCTATACTAATTCTTTATTTTTGGCCTAGTTATCGACATTGTCGGTCGCTGAACATTCTTCTTTCTGGCTTTAGTCCAGAACCATCATACTGTTCACAAACCCGATGTCATCGTTCTCTGACATTTGGACCATCGCCTCACTATATATAACTATGACCAGCATGAGCTGGTCTTTGAGTTTCGCTTTCAGTTTCTGTAACAATAGTTTTGAACTGAGCGGGTTGTTGGCCCTCTGCAGTAGGTTTATGCAGTAGGTTTATTACCCTGCGCAGGTGAAGCAAAAAGGGGGTTAAGTGATCGTGTGCGTATGTACATGTTGACGTGTCGTCGATCTTTGGTGAGAGCTGAACAAACGTGATCGTAATGTCTCCAGGGTGAAAAGTGTGTTGGTAGATCGTCTAAGTGAGACAGGGAGAAAGGAGAAAGGAGGAAGGTGTTGATCCGGACAAGTCCAAAGTGCAGTTTGGGCTACTCCAAAGAAGGTGATGGAATGCGCCCTTAATTCAAGGATGGATGGAGGTGGGTTTTTGGATGGGGCAGTGACATCCAGGGAAATAGCAATGGAGGGTGCTGGAGAATTGTCTCCCTGCCATCCGTTCCATCATAGTTGCCCGGGGGCAGGCAGTTGCAGTGAGTTGGAGTCATCCCAGCTGAGGTACATCGGCCAGCAGTTAAGTGCCATAATGGCCATGATGGAGGTTCAAAATAAAAAATGGATGTTCGGAGAGTTGAGGTGAATGTTCAGAGAGCTGAAATAAATGAGAAGATGGATGCTTACTATAAGAAAATAAATGAGAAGATGGATGCTCGCTATGAGAAAATAAAGGAGATGATGCCTAGCACAGGGAGGGTGCTGAGGTGACAGCTAGCACCGGAGATGCGGCTGAGGCGACAATGGGCTCGGTAGAAGCGACTTGCATGACGCAGAGCACGATAGAAGCAGATGAAGTGATGCCGGGCACCATAGAGGTGAGTGAGTTGACACTGATATCTGGGGAGGATGGTAAGGAAAAACTGAGTTCAGGTGGGTTGGCTGAGGTTTTGCTGAGCTCGAGAGCTGCAGCTGTGGCAATGTCGAGATTTGAAGAGGCTACTGGTGTGACGCTACGCTCAGCAGCGGTAGCTAAGGCTATGTCAAGCTCAAAATAAGTGGTTGATGCATGTGAGAGCTTGATGTTGGCAGCTGAAGCAATCTCAAACTTACTAGAAGCTGATGAGACAATACCGAGCTGTTGAGAGGCTACTGAGGCAATGCTAACATCCAAAGAAACCGATGAGGTGATGCTGACCTCTAGCCAGGAGCATGAAGTGATTCCCAGCTATACTGAAGTGTTTGCTGCTATGAAAAGGTCAAGAGGGGCAGCTACTGCAATGCTGAGCTCTGGAGAAGCTGCTGGGGCAAGGCCGATCTCAGGAGAGGTGACTGGACTTAAGGAGGGAATAGAAGCTCGTTTCCAAGTACTGCAGAAGAGGTTAGAAGGGATTAAGACAGAAGACTAAGAACCGGATGTGCTGGAATATTGGGATGGACATGGTTCCGTTTGAGAATCAGAGAGGAAAGGATCACTTGTGTGTAATGTGTGGAAGGATGCAACCCACAGTGAGTGATAATGATCTACTGACAGACTTTGGTGTGGCGCAGAGAGAAGCCAAGGACTTGAACATGGTCATTACTTGAAAGGAGGCGAAGAGAAGACCTGACTGGGAGGAGGTAGCGGCTCTTACGCCTGACTTGAGCGTATACTGGGGGCAATGGGACAGTCTCAGCTTAGGTGATGGAGTACTGTATCAGAATGGGTGGTGGTGGCCACTAACAAGTATGTGCAGTTATTGGTAGTGCCACAGCAAAATAAGTCTAAAATCCTGGGTTGCTATCACGGACCGAAGGCAATGGAACACTTTGGTGTAAATAAGATGCTCAAGGGAATCCGACAAAATCTTTATTGGACCAATTGCAAAAGGGACGTGGAGGCCTTGTGTTGCAACTGTGATAAGTGCTCTGCCAAGGAATCGGACCCCGTTGTAATTGAATCAAGGGGGCGCACCCCTGTTGTGGGTGAGTATGATGAAGCGGTGAAGAGGTCTCTGTCGCAAGTTTGCGGATCATTGACATGGTCCGGGCTTGATGATAAAGCGAGAAAGTGACGTTATCTATCAGGTGGGGCAAGGACAGTGAGTTGTGCCGCGTGTCCTGCACCCGGAGCAGACTAGGGGAATATAAGGCGAACTCCATCCCTGAGTTGGTCCAATTAGGCCAAAATAAGCTGGGGAAAGGGGCAAAAACCCATACACCGAATACCTGTACCCCACAAGAGCATGACGTGGGGGAGGGTGGATGGGGGGAGGGTGGGGGAGTTGAAATCGGTAGGAACAGTTGGGCAGGACAAAGTGGAAGGGGAAAGCGCAATATTCAGCGACCAACCTATCTTCGTGAGGGGGTGCAGGTTTAGGTCTATCTGGAAGACCTGTTGTCCTTGTTCCTCATTCCCTCCCTTATCGACCTTCTTCCTCCTTTTGAGGCCTCTACATCATTTAATGGGTGAGAACTTTGTGAGTGGTCTGAGAAGGGATTGTAGATAGGAAGAGGAAGCGGTGGCTGGAAAGGCAGGCTAGAGAGAGAGAAAAATGGCGGGAACGAAGGCAAGATGCACGCCCAGTGAGGACACGTCCCAAAAGAGAGGGAGGGGTGGTGAGGCTCCATCCCTTGAGCCTGCGGCTGAGACGAGGCTGCTGAAAGTCATCTGAAACAGGCATGCATTCCACCTCCCCCCCCCCCCCCTCTTTTTCTTTTACTTATTACTTTTCTTTATATCCTGACAAATATTATTTTGTTATTTTTTTCCTCCCTTCACTCTGCTTTCCTACTTCACCACCCCCTCCTTCAGATTAGATAGGGACATCTGGTGGGGCCTTTGATTGTCTTGTCCGCATTGTCTTGGCACTTGTCTGTCTTTATTTAACTACTTATTCTTTATCCCCACATGTCCGTGTGATTTTCCTATAATTTCTGTATTGCTTGGTTGTATATCCTGAGTTTTGGTTTATCCTGAGTAAAGGATTTGCATTCATTCCACTGTTTTGAATTTGCATTGCATTACTGGATTTGCATACTGTGTATCGGTGAGTGGGGGTGTAAAGTTGTGGCAGCATTCAGATTATAACTCCGCTCGGTCACATCTGACTGCTTAAACAGTGCGACCCGCACACGGGGACCGTTTTTTATTTTTTTATTTTTTGTATACTGAATCGAGGCTCGTGAAAGAGCTAACATTTACTTCACAAACAAATCAACCAGACAAACAAAATATATAAAAAGAGGGAGTGGAAAACAAGATGGGGAGAGAAGGGGAAGCACACAAACACAACATTTGAGAGCAGGGAGATGTGTGGAAGGGAGAGGGCTTGGGGGGAGGAGGCGTGGGAAGGGGAGGGAGAAGTATAAAACACAAGGACACCAAGGATTCCAGGACAGAAGTTGGTATTTCAAAAAAGTGGAATTGGGGTGAAATTAGCGGGGGTAGAAAAGATCAAGGTTTTGGATGGGGGAAGATAAGAGATGGTGGTGAACAGCTGTTTTAAAGACCTGCAGGGTGGAGTGGGATTGAAGAGAGTGAGGGAGTTTGTTCCAGAGGCGGGAGAAAAGAGGAGTGAAGGTGAGCAGAGAGTCTTTATTTTGGCAGTTTGACCATAAGAGGGTTGCAGGCAGATCTTGTGCGACCTGTAGGAATATTTGCGGGACAGAGCCCAGAGAGAGCTGGGGGGGCAAGGCCAGAGAGGAGTCGGTAGAAGACGGAAAGACCACCAACCTGCCTGCAGTGAGTGAGTGAGAGGCCCTTGGAGTTAGCTTCATCGCGGGAGATTCCAATGATTCTGAATGCTTTGGTTTCAACAGCGTGAAGACGAGCTAGGTGTGAGGCAGGAGCACCAGCCCAGAGGGGAGAGCAGTATTCCATTGAGCTGCGGATGAAAGCCTTGTATGTGGTGAGGAGCTCAGGTGTGCCAAGGAAGGACTTCGCACGACGGAGGATGCCCAGTCGGCGACTGGCTTTGGAGGCCAGATTTGAAATGTGGTTTTCCCAGGAAAGATCATGGCAGATAGTGAGACCCAAAAGCTTGAGTGACAGAACTACTTGGAGAGGATTATTCAGAAAGTGGATGGGAGGGTTGTCCAGTCGGTCTTTTCGGAGAGACATCGTAAGAGTGTGAGATTTGTCAGGATTGAAAGACATGTTCCACTTGTTTGCCCAGTCTGTGATTTTGTCCAGGTCTGCAGAGAGTGAGGAGGCTGCAGACTGCCGATCTGAGGGATGAAGAATGGAGCGACAGAGAGTCGAGTCATCAGCAAAGAAATACAGAGGATTTTCAAGAGAGTCAGAGAGATCATTGATGAAGACCAGAAAAAGCACAGGGCCCAGAACACTGCCTTGTGGAACTCCAGCCTGAACAGGAAGAGGAGATGAGAGAAACCCATTCAGGGCCACACGTTGACTACGACTAGAGAGGAAGTCCACCAGCCATGCGTGGAGATTTCCATGGATACCAAAAGAGGAGAGTTTGGTGAGCAGAGCGGGGTGCCAGACCGTATCGAAGGCACGTGATATGTCAAGGGAGACTGCTCTAATTTCCTGTTTGGCATTGAGGACCTCCATCCATTGTTGAGAAAGCAGAAGCAGCATGTCCAGAGTAGAGTGTCCAGGTCTGAAACCAAATTGATGATCAGAGATCAAGCCATTGGAGAAGAGGAAAGATTTCATATCTGAAGCAATGATGGATTCCATGACTTTGCTGATAATTGGGAGAAGGCTGATTGGTCTGTAGTTGCTGGGATCTGTTTTTGCACCTTTTTTGTGCAAAGCGGTGATGTTGGCAGATTTCCAAGCAGATGGAAGATGACCTTGAGCAAAAGAGAGGGTGAAGAGAACAGTGAGAGGGAGTGAAAGAGCGGAAGAACAGGATTTTAGGACCCGTGGGCTGATGCCGTCAGGTCCAGTTCCAGAATCCGAGTCGCGGGTTGACAGAAACTTTTCCACCTTGTCAGGAGGAAAGGACACAGAGTCCTGGAGCAGCTGGGTACGACTGGGTATGGTGGGTACAGAGAGGGATGTGTTTGGGACACAAGATTTAGAGGCAAACACAGAGTTGAGGCATTCAGCTTTTTCACGTGCGGAGTCAGCCGTGTGGCCATTTGAGGTGAGGGAGGGGATGGAGGGGGAACAAACACCAGAAACAGATTTGACCAGACCCCACCAGGATTTGGAAGAGGGAGACAGATAAGAGAGTTCGGTCCTGAGAACGGAGATATATTGTTTCCTGGCTCTCCTGAGAGTGGACACACACTTGTTTTGGGCTTTGTGAAAGGAAATGAGATTTCCTTCAGATGGATTTGCTTTCCAGGAGACGAAAGCAAGTTGTTTCTGGGCAATAGCCTCACCAGAAGATTCCGTGTACCATGGACGGGAGGAAGGGTATGACAACAGAAGACAAGATGGGATAAATCTGTGCATGAGAGAGCAGTTTGCTTTGGAAGAATTCCCAGGAAGAATTTATGTCAGAGGCAGTAGAGATGGGAGACCAGTCCAGATGATTGATGGCTGCTTGAAGACCGTGCCAGTTGGCCTGAGTGAAATGCCAGACTCGTATTGACCTCCCGAGTACATCAATTAGCACCTCCGGAGCAACAGGCCGTACCCCGAGCGCTCTACCCAAGGGTCAGGTCGTAACAATGCTCAACTCAGAGTGGATGTTATGACACTAAGTCTGGTGTTTGATTTACTTGTTGATACACAGCACAGTGGATGGAACTGGCAGCTTCCTCTTCATCGGGGATATGTGAGAACAGTCACAGTTTCAATTATTTTCTTGGCATGGAGCGAAGTCTTTGGTAAGCATAACTTATCTTGTACTAGCAGAAGTACCCGGCATTGCCGGGCGGGGGAGGGGAGGGGGGAGGGGAGGAGGGGGGGGGGAGGGGAGAAGAGGGGGGGGACGTACCCGGCATTGCCGGGGGGAGGGGAGGGGAACGGGGGGAGGGGAGGGAAGGGGGGGAGGGGAGGGAAGGGGGGGAGGGGAGAGGAGGGGGGGAGGGGAGGGGAACGGGGGGAGGAGGGGGGAGGGGAGGGGAACAGGGGGAGGGGAGAAGAGGGGGGGAGGGGAGGGAAGGGGGGAGGGGAGAAGAGGGGGGGGAGGGGAGAAGAGGGGGGGGACGTACCCGGCATTGCCGGGGGGAGGGGAGGGGAACGGGGGAAGGGGGGGAGGGGAGGGAAGGGAAGGGGGGA
Organism: Myxine glutinosa; assembly: GCF_964187855.1. Taxonomy (NCBI): domain Eukaryota; kingdom Metazoa; phylum Chordata; class Myxini; order Myxiniformes; family Myxinidae; genus Myxine; species Myxine glutinosa. The sequence goes on from NC_136263.1 coordinate 105,036,576, forward strand.
GGGGAGAGGAGGGGGGGAGGGGAGGAGAGGGGGGGGATGTACCCGGCATTGCCGGGCGAGGAAGAGGAGGGGAACGGGGGGGAGGGGAGGGGAGGAGAGGGGGGGGAAGTACCCGGCATTCCGTGTATAAATGTGGGGGAGGGGAGAGGGGAGGAGAGGGGGGAGGGGAGGAGAGGAGAGGGGGGAGGGGGAGGGGGGAGGGTGCGCGAATCGTCGAATCAGCGCGCTGCTCTGCCACTGATTCAGATTCCCTGTATAATATTCCTCGCTGAAAAAAAATATGGATCTAAAGATGAAAGAAAAATAAACCTATGTGATGTGAATGGCAATGTTCCTCGCTGAAATGTGAAAAAACGCAATCGCGCAGCAAGGAACATCACGTGATCGCTCTGAGCGATCGATTGCATCTCTGCGTCGTGTCGTGGGCGTGGCCAACGTGGCCTCATGCTCCCAGGTGATTGGCTAACTCGAGCTCGAGAGAGCCATAATGCGCTCCGTTATGGCAAAAAATATGGATCTAAAGATGAATGGAAAAAAAACCTATGTGGTGTGAATGGCAATATTTCTCGCTGAAATGTGAAAAAACGGAATCGCTTTTCGCTCTGAAATACGTGCGAACGCGAAACTGAGTTAATGGCGGCAAGGAACATCACGTGATCGCTCTGAGCGAATCAGCGCGCTGCGCTGCCATTCCGGTCATAATATGCCTCGCTGAAATGCGCTGAGGTAAAAATATGGTTTAAAAATATTATGAAATAAATTTTTAGGTCGACCATGTTCTTCCCAGGCTCAATGGCCATGTTTGTGCCAAATATCAAGTACGTGAGCCTCTCCGTTTAGGAGTCTACCGGTAACATTACACACACACACACAAACTGTGTTTTATATATGTAGATAGCAAATCTCTTTTGAAAGGAAACATTGGAGGATGGGGCCCAGAACACGATGCACAACGGATGTTATGAATGTGTAGATACAGATACTCCTGGACTGCATTGTTTAGAAAATACTTTACAGCAAGACTGTACCATACTCGTTACAAAGCGTTGCTGCTACCGAAGCAGTTTCTTGGCAATGGTTTTACTGGATGGTTTGCCATTATCTTCCTATCGTTGTTTGTTGGCGGTTTGCCATTATCTTCCTATCATTGTTTGTTGGCGCTCTATCCTTTTAAATTCTGAGTGTCAAGCAAACAAACAGCACGTATAATTTTTGAGGTCTTTGGTATGACACCCATGGTTCGTACCACAGATATCCCAGACTCAGAGTGGATGCTGTAACCATTATGCCAACGGGTCAGCAAGGAAACTAACATTGCTCATTTATTTGTTTGCAAACATTTTCATATTTTGAGTGTTGACATAAGATGCTATACCATTTGTTCAAATAATTATATTGTGCAGGTTCATTTTTATTATTCATTTGTCTTTTAGTGGTTTTTTGTTGGTAAAACGCAGAGTTCTTCACTGTGAGATGTCAAGCTCAATATGGTTTTAACCTTTTTTCTGGCAGATTGTATAGGCAATAATTAATTTGGGCATGCTGTTTGTTTACAGATAAATAAGCCAGTTGGCAAGGTGCAGATGCATATAGCGGACACGTCAGAGATTCCACGCTGCAATTGCAAGTCAACAAACGAGTCACCCTGTGGCCTGGACTCAGAGTGTTTGAATCGCATGCTGCTCTACGAGTGCCACCCGTCAGTGTGCCCAGCTGGTGCACGTTGCCAGAATCAATGTTTCAGCAAGCGCCTGTACCCGGATACCGAAGTCTTCCGTTCCGAGCCCAAGGGTTGGGGCCTGCGTACCAAGGTCGATATAAAGAAGGTTTGTTGCACAGGATGAATATAAGGGGTTTGTGGATTTAGATTTGTTGTTGTGCTGGGATTCAGATGCAAATGCTTTTCTGACTGAGGTATTGAAATCAGTAAAGGGGGAGATAGCGACACAAGTGTAAGGCAGCCATTGTCATTAAACTGCCTTTTTCTGAAGAAAGTGAAAAAATGTTTGATGTATTTATTTGTTTATTTAAATTTGTTCATGTCCTTTTTTTTAAACAAAAATCAAAAACTATTTGTAGTTTTGACATGGTGTGTTGTGGTCTTCAGGGGGTATACTAAGAGAATTGCATCTGCTTAAGGCAGTATGCTGGCAAAGAAGAAAAGTTCTAAATATATTGCATGGCACAATCACTTTAAATGATGTTGGAAAACTGAACAATAATTTGCCAAAAGATTTTCACAAGTCTCATTATTATCTATCACATTGATCCACAGCATTCATAAATTTGACGAACTCATTGATTGCACAAACTTGGAACAAGAAAAATATCGACAAGAAATTACTCTGATGTCAACATTTCAGCAGAATGAGTTGTGATATTAAGCCTCAAAAGATTAATTGATGGTTTTAGTTGTGGTTGATAACGAAGTGGAAAGGAAATCGAGTATGTCTGCTGTAAGGAGGTTTAGGACATATTTGGGGGCAATGTGATGTCATTGATGGGACATTATGTTGGTGTCTGCCAGGGTGAGTTTGTCAATGAGTATGTGGGAGAGCTTGTTGATGATGAGGAATGCCGAAAACGCATGATGTATGCACATGAAAGGCACATCACCAACTTCTACATGCTCACCATCGACAAGGTAAGCCACCTTTACTCTGGTCTGTTGATCTTTAGCTCTGCAAGTTTTGTTTAGCTCTTTGGCAAATGTGAGAATTTGGCTTTGTCCTTCAATTACCACTATTACATACCAGGACCGAGTGATTGATGCTGGACCAAAAGGAAACTTTTCACGCTTCATGAACCACAGTTGCCAGCCAAACTGTGAGACACAGAAGTGGACGGTAAATGGGGATACACGTGTTGGTCTGTTCGCGCTCAAAGACATTCCGGCAGGTACAGTCAAATGTCTCCATTGCTTTGAGAGTATTAATTGTATTGGCCTAATCAAATTCCCCCCCATTTCAAACAAAACAATGCTTTTGTAATATTGCTCAATCCAGACCTGTTCTAGTTATGCACCCTCGTTTTGTGTAATTACCACCATTGAGGATCTGATGTGGCTGAGGTATTCTGCATTACCACTATTTCATTTAAAATGACCACTGAGTGATCATCCATCTTTTTATGCCTCCGCTGACGAAGTCACAGGAGGCATTATGTTTTCGGGTTGTCCGTACGTCTGTGATAGGTTTTCTTTACCGCAACAACTTGAGAACGGCTGAAGGGACCCAAGTCAAACTTGGTGGATGTATTATGAGGTAAAGATGAAATGATTAGATTTTGGAGGCACGAGGTCAAAGGTCAAATATCAGAGGTCATGTTAGGTGAAAATCCTGTTACTGCAATAACTTGTTGAACGGCTGAAGGGATCTAAGTCAAACTTGGTACAGGTATGCACAATGATGTAAAGATGAACTGATTCGATTTTGGTGTCAAAGGTCAGAGTCTGTAATAGGTTTTCGTAAACACGATAACTTAATAACCTGAAGGGAGCTAAGTCAAACTTGGTACAAGTATGTATTATGACACAAATATGAACTGATTAGATTATGGGGTCAAGAGGTCAAAGGTCAGAGGTCCTGTTAAATAAAAAATTCTGTTAACAAGTTAACTTGTGAACCAGTAATGGGATTTTGTTTGAACTTGGTGCAACTATATATTATGATGAAAAGATTAACTGATTAGATTTCAGCGTCAGAGGTCATATCAGGTAAAAATGTGATACCTGAGAATGGCTGAAGAGATATAAATCAAACTTGGAACAAGTATGTATCATTGTGTAATAATGTGGGCGGAGGCATATTGGTTGGCGTTGCGACGTCGAAGAGTGCTGTTTTAGTTCTATTTACGAGATAGACATCTTTTTCTTTATCCGTTCTGTTTGTCATCTGAATGGCAAAGGTCTACACTGAAGTATCCTTGATTTTATATTCATTTCATGTGCATCTCTTCCTTTGAGATTTGCAAGCTCGTCATCTTTGTTTTCTTTTCTTAGCGAACCACCTGTCCATGTTTTTGCTGAACATTTGAATCATGTTCTTTGCATTTGCACAGAACAATAGTGTACAAACTTCATGAAGTAAAGATGACGTTTTTAAAAATGTACTATTTTAATGAGTGTTTAAACAAGGACATTTTAAAAGCCCTAAAAACAAACATAATATTAAAACAAGGAAAATACCATAACCAACTATTTTAATGAGATTGGTGTGATGGTTATAAACCTGCTCAACACTTGTGTGCATATCCATGCTGTTTCAGTTACTGAACTCACTTTCAACTACAACCTGGACTGCTTGGGTAATGAAAAGACCGCCTGCAAGTGTGGTGCACCCAACTGCAGTGGCTTTCTTGGGGAAAGGCCCAAGGTATGAGTTGTGCGACCACTCTAGTCTTTGTGCAAATCTGCTTTGGTTAAGAATGAATGTACATTTTGCCACCAAGGGCTTATTATGGAGAAGATGGTTTAATGTTCATATTGCATTTTTGCCTTTCCTTTGGTTATTTATGAAATGTTTCACAAATACAGTAGGAGATATCAGTTTTTACTTTAATTATAAGGACATTAGTAGGCAATAGATATATCAACATGGATTCCAGCTTGAGATTGAACCTGTGATTCCAGCATCATGGACTGTGTGCTTAAATAGCAATGTCAAATTGGCTATTTATTACACACATATGAAGTGTGTGGAGCAGGTGACATGGGAGGACTCCATTGAGAAAGGAAGGGATAGAAAGAGGATTAGAGAGAGAGAGAAAGGAAGGAAGGTTACCAGACACAGTGATGTAATGGTTGGAGCACCTGCTCTGAGTCTGGGAGATTGGTGGTTGTGGTTCTAACCCTAGCCAAGTCGTACCAAATACTTTTAAAATGGTACATGCTGATTCCTTGCTTGATGTTCAGCATTAAAAGGGATAGAGCACGGGAAAAACAACCATAAGTTGGTAATAATAGCGCAGGCTTTGATGGGACAAATGGCATCCTTCTGCGTCGGTTGAGACGAAATGTGCTCATGTTCAAATTACATGATCTGACTGAAGTTATTGAACAGATTATACATCTGTTATCTATTGTGTTGCTGCATGCCATTGAGTGGATTGTGGCAGGAGAGTTGAAATGTATGTGTCATTTGCAGTCATTTGTAGCAGGAGATGCAAAAAAGCCCAAAAGAAAATACAGGCGGCGCAGACCAAAGCCCGAACCACGTCGAGAACATGACAGTGAATGCTACCACTGTGGTGATGGTGGAGAACTGGTTATGTGTGATCGCAGAAACTGCACCAAGACCTACCATCTGTCATGTGTCAGACTCACAATGCTTCCCAAAGGTGCAATTATGTTTTTCGTGAATAGTTATCGTTTCTAAATCTATTGATATTGATTGGTTACATTTATTTTCAGAACTTTGTTGCTTGGGGAGTGTTATAAAAAAAAAATTATACACCGTCAAGGCTCGTGGAAGGGTTAGAACACAGAGAATCAGGCTCAGCAGAGAGAAAGGGGCTCAGAAAAGGGATAGCTCAGAAAGAAAGGAGAAACATAACAAAAGGCTCAGCAGAAAGAAAGGGGAGAAACACCAACAGCAGGACTGAGGGACAAAATAGACAAAGATGGATAAACAAGGGATGCAGGGCGTTGACAAGATGGATACAGAAGCAAACTCTCTGGAAGGAAAAACTGGAAATTTGCAGCAAAAAACCCGGTGTGGGTCCTCGCAGCATGCATGCAGATCCTATTTCACCTCACACACAATCAGGCACACACACCTCCCCAGGAAGAATCCCTGTCCAGCACTGCTTCACCTGGACCTGCTCCCCATCAATACTATCACTCTGTATGTCCACATATCTGTCAGCGGAAATTGTGCGCTGCATCCGGTGATCGTGCCTCCCCTCCAGCTCTCTCAGCACGGAGTCCTGCACCTTAAAGGAGAACCCAAACGCTCAGACCACCTTGATGCGAAACCAATCCTTTGATACTCTGCAAAATAGATATTATGTGTCGTTTTCCAATTTGTGATTGATGAAGTCGGTAATTTTGCAATTAAAAGTCAAAATCTTTCCTCTTCACGATTAGCCGTGACGTCACACCATGAAGTCGACTGCCACTTCTGTATTGTTTACGGGTTACATCGCGATACGATTTACTCAAAGGGCACTTAATTTTCGAATTTCTACAACTATGCCGAGTCGATGCGTCCTTGGTGGTTGTAGTAATGCAAACCGAGATGGTTTCAGGCTACACCAATGGCCGAAAGATCTGAGGGTTGCCAGAAATTCGACGAGGTTTGTCTGAAATAATCAAGTGTGGACTGTGGATTGGGCAGACAAAATGTTCGCTTTTGTGCTTGGAATATTTTACAGAATTTTTTTTACATTTTACAGAACATCATATGAAACAACAGAAATGGCTAGATCTTGTGGTTATCTGTCACGATTGAGAGAGGATGCTGCCCTCACTATTAAGCGGAAGAAACAGCCGTCACTCAAAACTGCAAGACCATCCAGCACCACTTCCCCCCTCTGCAATCCCCCATCAACCGTCACTCTAGCTCACAATACACATGACCACCTCACACCCAACCTCCACTGGGGCAGGACATCAACATGGCACAGCATGGTAACAGTATGACAGACACGACACGGCACGACCACAGACACAATTGGCGTTCGGGGAAAGTATGAAACTGGATGATCCTGTAACATACAGGATCATCAGTGTCAGGACATGCAGGATCATCTGTAACATACAGGATCATCAGATCAAGGTGTCAGACTGCGAAGGTGGGACAAGCATTCATCACCAATTTGCTCGGCGGTGTCTGAGTTTGCTTGGGCGGTGTCTGTGCTGTGTCATGCCATATTTATTCTGGAGTAATATAACTGATTTATCAATTAATACAAAAGGTGTTGGTGCCGGCTTAGTGTTGGCTTAATGGTTAGGGTGCCGGCTTGGGATCCTAGGATCCTGGGTTTGAATCCCGGTCGATCGCTGAATTAACGCCAGGGGGGTTGACTCAGCCTGTCATCCTTCCGAGGTCGGCAAATTGAGTACCAGCTTGCTGGGATGAATGATCACGGTGTGTACCCCGATTTAGAATAGGGAAACACCGTATCCCTGCGCATCGCAAGAGGCGACCAAAGGTTGGCGTCAGGAAGGGCATCCGGCCATAAAAAAAAACTGCCTCAAACAGGGAACCATGATTGTCATGGGGCCTGCAAGGCTAACCCCCGCTCTAGCGGGGAAAATGGCCTTAAAACGATCATTCATTCATCAATTAATACAAAATCCCCGATAAACCGTCAATTGAAGGGAAAAGCAAAACCCACCAATCTGTAGTGATCATGTGACAGGCTTTTTCATCTTCACGACGAACATAACATCGCCATCATGACTAACACCATCTTTGTCTGAATCACATGCACAAGGCTCGAATTGATATGGCTGCATAATTCCCCCGAAAGCATTTCCATCACTAATTTTGTCTCCAATAGTTTCTTCACAATCCCACTGATCAATTTCAACATACTGAGAACCTTTAGAGTTGCTAATGACGGTGGAATCAGTATCGGAATCTGAGCTCCAAATACACTTTCTCTATGTAAAACCGCCATTTGGAGCAAGTTGAGTTCATCGTGTGACGTCACTGGCAAAATCGAAAATCGACACTCTCGGGATTTTTTGACATGTGATTGGCAAAAACATTTCAAAAAATTTTCCCCTTCATATTAGACTGACTAATGATTTCCAATAGTTTTCAGAGAAAAGAAATTTGTTTGCGTTCCCTTTAATGTTCTCGTGCACCTCACACCAATTTGCCCCGACACGTCTTTGTGCCTCACCTGCTCTTCTGGCATTCACTTGTTCTTCTGGAATTATTAGCCCCTGTTGGACTTACTCTAAAACGGGGGCTTATGGATTGGGTCTTGTCTGTCCATCCCTCCATCCATCCGTGCATACGTCCGCCACCATATCTCAAGAGTTGTATGGACCGATCGTGTTCAAACTTGGCACACAGATAATGAATGATGGGTGCCAACTTGGCACACAATGATATGCACATCATTTTTTTCGAAAGCAGCCATTTTGTTAATTAACCGTGTTCCCACCCATTTCTCGGACCTGCATGGACCGATTTTGTTGTCCTATTGTGGTGTCATTCCTACCTTGTTTGGTTATTTTTTTGCGATTTCATCACACGATGTTTTTGCATTTTTTTAAAGTTTTTTTTTTATTGTATATACAGTTCCTATAGAAAGTCTACACTCCCTTTCAAAATCTTCACCTTTTGTTGCCTTGTAGCCTGGAATTAAATTGCATTAAATCAGACTTTTTCCACCTTTATTTACACATCGTAACCCACAACTTCCAAATGATAAACAAAGTCTACAAATTACAGAAAAATAATAAAAAATACAAAACTAGAATATCTTGATTGGATAATTGCCCCTGAGTTAATACTTTATGGAAGCAACTTTAACAGCAATTACAGCTGTGAGTCTGTCGGCGTAGGTCTTCTACCAACTTTGCACACCTTGATTGAGCAATATTTGCCCATTCTTCTGTACAAAACTGTGCAAGCTCAGTCAAGTTGATGGGGAGCATTGATGGGTCGTCATACTGAAAGGTGAACTTCCATCCCAATTTCACCTTTCTTGCAGAGGGCAGCAGGTTTTCCTCAAGCATTTTTCTGTATTTTGCTCCATCCATTTTCCCTTCTATCCTAACAAGTGCCCCTGTCCCTGCTGATGAGAAACATCCCCATAAAATGGTGCTGTGACCACCATGCTTAACAGTGGGGATGGGTTTCGCCAAACGTAACGTTTTGCATTTAGGCCAAAAAGTTCCATTTTGATTTTGTCAGACCACAAAACTTTTTGACACATGGTTTCAGAATCTCAGGAGTGGTTTTTTTTCATACTTAAAACAGGAATCAAGGTGGGCTTTTTTGAGTAATGGCTTCCTTCTTGCCACCCTACCGTACAGGCTAGACTTATGGAGTACTTGAGCTATTGTTGTCACATGCACACAGTGACCAATCTTTGCCATAAAGGTCTATAGCTCTTTCAAAGTTGCCATTGGCCTCTTGGTGGCCTCTCTGATCAGTCTCCTCCTTGATTGGTCATCCAGTTTGGAGGGACGGCCTTATCTCGGCAAGGTTTTGGTGGTACCATACGCCTTCCACTTCTTAATGATTGTCTTGACTGTGCTCCAAGGGATATTCAAGGTCTTTAAAATATTTTATACCCATCCCCTGATCTGTGCCTTTCCACAACTTTATCCCGGAGGTATTTTGAAAGCTTGGTGCTCATTGTTGGGTCTTTGTTGTGAAATGCGCTACCCAGCAGAGGAAACCTACAGGAACAGCTGACGAATCCAGGCAGCAGGGAATAATGGGAAAGATTTGGCCCCCGACTTGCGTTGGGGGGTACAACCACTGTGAAGAGGCATCCCCGATAGTTGTCTGGTTTAGTTATCTTCTGAAGTGGCCTGGAAATGTTTCATGGCCTCATTTAACTTGAATGACATCTTACTATAATTCACCAAATGTCCGACCGTCTGTCTGTCTGTCCGTCAGTCTGTTCCCGGGTACTGCAAAAACGGCTGAACCGATCGCAACGAAATTTTGGGTGGGTAATCTTGGGACCCCCTGGAGTAAAATAGGCTGTATCGTTTTTCCAATTTCAGCTTTGGTCTCCAGCATTTTCAGGTTTGGACTCCTGCCTAACGTTATTGTCCCGGGTACCGCAAAAACGGCTGCACCGATCGCAACGATACACCTCCATGCCCGTGGGATTTCCACGGGTGACCCCACTAGTTCCAATAATTTGGGCAACTTATGGTATTGCCATTTGTCCTTGCCTTGTTGAAATCTGACAATTCTGTAATTATTTATCACATGTATGCAGTTTATAACATTTTCATTACCCTGCATGCAAACGACTATCTTAAAGTGGTTCAGCAAGTGTGCAACAATTACGAAACTTGAAGCATTACTCGACACAAACAAGTACAAAAAGTTTTAATTAAAACAAAAGCCGCGTCGATGTTACACAATGCCTAGATGCAGCTGTGCCTATAACGTCGATGTTATAGGCACAGGACATTCCTATTGATTCGATTACTTGATGTTATTTTTGTGCAAAGTGAAAATATATCTCGGCAATTTCCCGTGTGTGGCGACGAATTTTTAATATATCTCGGCATTTTCCCGTCTGTTATTTCAGGCGGTGTATGACTGACCATGCCGCGATTTAAAAAAAATATATCTCGGCAATTTCCCGTATGTGGCGACACGTGAACGAAGCTATGCTCCTCTCTCCACATTATTGTGACGACGTATAAATTAAATATTTCATCGTGACGATTGTCATCAAATGGACGAATTTTTAATATATCTCGGCATTTTCCCGTCTGTTATTTCGGGCGGTGTATGACTGACCATGCCGCGATTTAAAATACTAGGGCGTGCCCGTACGTGGGTGCAAAAAAACATGCGTGCAAACAACAACAACAAAAAAAAACTTTGAAACCACGTGGCAGTAACGACCACAGAACCCCCCCCCTCTATTTACATGAAATGGTTTGGTCCATTCGCAAAGCCAAAGCGAACGGCTTGCGAGTACGGTAGAACCCCCCCCCCCCCCCCCTCTATTTACATGAAATGGTTTGGTTCATTCGCAAAGCCAAAGCGAACGGCTTGCGAGTACGGGTAAATAAATCGCCATAGCTCGGTAACTACTTCTCCGATTAATATGAAACCTTGAAAAGGCACATCCTCAGGTCCCCAGCAATATATCTGGCAAGTTTCAATTAGATCGGACCCGTGGTTGTCGAGAAACAGCGGTCACAGACAAACACACACACACACACACAGAGATTACTGGAATTATAGATAGACTAGGGCATGCCCGTACGTGGGTGCAATGCCCGTACGTGGGTACGTGGGTACGTGGGTGCGAGTACGGTGACAATCCCCCCCCCCTCTATTTACATGAAATGGTTTGGTCCATGAAATGGTTTGGTCCATTCGCAAAGCCAAAGCGAACGGCTTGCGAGTACGGTGACAATCCCCCCCCTCTATTTACATGAAATGGTTTGGTCCAAAGCGAACGGCTTGCGAGTACGGTGACAATCCCCCCCCCTCTATTTACATGAAATGGTTTGGTCCAAAGCGAACGGCTTGCGGAGTTTGGTAAAGAAATCGCCATAGCTCGGTAACTACTTCTCCGATTAATATGAAACCTTGAAAAGGCACATCCTCGGGTCCCCAGCAATATACCTGGCAAGTTTCAAGTATATCGGACCCGTGGTTGTCGAGAAACAGCGGTCACAGACAAACACACACACACACACACACACACACACACACACACAGAGATTACTGGAATTATAGATAGATATATATCTCAATGGACTTGAAGTTACAGGCCTTTGAGAATTCATTTCGTTCTATAAAGGGCAACTTTCATCGGATTTTCTTCCCGTTTTTTTTCAACCGAGTCTAAAACTATGTTAGCGACTGTGAAAAATGAAATGATATATCGAATTTGATTTGAAATAAAACTGTGTGAGAGAGGAAGACACCACAGGCCTACAAAACAGGCCTCAAAGCTATGCGAGTTAATAAAATGGTGGATATTTGTTTATATGAAGCCTCTCCCAAAATGGGTGGAGCTATGGTTCCCAGAATGGGTGGAGCTTTGAGGTTTTGTCTTCTCTGCAAGAACAACAACAAGAAGAAGAAGAACAAGAAGAAGAACAACAACAACAACAGCAGAGGGCACTCTATGAGCAGCGTCTGCGACGCGGCTAACAATAGGATGTAAACTGTGAAGGTTCAAAGTCCATATTTCACTATTCACAGAAAAATTTATGGATCAAATAGACCACATAATTTTAGTTGTTGCACATATCTGCTCCAAATACATCCAACAAAACACAATAACTGCTTTTACTTGTTTCATGGTTTTATTTGGTTTGTTTTTTATTTCCTTTGTTTTTATTGGACTTTCACTAAGTACGTTTTTGTCCACTAAGCTTCTATACAGCGTCGGTTCTGCCAAAGTAGTTTCTTGGCTCGGGTTACAATCCAGGACGGGTCACCACTCCCATACTGGATACTCGAATTTGTAATTTGGCCAGGATAACAGCGATAGCTCACCTACTCTTTGTGAGGATACCATTGCATATTTTAACATGTACTAATTGATGCTAGGAGAAGGGATGCCCAGGTTAATGTCCATCAAGGGACAGCACACACATTTATACCTTGGCCTACGACAAAATATCAGGAAGACAATATAAAACTGGGCCAAGATTCAAACCTAAGCTAGACAACTAGGAAGAAAGTGTGCATATTCAAGGGATATTGAATTCTATAGAAATATCATCAGCCATCCTGCCAGCCCCACTTCTGTTCAGTTTTCTTTTTCTTTCAAATTTGAGATGATGTACATGTGCAATTGTGCCTGATTGTCTGTGCAATTGTGATTGCATGCACACGTTTGTGGTTGTGTTGTGCATGTGATTGAATGTTGCTGTGTTGCGACGCAGATTCATCATAAGGACACTGTAACACATAAATATTTATGATTGGGGATTAAAATTACTTGAATGATATGAGACTATGGAGGATACAAATCCTAACATAGCATCCCATTAGTTGTCACACCAAAATTTGGATATTTGGTTTTATCACATCATCCTGATCTGTCCTCCATTTACTTCTGCCCTGCCTTCTTTAGGAAAATGGGAGTGTCCACGGCATCACTGTGTGGTGTGTGGTGAGAAGACGGTGGTGTTCTGCACAATTTGCACCAACTCGTACTGCAAAGATCACAAGACGGGTGCTCTCAAGCATGGCCGGGATGGCCACAGGCGATGCTCAGCACACCTTTCTTTGAGGGCTGCAAAGAAAAAGGGAGTGAAAATGACTGTTCACCATACTCTCAAACCTATAATTATGAGCAAGAAATCCAAGGTTGACACTGCAAAGGATTTTACAGCCACTTCTACTGTGTTCTGGAGTTTGTGTTCTGGAGCCGAGGATATCCCTGACCTTACACAACTTTCAAATTCTATCGTTGAAACCTCTGTAGGATCATCAGACACCTCTCAACTTTATCCCACACAAAATGGGACGTATAATTGTGAAGATAAGGATGTTATTGACCTCACAGAAGTTGTTTTAGCACCGCCTGAACCTTCTGCTGAGTCACCCTCTGCTGAGTCATCAGGCAATTCTGACCTTTACCCCCCGCAGGTAGAGGCATGTAATGGATTACTGGATATATATGAGCCCAGCTCATCTCAGGAAGAGCTTAATGTTAGACCACAAGGAAACCTTGAGCATAATCTCACGCACAATGTCTGTGATAAGTTAGAAGGAAAACTTGAACCTAAACCCTTGACGGCTGAGCCATGTGAAGAGCTACTGAATGTTGTAGAACTTAACCCCACACAGAAGAAGACCTCTGATGGGCTATCAAAAGGACTCGTGCCTGATCCCATACTGAATAAGCCATGTGAAGGATTACTGAATGGTCTGGATTCTCTTCCTCTGCCAAATAATCCCTGTAATGAACCATCACAAGATTTTGAACCTCATCCAGTACTGACTGAGGCATGTGACAAGTTCAAGAATTGTGATGATGTTTTCCCAACAAAAGCCAAAGCTTGTGCTGAGCTATCCGAAACTGTGCCTCAGCCAACGTTGACAGAGCAATGTGACAAGCTAATAAATGGCATGAAGCTTCATCCCACACAGGCTGATCATTGTGACGGAACATCCGGTGATGCTGAGTCTCACTCCACAAACTTGCCTGAACTCCCTGCTGTTACTTCTCCTCCTGTTTCAATGTTGGAGGAACCAAGCTCCACACCAGAATTGGTACAAACACCAACTCCACCACCAATGCCACCTCTACCATCATCATCTCCACTGCAGCGCAATCGTGTTCCCGAGGAGGGGGAAGAGGAGGAGGAGGAGGAGGAGGAGGAGGATGAAGAAGAAGAGGAGGAGGAGGTGACTGGACCTCTGCACCCTCACTCGCCTCCAGAGCATGAATCATTTTCACCTAACTTTCATGGAGTACCTTGGCTTGCAATGCAGCCAGGTCAGCCTGGAACGCCATCTCCTATTCATTACTCTCCTACTGGCTTCTTGGGTTTCCCAACTCAGCAAATGGCTAACACTGGTCCCCTGAGCATAGCAGGCCTCCACAGTGCTCAGTTTCCCAAAGCAAAGCGATCACGGGTGTCAGGACGCAATTCTTACAGCTCATATGGACCATTTCCTCATATGTCTTCTCAGCTGCTTGGTGATGGGAGACAAGCTCCTGATAGCTGCTTCTTGACTTCGGGCTTAGCAGACATGCAACAAAGATTTGAAAGGCCATGCATGCTCGGAGGTGGGCCCATTGCCAGCTTAGAGCGGGCCTGCCGAGACTTAAGCCGCCTTGCAAACATGGATGCCCTTTGCTTGCCAGGTGCTGGCCCGAGTCGTTCAGATCGTTGTGAGCTCCTCAGCTCCTCTGGTTGTTTTCTCCCACCTCAGCGCACGTTGCCATCATTTACTGAACTGGGCCGACCAGCAAATGGTCACTTATCAGAAGCAACAATTGTACAGGGCTATGGCCGCTTGCCTTGTGGCCTACAAGAGGAATTTTCTGGCCATGGGGCAAACTCAAGTCACCTAAACTCTGGTCCTTTAACTTCTGACAATAGTGAGATCTGCAGGCCACACAGCTTTGTACAGGATGGAGGACTTAATGAAGTGAATACTGATGAGTCTGTGTGCATTTCGGACTTGAGCATGAGTGATCTTCTGGCTGACCAGGATGTCTGCCTCACCGATGTTGGCATGAAGAGTCAGCCACTGTGGGGTCCGTGACTGCAGGTTCATCTGTCACTGTTAAAGATTTCAAAAATACTTTGCAAAAACTGGGACTGTCAGGAATGAACACATCCACAAGTGACCCAGCCACTCAGCCAGGGGCACATCATTTTCCAGTATGTGTGGAATGGTGGCTGCTGTGTCAGTGGTGGGGATTTGGTCACCGGCTAGAACAACAGTAGTCACCATGGCATGTCCGGAGTATGAAGAATCCTGAAGTGGCCGATGGACCGAGCCGCAATGAACTGGTGCTTTTGAGACAAACTTGATCTTGACTTAAAAACACTAGAGAGAGCCACAAAGGTCCAATTCACAGACTCGTTAACACAAAGTTAGAGAATTGCATTTTAAGTGGAAAACTTGTTAGTATTTATAACAAGGTTGTTTTGTTTTAGTTTAGATTCCACACCAAGTATGCTGTAGTAGTTCACCACGTGAGTTTGGATAGACAGAGGGGTAGAAAGGGTGACAGATGTGTGGACACACGTAAAGAAGCAGGTTTAAGTGGTTTGCATTTCGTTGGCTGCATTGTTCATGCGATGTGCAGGCTGCCATCTGTCTCCCTCTCACTCTTCGCCACTCTCATTTCCCTGAACAACGTGATCCATGTTGGCACAGTTTGCCTTCACGAAATCCCCATTACCTAGCATTGTACATCATGGCCACAGGCCTCATCAAATTGGACAGCAGTTTAATGTAGTTATATGCTGTATTTTATTATATTTTTTTGCCACCAGCCCTACAGTGTGAACCAGGAGCAAAGTGCCACTGTATAACCTCCATCGTTGTATTGAAGTGCATGTTTTAATGTGAAAACATTTTTGTGGTAGTAGCGTTGTGCATAGACATATGTAATCATAGTTTTTAACCGAGCCTATGCCCAAAACGCATGCTTGGGGAAAGTGCGGCGTGTACTTGTGTTTTGTGATTTATTTGTTGCCTTGTTTCACTCTGGTGAGGAGTAAAGTGCAAAACTTTCCCTTACTGGAGTATTTGTCATCGTCATTGATTTTATACTTCGATATACTGAGTGTGTGTGTGTGCGCTCATTTTTTTTGTATAATAAGTTGAGACGCGTGTTAGAGCTAACACATAAAACATAATAAAGGGAGGGGGAGACGAGAGGGGGAGTGTAAGGGTTTTCCGGTCTTTCTGCCGGGGGAACTTGTTAGTCGGTGTATGTGACTTGTGGGCGCATGACAATGAACACGACAGCACTTGCAGTACTCAAACAACAAGCATTCTGAGTATTGCGCTGCAATACATGTCCCCTACCGGCAGTCTGTCGTCCGGAAAACTGTTGGGGAAATTACCAAGGGTTATTTATCCACAGGTTCTGAATCTTTCCCAATCGCTAATTACCTCAGGACGGGCTCACCTTTGATTCGCACTCGGGACTTCGATTTACACACCTTGCAGACAGGTCAGCAGAAGCAC